>NC_142769.1:7660450-8006700 GCF_988280905.1 Pimephales promelas | reverse complement strand
GAATTTTTTGATCGATTCTTACATCCCAAGCATTGATCATATTGTCTATGCTGTTTTCAGTTGATGATTGAACAAATAATTGCCTTCCCTTCTAATAACTTGCATAAAGTTTTGGCGCTCTTTTAATGCGGCGTGACATATCACTGTATCACCTCATTTCAAGTGAAGCAGCAGTCAGTGTGAAGAGCACGTGAACTGATCATCTCTTGTGCTTTACTACCTGTCATGTCTCATGTAATCTCTCGATCAATCAGTGTTTCAATCGTGGTAAGATGTTAATAATACAGCTTGTAAACAATGTCACGTAATGTTACGTTTACCTCAGAAAAGCACTCGATAGTTAGCAACTCAAGCATTTAGCTAAATACATTCACTATATACTGCATATTCATTGTATTTTTACTTAAACTGTTCTTCAATATTAAATGTATGTTTGTATAAAACTGCATGGATCTTGGGAAAGAACATTGTAGCCAGACACTTCAGTGCGCCCGCCATCTTGGAACAGTCAGCATGTCGTCACGAATCAATGATGCCACAGCATTGCACTTCTGGTTGTGAAACCGCCAAGATTTAAATTCCTAAAGAAATGGGATAACCGTTCTCAGGTGAGAATGTGCTGCTTTTTATACTGTCTGTATTGACTCAATATTACAGGTTTTTAAACAATGGTAACTTCTTAACGTTGTGCTAGCTGACATCTTCGTCTTGCTGCATTGTGTTAGTTTAGCAAAATCATCTGATAAAGTCTATTGCAGATATACCGGTAGATATTCATTCATGCATCTAACTACGGTTGCAGACGTACAGTCAACTTGCTCTCGAGTGTTCATGGGCAATTGTCTTTTCCAATATGGCAAATGACTTGTGTATGGCGGCCAATAGAAACAGCTGCTAATGTGGTATCTATATATGTATATCCATGGGTGGAGCTACTTCTCCCTGTTTGTGTATATGACAAGTCACGCAGGTACTAGGCTACCCCTCAGTGGTTATCGTCCCAAATATAAACACATATTAGAGGCGTACTATAGTTATACCGGATAAGACAAAAACATGGTTTGGAAGATGGATTCATCATGTACTTTCTCATTATATACATATAAAAGTTACATAGAAAAACTTTCAACTTTAATATAATAGGTTGATGCTGTGAAGCAGGGATGGACTGGCCATATATATATATATATATATATATATATATATAAATAAATAAGTGTGTTGCCCTCCCTGTTAATTGGTTTGGTCTACTCCATTGCGTATCTTGAAACACGCCCTCTTTCACGTCCTGGAAACACACCAAGCCAACGCCGATGAACTAGCGCAGATGAAAGCCGATTGTGTTGTCACCTTGCGTCGCCGCGCCACCTGTGTGGAAAAAAAAAAAATATTCTGCACATTAATGGGCCAATGTGTTATGATGTGGGATGTGGTGGGCTGCTGTGGGCCAGAAAGTCCAGGGCCACTCTTTGGTCCCAGTCCTGCTGTGAAGACAGCGCACATCTCCTCAACAAGCCATATGATTTAATGTAGTTCATGTTCGTAGCACAAACAGGAAAGTTTACACAAAATGTAATAAATTGGGTTTGGGATTTGTGCAAATCCTTTGTATGAGCAGAAGTAATAGTTATGTTTGCCTTAGCTTAGACAAGTAACACTTTATTTCTCCAGTCAAGTCCACACTGACACTTCCCACTTTTAACACATGATGTAAGATCAGATCCCCTTAGTTGTTTTGTAATATTAAAGACATAGTGGTCATCTGACCTCTGATAAGTGGCTCAGTCATTATAGATGTGCACCGTGTGTCTGCTTAGGTGTCCCTGTTTGCCCCTGGAAGGTTGAGGCTCTTACCCGACCAGCCACAGCCGCAATCCCATCAACGCTGTCACGCAAAGGAGACGGCTTACTGCCATCTCTCTCTCTCTCTCTCTCGTGTGCCATTGTGCTTATGTCCTCCCTCGGAGCCACACATCTGCTGCGCTTAACGGGGCAGGGAAAATCCTTATAATTCCCACTCCTGCTCCTTTCTCAAATACAAGGAAATTCCTAATTTAGTCTGCATCCCCGCAGCTGTCACTTTCTACTGCTCCGTGTACGTGTGCGAATGTACATGTGTAATCAGCGTTTCAGTATGGAGAAGTGCTGGGTGTGTTACTTACAGTCAGGGTGTTTCTGCATCTCGTGCCGAGAATGTGTACGTGTGCGATGGGGATGGGCTGTAGTTGTTTTATGTCTATGACTTTTGATCAGTCTGTATTATACACTGAAAAAAAAAATGGTGTAGGATTTACCAACACTATCTCACGACCAATTCGTATGATCGTCTTAGGCCATCAATGTGTACTTACATTTACGAGTCATTAAATCATGTTTAATTTGGACTTCTCTGTGCATGCTCTTTGAGGTGGACCCCATAGACCTCCATTATATGACTGATAGGCTCAAACGGTTTGACCTAAAAATATCAAAATTGAAACTACTTTGGAAACAAAGACACCTACATCTTGGATGCCCTTGAGGTAAGCCAAAACATATCAAAAATTAATTTCAAAGTGACCTATCCCTTTAAGTTGTGAATGGACTGTGTGTTTGGCATGCTTTTTTTTTTTTTTTTTTTTGATAAAAAATTGCATACTTCACCTCCAATTGTCATGGTAAGGACAACATTATTGTTTTCTAGTCTTGGAACCTACTTTGTTGGACTCCTTGACCACAAAAATGTACACGTTGATACCAAATTTGTCATTATAGCTATAACAGAAGCAAAGATATGGGCCTCTCAAGTATGATTGGTGGCCATTTAAAAAAAAAATGTGCGTATATAAGAAACAAAATGTGATCTCACTTGTGTCTTAGGATAAATTTATTTCTATGGTCATAAGGTACTTCCATACCAAAGGGGACCTTTGCATCATGACTTGAAGTCAAAAGTTGCTTAACCTCCCTACTATGAGTACGAGGTTGCTAATTGGTGCAAATTCGTACGACCTCACTCGTAGAAATTCGCACGATTTGCCTAAACCCCAGTGATGGGTAGGTTTAGGGCCGGGGTCAGGGGTAGGTCATTTGTACAAATTCATACGAATTGTGCAACTCGTAAAATATGTACGATTTAGCAAAAATCGTACAAATTCGTACAAGTGAGGTCTTATTTAGCCACCTCGTAAAATACATACGGATTGCTGTTAGATCGGATTTGATTTACTTTGAAACCATTTTTAGAGATTTATAGTAAATTTCACAGATAATGGCAAAAAAAAAAACCCACTGCATTAAGAAAACATATTTGTTTTATTCATGCCGATTCTTATAAAGATGTCTATGTTTTAATAGAAAACAAAACAATGTAACTTATCGAATCTACTGTAGTTCAGCCGAGCCTCATTTTCGTTTGTGTCAAATTAAGTGAGATCTATTTACTTGTAATTGGTTAATACTAACAAACATAAACATGTTGCAGCACATATGCAGTCAATCAATCAACCAATCAATCTATAAATCTCGTCCATCCATCCATTTATTTCAAATATTTGACTTTTCCTACCTGTATTCTTGTACCTGCATTGCTCTAATCATTAGTATTAGAGATGAAAGTGCCATTGGTAATTGAGATGAGAGTGTCAGTTGACTTGTTTGCCAGCACAGGATACTCAGTGACGCCACCGGAGCATCCCTACTTTCCCTGCTTGGACAGAGGCCTGAGGAGGTGACACCGTGGGTTCCTCTCAAAAGCAGAACAGGCCATTCGTCAAAACCCTCTGGATTTGTGCTTCATAATAGAGCCAGTCAGGGAGAGAATGAGCGGGATTAACTCAGCCAATGTCGGTGAAAGGATTTAATGATGTCATCCGTATGAATGAAGCAGTTAGCGGCTTAGCTTCCCTGAGGTGGAGACGATCCAAACAAATGAATGTGAACGTTTGGCAAGGGAAGACAAGAGGAGATCGAGAAAGTGCACCGTGTGTTTGGCTTTGGTGCTTAAGTGAAAGTGATGGGTGAACAGCAGTGTATAGGTGCAGAGTGTATCTGGCAACTGATCAAAGGCCAGATTTGGGTATTAGTTTCATACTAATTTATGCCTGATTGTTGCTGGCACATGGTGATGTAAGAGGCATGAGTCAAAAGCTAACTGTAAAAGCCGTCTCACAAAATCTTGCTCAGAGCTTGTTCTTTCACAGTTCGGTAGATGTATCAGAGTTCCCAGTTTAGCTGAAAGTATGAACACAAGAAATAGAGACAATGTTGACACGCAATAGATTGTGGAGCTATTACAGTTTTTCTTTCAGTCGCTTTGGCTTAAATCTCGAATGAGGATTTTTTTTTCTCTCAAAACAATACGTTCAGAACTCTGAATAATTGGTTTGAATCTGATTTGAATTTAGTATTGATTTAAGCAAATTGCATGCGTTTTGGCACATTTATGCAAAATAGTACAATTGACTACAATTTGCGCGATAACTAAATGCACATGCTTTGTTGAAGATATGTATGAATATGTAACGTGAACTATTTGTACATCCTACATATAGGACCACACAATGACCTCATGCTGGAGGCAGAACAGCAGTATTTATTCATCACTAAGAACAATACCTTTGGGTTACACTTTATTTTAAATGGATACTCCACTTTTTTTGGAGATCATTTTACAACTCCCCCAGAGTTAAACAGTTGGGTTTTACCGTTTTCGAATCCATCCAGCCGATTTTCTTATGTTTAGAAGAAAATCAGTAATCAGACATTTTCTGGTCTCATTGACTTCCATAGTATTTTTTTTTTTTTCCTATTATGGAAGTCAGTGAGACCAGAAATTGTCTTGTGACTGATATTCTTCTAAATATCAGAAAATCGGCTGAATGGATTCAAAAACGGTAAAACTCAAACGTTTAACTCTGAGGGAGTTGTAAAATTAGCCTATTTCCCAAAAAAAGTGGAGTATCCCTTTAAAGCTACACTATGTAACTCTTTTAGTTTATTCTTAGCTAAAAACAGTTCTTTCAAAAATATATGTGCTCTTTAATGTATATTATATTAATAAAGTATTCTCGTGAGTGTATAATATGCCATTGAAAATACATACGGGTAAGGGGTTCTAATGTCGGTCGCCATTTTGCCCCTCCTTCTTGAAAGTACATGAGCCAAAGAGGGACATACCCGTTATTTCAAGCTTCGCGTTTACGTTTGAGTTAACAATCATGGACGAGGTCGAACTGGAAGCCATGTTAATCTTGGACTATATTGGCCACCGTAGGACTTAAAACGAAAATCCGAATTGAGAGGAACAGAAACTAATATTCACTGGATGGTTATATACCTTTTCACCTTTTCTGTGTTATACAATAAAGTATTGATTAATAATGATGAACTAAAGTGACTTACTTTAGGGAAAGGGTTAGGATTAACGTTTGGCATAGGGTTAGTTGCATGCAATTATGCTAAATTTAGTCACTATGTAACTTGTAACAAGGACACTAAAATAAAATGTTGCCGAAATGTTGCAACCTGGTCAAAGCCAACAATTCCATCAGGCTAAGAGAGGTCTAAAGCGCAATGATAAATGACAAGGACGTCTTCACAAATTTAAGTTCTGTCAGCATTTCCACAATAGACAGAGTTTTGAAAAGACATAAAATGACTAAGAAACATGCCATTTGAGAGGAATAGTGAACGAGTGAAGGAGCTGCAGCACCAGTTTGTCCAGGTAAACCATTAGCATTGTTGTATGTCAGTGCAGAAATCTGTGTCAGAGTATTTCAGTACAGTATTATGTATGTGGAAGAATGTGTAAGAACCATTAAATGTCATTCAGTTCTGGTAATAAAAATGGAACCGGTTCTGCACTGGTTCTAGCCCTACTGCCCTATTGTCATCACTTCATTCTCCTCGAGCATTCCGAGAATTTCCCAGAGCTCAGTTTACTGTATGTCCACCACTGTGAGGTGAGACTGAAATATCCAAAGTTCAAAGCCAAAGGTCTCTTGGTCAAAGACGTCTGCCATGACAACAAAACAAAATCATCTCCCTTGCTAATTTACTGGACAGACTTCTTAGATTTGTTCGTTTTTCTAGATGCTCTTTGTACTCTGTATTTGTGGCTGTTCTGGATGGAATGCTCAATCGTGTTCATTCAGCCCTCGAACGACCATTGTCACATTTGCCCAAACATTGAGAACCATATCTTTCTCCCCTTCTCATCACTGCCCCCAAAATTAGTTAGACCATGTGGTTATTTACTCAAGTTGTCACAGAAGGAATGCGAGTCACGGCCGCAGCTGTTGCGATGACTTCCAGCCCCTGGCCAACCTCTCTGTTCCCTGTCCTTTTTCCCTCTTTACTGTGCTGGGCCTTCCCTAAGAGAGAAGGTTTAGGATGTAACCATGCGACCCTTGACATACCATCAATCTCAACCCTTACGTTGTGATTTGAGTGTTATCCTGGTGTTATTTATATTGGGCGGCAAGAGCCTTCTGTAGTTATGGAGCATGTGCACTCTTGATCTTCTGATGGACATAGCAGCCTAGTATCCAGATGTCATGATAACTAAAACTCAAATGCCACCATACCAACCTTTAAGTGTCACTGTTGGCTTACCTTCCTGACGGCATTGATGTGTCATGGCCACATACCCATTGCGTTCGTTTTTCAGTTATAGCCCTTACACTCAGGGAAGTGCCATGTTTCATTTTTAACAGATATAGATATACAGTGTTGTCAGTGTTGTACTGCTGATTAACAGCATGCACACTGAATCAGTTGACACAAGACTCCATTTTAAAATTGCATGTGATCTTGGACCATCTCACAGTGTAAATACTGTAAGTCTAGCCTCATTTTCATCTGCGTGAAATTCAATATTGCATCTACCCCAGTGTCATGATTCCTGTCTCGTGGTCCCCTGTGTTGTGTTTTGGACTCTTAATTTGAAGTATAGTTTTGTCCCCATTGTTCCTGTGTTCAGTTCCTGTTTCCTTCATCTCTATTGTCTAAGGCCATTGCACACTGAGTCCTAAATTTTCGTATGCGTTTTTCCGTGTTTGTCAGCCTAAAAATTCGTCACGCACAGAAACCTTGCACACTGGGTCCGATCCGTATTTATTAAACCTTTGCAGGACCCCCCATCCCCCCCCCTCTCGCAAAAATACAAAATGGATTCGTCAAGCAGTGAGGATGATTTTGTTACCCTCTCTCTTTTTGAAAAGAGAAGAAAGAGAAAATATTTGGTCCATCCAATCCTGAAATTGAGCCAAGGAACGAGAGTTCCACTCCCTTATAATGGGTCACGAATTTATCCCGAGATTTTCAAAATTTACTTTAGAATGTCACACCTTAATCGATCCGAAATTTCGGGGAGGTTTCCTTTTCTAATCCGATCGAGAGAACATATAAACACTTGATCGAATTGAAAACCGAAACTGAAAGGACTGCGCATGTGGTATGATGTGCGGAACGAGCTCACCCCGAGACTGAATTGTCAAAAAACCTCTCAAAATGCTGGCTGTGGATGCAAAAAACACGAAAAATCAAACCCAATCCGATTAATTTTATGCCGGACGAAAAATTCAGAGGCGGTGTGCAAGCGGGATTGACATAACGTGAGGTCGAATTTTTTTTTAACATGCGAAAATTTCGGATACGAATTTTGGGCTCAGTGTGCAATGGCCCTAGGGTCCGTAACAACTTATTTCTCACACCTGTTTCTTGTTTCAGCCCTTGTTAATTTATTTAAAGAGCACCTATCATGGATTTTTGAAAATGACTGTTCATGTAGTGTGGAATATAGCTCTAAGGGAATGAAAACATCCTGCAAAGATTTATATCTGAAAGTGCACCGTATATAAAGTTATTGTCTTTCAAAAGTGAGAGTCGACTCTGAGTCTATGAAATTAATTGTTTTTGAAACGAGTCATTAGCTGTTACATCGTGACGTAGAGAGGTCATTGGCCGCTCCCAACAACTGCGCGCGCATACGGAAGTGTAAAATTGAAATGACGTCTAGAACACATTCAAATACTTCAGCTGAATCGCATCAATCGCGGGGTAAAAATAGTTTTGTTTTTGGTATTCTCCAGACATTCATTGAAAAATGGCAATTACCTCCTAAACGACTTAGCCAAATATGACTTCGCTCTATATAATAAGCACTGCCCTTCAAAAGCCCCCGCAATGTGAGTTTCGCCGGGAAAACTCGCTCTTGATGGAGACACGAGTAAGGGACCGTGTGGAAAGTGCACTTTTTCCGACACGTTTGTTCAAACACTATACAATTTTCAACATTTTACAAGCTATAATCCTGGTTACGGGCGTTCCGTTGCCGACAGTCTCTGCCTACGGTTTACCAATAACAACTGACTGGGTCATTTGACCAATCGCCGCAGATTCGCGTCACTCAAAGGAGGTGTTTGGGGAAATGAATCGTCGAACGAATCATTTGGGAGTCGTTGAGCAAATCAGTTAAAAATAAATGCATATTATAAAGACAAATAAAGTGTTTTTAAACCTTGCATGCACGTTAAACTGTTTTTGGGAACTCCCAAAACAAAAATAGGAACATTTCAAATGCTATGATATGGGCTCTTTAATCCCAATTGTTTCTTCTATTCTTAGTCTGTTGTTCTGTAATGTGTCTCTTTCAGTAATGCAGTGTGACATTTATTTCTGTAATACAGTGTGACAGTGTAATTTCCCTAAGAAAAACTGTCTACAATAGTGTAACTTGTTTTCAGATTTTATATCTGAAATTAAAGGAATCTTAAAAAAGGAGTATTTTAAGCTTAATCAGGAGCATTTGTGACATTTATGTTGAATATTTAATAAAAATAATAAAAATTGGGTAACAAACAATTGAGGTTACAGTGAGGTACGGTAAGGATGACTTTTGATGATAAGAAACTTAACTTTATAAAAGCACTTACATTAATTCAGTTAAAATGTGTGTTATTTGAGCTGTGAAGCTTCTCATTATTTCATGGTCGTTTTCGACATTGTATTATGGCAGCAAATTTGTAAAATGTTACTTAACTTCACACAAATGAAGCTGCAAAGAAATTTTATTAACCACTAAAATCATGAGTCTAAATCAACTAAAATCGTTTTTTTTTACGTCTATTGAAACGGTGAGTATTTTAACCTTTACAGATTGCCCTAATTCACTTCCATTGTAAGAAGATTTTTTTTAATAAAGTTAAATAAAATATAAGTTAAAAATAATACTTTTAAATATTTATTTCATATTAGATATTTTTTTTTTTTTTCACTGGCAGACTGTTCTTTTGATTTAAGCTTAATCCTCAATAAAATTTGTTAAGGGTCCCACTTTATATTAAGTGGCTTTATGTACTATGTACTTACATTGAAATTAATAGTTTGATACAATGGATTTATTGTGTACTTACATTTTTTTTACATTGTACTTATATTTTAAAATAACCAGCATGTAGTTACAGCTGTAATTAATTTATGCAATTAAGTTGTAATTAAACAGTTGACCCTTCCCCTACACCTTAACCCACCCTAATACCTACCCATACCAGTGACCCATGTCACATCTCAATAGCAGCAAAAGTGTTTCACAATACAACATGAACACAATAAGTACATTTCACTTATTTTTCAGTGTACGTTTTTTTTTTCCCCCTCTGGATCTTCTTTAAAACCACTGGAATTGTGTGTGTTAGTGTGTGTGCAGGGTAGAATAAGGGTCAAAGCCGACGTGTCAAGCCTCAGGATGTTGACAAGTTATCTGGTTTGTGGTGACTTTGATATAAAGGTTGGCTGAGGACGCTGAAGGCCTTGAGAGGTGAAGCTCGTTATCATTTGTTTTAATGCCACGTTAGGGTGAACTTTAGGTGAGCACGCATGAGCTTTTAGTAATGAGTATGAAGCCCGGCCCATGTGCCATCTCTGAACATACAGCTGGAATGGATAAATCATTTCTGATGCTGACATGAGCAACTCATATCAGCTGTTGTCACTGCTCCAACACATCTATCGTATACACATATAGTCTGACTTTCTCTTCAAAGACATTACCAAACTCTCATGTAGCTCTTAAGTCATGAGTTGCTACTGCTGTTGAAAGACTAACCCCATTATATTATATTATATTATGATATAATATATTGTACTTTATTTTAAGGTGTCAATGTTACAGTGTAATTATATATTTAAGTACTGAGTAATATTATGCAAATACATGTACTGCAACATGTAGTTGGATGTTATTACACATAATTTAGTGTTATTACTGTGGTGTAACATATGTAACAAGGACTCAGTAAATTAAAGTGTTGTTTTATATTATATTATATTATATTATATTATATTATATTATATTATATTGCCCCACTTGATATTAGTGTCCATAACTACTATGTATTATTCTACTCAAAACTACTAATTTGATACAATGCACATATTGTGGGGGACAGTATACCGTACATACATTTTCAGTGGAGGGACAGAAAACTCTCGGACTAAATCTAAAATATCTTAAACTGTGTTTCGAAGATGAATGGAGGTCTTACGGGCTTGGAACGACACGAGAATGAGTCATTAATGACATACTTTTCGTTTTTGGGTGAACTAACCCTTTAACAATATTTGCTGGCAAAAAGCTCTTTTTTTTCATTTCATTTCATCTGTCCATAGAACGTTTGAAAAGTAACTTGAACTTCAAACAGAACAGGTTCTATGGTCATTAAAATAAAAATTGCTTTTTGGCAGCAAACACTTAAGATGGGATAAAAAATACCCCTGGACATCTTGTTTAGATACATGACATGGCATCATGGATTCGATTAAATACCAACAGATAAAAAAAAAAAAAACACAACCTGACAACCTCTGCTAGAAATCTTGTAATGGGCCATGTTTGGAGCTTTCAACAGGACATCCAAAAACAAACATCAAAACTAAAACCAAAATGGGTCACTGTTTCTGGTCTCATTGACTTCCACAGTATATTTCTCTCCTACTATGGAAGTCAATGAGACCAGTAACTGTCTGGTTACTGATATTCTTCTAAATATCAGAAAATCGTCTGAAAATGGATTCGAAAACGGTAAAACCCAACTGTTTAACTCTGAGGGAGTTGTAAAAGGATGCTATTTCCAAAAAAAAAGTGGAGTATCCCTTTAAATAATAAAGTGTTTATCGGTTAGGGGTAGGTGTAGGGAGGGGTTTACTGTCCCAATAAGGCGGCATCCGTTTAATGTACATCAACACAGAGGAGCAAATAGTATCTGCCACTATATTTATAATTATTAGTATAAATATCATCTAACTACTATTTACGCTTAATGCAAAGAAAATGCTGCCATTTACATCCCTATTTTCACTTGGTGTAAATAGCATGTTGCTATTTGAGCTTATTGTAAATACCTGCTGCCTTTTACTTTTAATATTGCTCCTGTTGACTGTGTTTGCGGGTGTGAGAAGAAAGAGTGGATGTGTTTCCATTTGTTCCGAGATCACAGTTCACAGGAGAGCAAGTCACTAAGAAAACCGTGAAGTTTCCACTCTTGAGATTTAATTACAGTCTTCCTTTCACCTCTAATTAGTGAGGTTAGGCCTTTTGTCCCTAATGTTAATTCACCCCAGCACTCTGGTGACTTTCATAAATAAACACAGCAGTCTTCCTTGCCTGGTTTTACACATACTGTGCCTGAGCTCTGACGCAATAATTATTTGGAATTATCTGCTTAACACAGCAAAATTTGGCTCAATAAAATGTAAGCAATTTGTTCTTATTTAGTATGTCAAAAATGTGTTATTGAAATGCTAATTTGTTTTATGAATAAATATTGTCAGATTTTACTAGTTTATTTTTCCACGTTAAAGTAGGATATTATAAACTGAAAGGTGTAACGAAAGCCCTTATTTGTTGAGTGCTATGAGGCCACAGTGCAGGGCAACTAAACCGTTCAGGTGGCAGGTGGCATTGGTTTTGATTGACCTGAACATTTTGCCAGGTGGACTTACATAGAAAGGGCTTTCGCCAGGGTGAGAGGTTTGGTCTGTTATGATTGAGCTGGGCATTTCATGGCCCTAGAGTGGCGCAGGTCAACAGCCCCAAGGCTGGTGGCAGCAGATGATTGTGTGTGTGGACATGATGATGCAGTGCGGCCTGTTTGTGCAGTAGGCAGATGAAGCCTGGAACTGATGAGCAGCGAATGGATTCAGTAATGCCACTGTGAAATTGGATCAGTATTGGTGGAAAAGGTCCAATTAACTCTATTGCTAGAGGAAGAAGAGCTACTGCAGGGCCTCTTTGATTTGACATTGTGGCACCTTTATGGATAATCAGAAACGTACATAATGTAGCCTTGCAAGTATGACCCCCTCCCCCTCTATTTCTAGGTATGAGCAAGGGGGTAATCCATCGACCGGAAGTTGAAGCCTCGCGGGAGCTGCCATCTTGTAGCAGAACTTCACTTGCGTTAGCATTGCCATTGACTCCCATTCATTTTGGGGTCACTTTGACGGCGAATAACTTTACATCTGAGGTGTTTGAAGACCCTATTTGTCCTTTATTTATTTCTAAAGAAACACGACAATGTATAAAATGCTCCATTACCTTGTAACGTATGTTATGGCCCCGTAGAAGCAGTTTTTTTGTAAAAGTAGGCTAATGACTGCCTCATACCCACGCGACTCTGTCGCACAGTAGAGAGATTACCGTATGGACAGGAGAAGTAGCTCGTGGGCAATCGGGGAAACATGGAGACAAAATAATTAATCAGAATACCTAGCAAAAGTGTCTCCTGCTCCTAGCTCACGGACAGCTTCTACTCGCACTCTCTGCCTCTGCAAGTTTCGGAAAGGGAATGATTCAGATTTCTCATGCCACAGCCACTAGAAGACAGACGGGTTGCTCACGTCACATCTAGGTCGTCAAGCTCTGTTTGAGTCTGCGCGTCAGGGACGGAAGTGCTAAAAAAATCACCAAAAACGGGCTTCAATCGTCTCAATGGAGTTCCAATGAGATCGCTCTGTCCAGTTCTTATACTGTCTATGGGTATGAGGGGTGTAACGGTACACATGTGAGCCGTCACGTTACGGTTCAGTGCATACAGTCACAGGCAATCCACACTCCAGTCCAGAAGCACTCGGTAAAGTAACTCTGTTTTCTAACCGCCACAACAGAAAAACAACAGGAGAAGAGATGATCTATGCACCAACCCCCCCAAAAAAAGAGTTCAGATGGCACACAAGGGCTTGCTAGTAGCCTATACGCTTAGTTTCGATTCATTTCAACGCATTCTCATCCTAGGGCGTCATATAGTGACGCTTTTGACATTGCGTCTAAATCCGACGCACATGGCAGCCTTTAGCATCAATGTAACACGCTTCGGTTATAGGTAGGTTTAGTTCTGGGAAATGGTTAGAGTTAAACCACTAGGAGGCGCCTTCTGGCCCATATATATCTGCGTCTCATATTGATGCTAAAGGGTGCCATGTGCGTCAGGTGTAGACGCAATGTCAAAAGCGTTAGTATATGATGCCTTGGGGGTGAGACCGGGCTGTTCATTTTTTGTGATATCGAACCGCAGCCCATTCCCACCCCCAAGGCGTCACCTAACTGACACCTTGGGAAGCATTTTGACCATGCTTCAGTATCTGACGCTTTAGGCGCCCTTTAGCTTCAGGTACATGACGCCCTAGGATCGCGTGTAACCCTACCACAACCCTACCACAACCCTTACCCCAGACCTAAACCTACCCGCATCATCTAACTGACGCTTTTCCTTTAGCGTCAGTTAGATGACGCCGTAGGGTCGCGTCATGTAACTGATGCTAAAGGGCGCCTAAAGCGTCAAATATTGAAGCATGGTCAAAGGTGACGCCTTGCGTTGCGAACCGTGACCACAAAACCAAGGTACGTACCGAAACGTGACTTCTGTGTACCTTTACACCCCTACTAGGTATGCACAGATATTTCAATTTTGGACGATATTGTTGATCATTAGCGGTGTAACGGTTCTCGGTAATACTGTGAATCAAACCGCACCATTCTCTACCCACGGTTTCAGGACACACTTGCACCGCGGTTGATCTCAAATCTAATGACGCATCTATAATCTGGTTTGTTGAATATAATAATGCGTAAAACAGACAATTTCTCTTTTGTATGTTATTGTCGATGGATGCACATGCTGGCCCCCCAACAATACACTACAAGAGCAATGATCAACAAACATGAACAAAATGCTCACTCTTTGTAAACTTTGTTCAATACGAGTGGCGTCTGCTCGAATATACGTTGGTGTATTGCTGAAACGTATAATTTTTCGTAATAACAAAATGTTACAGGTATATGTCGTTTTAACAAAATCTTTTCTCGTAATAACGATAAGTTGTCGTTTTAATGATATAATTTTTTTTGTAATAACTAGGTTATGTCATCAAAACTACATATTTTCTCGTAACAACCTTAACAATGTAATATCGAGCTGTTATGTTGTTAAAACAACGCATTTATCTCGTTAAAACAACAAATTTTCTCGTAATAAAGAAATTATGTTACACAGTGATGTGTAATATGCCTTTACTCACATTAGAGAATTTATATGGCATTTATATGGCAAAAAGCCATAAAATAGTGGCAAAAAGCCATAAAAAGCAAGTATACGTAAAATACCTTCCGCTGCCTGTATAAATGACAGTGCCCATAACACAAGATCGTTGTGCATTGATGCACATCACAGATAGCCTACTTTAAATCAAACTTTCTCAAACTTGTCAGGGCTATGGACTGCTTATAAGGTAGAATATTTAATTATATAACAACAATAATAACATAATTAGCCTATAACAGTGATGCAGTTTTTTCTTTAGTCAACTGTAGTTATTTGACAGTAGTCCTTTTTTTTCCATGAACATGGCACATACCGAACCGTACCGAAATCGTGAACCTAAAAAACTGATACAAACCGAACTGTGAGCAATTTGAACCATTGCAATTGACATTAATTTCATGTTGTGGCTGGTAACAGACAACCCACTATGATAATTCTGTAATTGTAATGATCATATTTAGTCTAAAAACTAAAATCATCTTTTTAAATCAGGAAGTTAATGACAAGTAAGTAAAACATTGTTTAATTGTATGTGCAATGAAACAGCTATGTGGTAATGTCATCATGAATGTACAAAAGTAGAAAGAACAAAAGTGCCTAGTAGTCTAGTGAGTTCCCACCTTTCCTAATGTGCATGCAAGGGCCATCATTTCATTCGCACTGTCGATCGACACGCTAATGATTACCTTCGCTCTTTCCCTTTATACACTTTGTGAGGAGATAGCTGACATGAACGTCTGGTGCACAAGGCGTCCAAAGGGGCTCAGGTATCTTAGGTTTGTGAGCAGCTAATTCTGCTAATACAGATTAGCTCCTGTGGGAGCTGGATATTGATTGAACAACAAAGACAGGACAGAAAGAACGCTCCAACATTCAATTATCCACACCAGTGGACATTAAACCATCTCTCCTCCTCCCTTGTCCGTCTTCCTGGAAGACACTTGATGGAGGACAATCTTCTAAAGAACGCTGTGTTTATGTGTGCATATTGTTTGGTGACTGGAGAAGACGCTTGTTCTATATTCATTGCGGTTTACGAATCCAGAGTGTTTGATTGACCTGGCAAGTAATGGCGTATGGAAGCGTATCGATTTAACCACTATCTCGCTCAGTTTTATGTGCTTTCTACGTTTTTCAGTTCTTCCTTTTGAGCACACATGCTGACCAGAGTAACCATTTGAGGCCTAAGATCATTTACAACATTCCCTGGTTGGCTACATTTATTCATTAGCGTTTATGCTAATGGGGCTCAGATATTAACTTGGCGGGTCTGGTCGCTGAAACTCCACTCGTTTTACCTGGCAAATGACACGTGAAAGCGACACAAGCAGCAGATGTGATCTTGAGATCACATTCTAACTTTACTGGCAGGTCTTTATCATAATTATCAAAAATAATTGCTAATGCGAGTGAATCAAGAGGGTAATGGCGAGAGTTGTGATGAAACGTAGCTTCTGAAGAGGCTAAACGTTTATGTATTATTGATTTAGACTCATCTTTCAAACTCATTTCTGTCTCTGATGGTTATTTTTCTTTTTAATTAGATGGTAACAAAGTTACGTTTGTTAATGCTGTAGGTATCAATGAACTAACAATGAATTTTACCGTTTACATCATTTATTAATAGGCTGTAGGTTAATGTATACATTTCGTATTAAAATAACATTATCAATGTATTATGAATACACATTATCAACAAACGATATTATATTACAAAATTTTGTTCGGTATAACACTTTACAATAAGTTAGCATTAACATGAAGTTAACATTAACAATGAGAAATAAATTTGTTATATTTGTTAACGTTATTGATTTAAATACAACTGTTCTTTGCAATGTTAAGTCATGATAATATGTTGCAAGCAAATGCTGAAATTAACATTAGAATTGGGCACTGACACAACTTTTACGATTCAATTTCAATTCACAAGCTTGTGAATCGATTCAGTTCTGATCTTGATTTAATAATTTGATTTTGCATCGATTCATTTAGATATATCAGGTACTGGACATGTTCAATTTTTTGGTAAAGTGTTTAAATTGCACATAATTTATATTAATTTTTTATAATAATAACTGTTTAATAATATAATAATAAAGTATTTTTCTACTCCAATTAGTTTTTTGAAATATATAAACATTTAAACAAATACTAGTTCTCATGACAGATTTATTCAAACATAAAAAAATAAGAAAAGGTTAAGTAAAAATACAATGAATATTGCATATAGTTATCAAAACGGTATTTATTGTTTGAATTTCAAAATAAAACTAACATAATTTGCAAGCTGACATCTACTGAAAAGAAAACAGCATAGACTAAAATATATATTCTTGGGATTTCAAAAAAAATAAAATAAGAATTGATTAAAATTGATAAAAAATATGTTCTATTAACATCTTCCCATTTTTCATATTAACATTACTGTTCCCAAAGCTGCTGAATTGAACTTTACAGTTATTGAACGGAACTAAATCAACTCTGAACTGACTTCAGATGAAAAAAAAAATACACTATTGTCTTTTGTTCAGGGCTGCTTTACAGCAGAATTGAATTCTGTTTGCATCATTTATCATTACGTTCCTCTTTATCACTGTAAATCTGCTTTGAAACGATCTATATTGTATAAAGCGCTGTACAAACAAAGTGACTTGACTAATCTACTAGCTAACTAACGTTAACAAATGGAACCTTATTGTAGCGTCTTACTGTTTAGTACGCATTATACACTACCCAATGCATTAATTAAGTTTAATAAACTGAAACTGATTCAGTGTTACCTACAACATTTAGTCATAAAACCACAAGTGTAAAATCCGTGGCTTTACTTAACCCTGATCAAACATCTCAGTTTATCCTTTTCTCTAGGAGAGGTCATAACAAGAAACCCTTTTCACTTGATTTTCAAGAACTGTCATAATGATTTTACCAAGCCAGTGTCTGTAGGTGCTTTGTCCCTCCTGGCCATGTGAACAACGTTCACTAAATATCAACAATGTTGCTGCTGTCTAGGGACAATGATGCTGAAAAAGCTGAAACAACACAAGTTGTTAGTGGCTGTGAAAGGGCTTCTCTTTAACCTCGGTTGACCAGGCTTTCTAAACAACGTCTCAATAAACTTGGATTTTAATTGAATCATAAAATACATTTCGTGTTTACTTAGTTAGCTGTAGACCATCGCATCAAGTTTTCTGTGTTTAATGCTGTAGTTTGACAAGTAAAGAAGAAATGCACTTTGATGTGGTCACTAATTATTCCCAATCAAATGAAGAGATGAATGAGAGTAACTACTGGAATTTGATTGATTAAATGCTCTTGCTTGAGAAATGAGTGAATGGCTTTAACTGAACTTCAGCTACATACATAATTAATCTGCGCTGTGTTTGTTTTTAGTGTAGCACACACCTATATTCTGATTTACTCTATGATAAATATTATATATACTCTTCTCAGATTTGATGTACAGTGTTATCATTCATGGAGTCACATTTCTCCGTGGAAAGTGCAGATGTATCTATAACATGTTTTCTACTTATGGCTAGGTGCCATTAAAGCTTAATGTTCATTATAGCAGCAGGGCAATATTTATTTTACGATACTTTTTACACAAGAGTATGCACAACCCACTTCTCCATAAATAATACAAGTCAAACCCTTGAAATCCAATGAAATATTTAAGCTCTCACTGCTGTGTAGATAATATGAATGAATCACTATCACACACATTTGCGTCAAAGAGAGAGAGAGGAAAAAAAAAATCAGGATTGGGGGTTTAAGTTTCAAATGTAATATTTTCTTTTACTCTGGAAGTGAGCTAATCTATGTTTAAGTGTAGCTAGGAAAGCAATATATCTCTATATATTAGATTACATTACTTGGAGTGTTGGGGCATGTTACACACAAAGTTCTGTCATGAAACTTCAGATGGCGCAGGCTGAAGGTCCTTAACTCAATATGTTTGCAATAACATCATCTCTAGGGTGCAGTTGATTGGTTCCTGCTGTATCAGTAGCCAATAAGCTCTCTGCTCAACCTTCAAATACTTGATCGGTATTTGCTGTATCAGTTGCAGCGTGCTTTCAGAAAGCATGAAAATGCACAATCCGAACTTAAATGGTTGTAATTCAAGAATGCTTTGGAATATAGATATACAATTGGTCTTATTTTAAAGATGACATTTGGCAGATTTTTTTTTTTTTGATTTTTAAATTGAAACCGAAAAAAAACGTTATAGAAATTTGATTTTATTTATGGTTTAATTATTCATATTTTATATAAAAACAAAGCCAAAACCCTCAACAAGTTGTGTTTCAAATTTTATTGGAACTATCTTTTGAACTATTGGCATGAAAACCAAAATTGAGGTTTCTATCATTCTTTCATGATTTTCATGTTCATCACTATTTCAAAATAAAGGTCTTAACACTAGAGACAGACCGATATATCGGCCGGCCGATATTAGGCATTTTCCAAAATATCGGCATCGGCAGTTATAATGGCAGACAAATGAATATTTAAAAAATAAAATAAAAATGAACGAAACACGCTTCAATCATCTCTCCTTGGCCTGTTATATTGAAAATGTATGTTTTACAATTTGCAGTATGATGTTATCTATAGCTAAATTATGGCTCATCATAGACTAGCTAACCACAAAGCTAGCTAATGCCACTATAATCAGTGGAAGACCGCTAACGTTAACATTAATGAGCTTGGAAACCAGAGTGAACTTTTTCTGCCTAAATAAAGTAATGATTACTGTATTTATAGCTAGAATATCTCTAGTTACAGTCCCTGCATTGTAAAATGTAAGTTATACTTGCGAGGAGTGAACATTTAGACATAGAGAAAAAGTATCAATTGTATCTTGTGCAGAAAAGTTAGCTTTTCTTTTACATGTGTGTGAAATCCGACAATATTCAATAAAAAAAAAATATCGGCTGATATATCGGAATATCGGATTTTAAAACCCAAAAATATTTGCATCGGTATCGGCCTTCAAAATCCTTTATCGGTCGGGCTCTACTTAACACGCCTTAGGATTATGAAAATATTTTTATTGCAAATTTATAAATTACGGCTCTTCGGTTATTTATTTTGAAAATAAATCACCAAATATAAAAACTACTTACAGATTGTAAGCTTTCAAATGCTATATAGTTTGTCAATATTATAGTTCAGGTTTACTATAGGCTATTACTGTTTTAAATATGTAATGGCTATGGGACTTAGGGGGTATAAAGCATGCTTTTCTGTATACTTAATAAATACATTCTTAATTTCAGACAAACGATATAATCTTAAGGTTTGTTTCAGTTCATTGTATGTAAATAATTTTTGCAACTGAAAATAGAAACGCTACCAGCTTACTACTGAAAAATATGAATAGCTTAGCTAGTTGTAATAACGTTACTGCCACAATGTATGTTGTCTAAGCGTGGTAAGACTGATGGAAAGTCAGGTTTCCACTATATTCGGCCCCTTTTTCAAGTTTCCGGTTCACCTGTGCTCATATTATCAGCACAGCATCAGTTGTCCGAAAGAAAGTTGAGACATGCAGTGAGTGAGTCAGGCAGGGATGGCCTATCAGAGCTGCTTGTAAGATAAATTTGAATGTTGTCAGCATAAGTCCATACCAGCAGCGTATGATGTCACCAAGTGGAAATTAATAGATGATGAACAATAGTGGGCCAAGAACTGAACCTTGAGGAACACCCCGTGTAAGCGAAGCAGTGGCAGATCTATACCCCTGCATGGTGATATAATACTTTCTGTCACTGATGTAAGAAATGAGCCAGGAAAGAGCAGAACCAGTGATGCCAATATCAGAAAGCTGAGAGATCGGTATTTCATGGCAGACTGTGTCAAATGCAGCGCTTGGATCGAGAATCATCAAGATGTTTATTAACCCTAAATCCACAGACAAAAGAATGTTGTTAACCACCCGAAGAAGATCCGTTTCAGTGCTATGAGATGGGCGAAATCCTGACTGAAAAAAAGTTAAAAAAAAAGCATTAACATCTAAATATGATCGCAATTGCGAAGCCACAACCTTTTCAAGGATTTTGCTTAAGAATGTTAAATTGGATATGGCCTGTAATTTTCCATGTTTATATGTTTTTTTTTGTTTTTTTTTTGTTTTTTTAAGAATGGGGGTCACCACAGCCATTTTTAATTCTGCTGGGACAATGGCAGAAGCCAAACTACATTTAATCCATGTGTTATGAAAGGTGCAATGGAAGGCCATTTTCAGGTATATCTAAATATGTTTAGTAAAAGGTAAAACTTCCGAAATCTCCGTGTAAATATTGAGTGACGTCACACGCAAGCGATCACTTCCGGCGTGACATTGAATGATTCAGTTCGGTTCAGTTGGACATTGAACAACTGATTCAGATCACTTGGATTACATGAGGTAAAAACGATATAAATACTGTTCGCTTTCTCACAAAAACCGCTCGTTTCGTGTCTTAGGCCATCAATGTGTACTTACATTTACGAGTCATTAAATCATGTTTAATTTTGACTTCTCTGTGCATGCTTTTTGGTGGACCCCCTTAGCCTCCAGTGTATGACTGATAGACAACAACGGTTTGACTGAAAAATGTCAAAATTGAAAATACTGTGGAAACAAAGACACCTACATCTTGGATGCCCTTGAGGTAAGCTAAAACATATCAAAAATTAATTTCAAAGTGAACTATCCCTTTAAGCAAAACAGCAGTGTAGGATCAAGCCGGCAGGATGTGGAATTAGACTTCACAATTAGATCACGTATGGCAACAGGAGTAGTCAGAGTAAAAGCAGAGAGAGAGTTTGTTGAGTGAGCTGAATCAGATAAGTTCAAATTAACATTTGAATCACTTGTATGAGGGGTGTCTTTGGTGATGGATTCAGTGATTGGCTTCAATTTGTCTGAAAAGAATTGGGAGAAGCTATTCACAAGCACCCCAGAGCCCGAAATAACATGTTGTGGTGGGTTTGCGAGTTTGTTAACCATAGCAAAGAGTGTTTTGAGCCTGCATGTGGAATTCCTAATGCTAGAGGAGAAATAAGAGGGTCTTGCATCGTTGAGGGCTGTACGGCTGTAATGCGCAATGACTGTAGTCCAGTTTCCCTGTATAGTCTTTCTAGGCGACGACCCTCAGTTTTCATCGTTCGAAGATCAGGGGTGAACCAGGGTGAGGCACGACTAGATGGAACCAGTCTTGTTTTAACAGGAGCATGAAAAAAAAAAACATTTTGTAAATTTAGCAGATTTCTGATTGGACAGTTAACATTCTGACGAGGTAGAAGCCCTTATTGAAACAAAGAAAGAAGATTGATTCACAAAACGATATCAAAAAGATATTGGAAAACTAAGTGTGCTTTCACACTTTTGAACCCAAGTTCGATTGCTCCCCCTTTTCCAGAGGGAGATTTTGGAGGTCGGTAAATTAAGATTACAGCCAGTGACCTTTAGCCAGTCATTTTCAGCGCTAGGTTTTCAATTGCTACAACATCATGAAACTCAATCTTGGATATTTTAATAGTCTCATGGCAAACAACAACCAGCCCTCCACCTCTGCAATGAAGATGCTGTTGAGAGAAATATATATATACCCAGGTGGGGTTAAAAGGTTCAAGTTGAAAAGGTCATTAGGCACCTGCCAGGATTCCGTCAAAAGCATGTCACGGTTTGTGTCAATGATTATGTCATTCAACACAGATGCTTTATCAGTTAAAGAGCGAGAGTTCAACAGCGCACATCGCAAGTCTGAAGATGTGCGTCTGCAGGTTTCGAGGTTGAGATCAAAACACAATGATCTTGGGTTTCCAAAGTTGGTTTCTGGAGTCAAGCGGAAAGATCCTTTCAATGTGCTGAGTTGAGCAGCAGAAAATTGTAAAGCCATCTCAGGAAAAGTCATAGATTAACGTCATCCAAAAACAGCACAATAAAACAAAACCTGCAAGTCGATACGCAATGACTGTGTAGAACACTGTGGATCTGTGCTGACTCATGGAAACTGTTTGGAACGATTCAGTCTGATTTGGTGAACTGGTTCGACCGGTTCACTAAAAAGAACCAGTTCTCCCTCTTAAGAATATTTTTTGTTGTGTGAACGTACCCTGAAAGTCCATGAAAAGACCAAAATGATGGATTATGTGTTACACCAACACTGATTTTTAATGTATTTAGTTGATGTTATATGGCTGGCAAACTTTTTAAAGGCAAGCTTTGCAGTATAAAAATGACTCTGGTGTTTTATTCACACAGTTACCTTGTCTAAATGTGCTGGAACTGCACGCTTCACTTTTAAAATGTGCTCTGGGATCCCAAAATATACATGTTAAATGATATTCATAAGGTCAGCCGTGGATAATCTTAAATAGAACATGCTTTATGCACTGCAATATTCTCAATTATGCCTGCAGAACTGAGAGAATGTCAATGGACCTGCACTGTAATTTTTGATCATCCTGAATTGCAATGCAGTCTGTACTTATGGAACAAATGATCCTTCTTGGATTTTAGGGGGCAGGATTAAAAAAAAAGTATAATATTGTTTATGTCATTTTCATTATGATAAAACCTATTATTTCTGGTATGCCACCATGCACCCGTTTTTATTCGTCCCTGACTGACTCTGCCAATGTCTTCTTTGCAAGTGTGTTGCATTTATGATGTGGTATTAATGACCACAACAGAGTGTGAATTTATATACAGTACTTAACAGTCAAACTAGGCCAAATGTAACTTGTTTCCATGTAAACAGAGATATTCTGTATTTTCTGAAACAAAAACAACAACAAAAAATACTGATACAGCTAGTAGATCCACAGAACTGCATATGTAATTTACAATTATCATTTTCAGTGATAGACAACTTAAGTGAATATCCTGAATATGTAAAAAAAAAAAAAAAGAATTTGCAAATGTCTGTTGTTTTAATTTTCCATTTTACTGTTATGTCCCTGGAGGAACCCTTGAATCTCATAGTGCAACAACAGATCTAATCAGCCACACTGTTTGCAGCTAAACTGATCATTCTGTACATGTGCGCCCTCAAAAGATTTACACATTTAGTTTCTTCAAGCCATTCTTACATCTGGTGTGAATTTATAAAACTGCCATTTAGTTGACATGAAGACTGTTGGATAAGAAGCTTCAAGGCATGTTTATAGTTTTGTGTGAGCCCCTCTTGGTTGCACTATTCTCCGGGAATAACATTTGGCAGTGTGGAGAAAATGAGCCTACAGTTTTGTGTTAATATTTTGAATTCAAGTTTTAGTAATTGTATTGTGTTTTTGACATTTTAGTGGATTTTTTTAAATGCGTTTTAGTTCAAATGGGCTTTCAAGAAAACTTAGCTGCCTATACAGTAGCCTAGCCTAGAAAGGCGATTCAGTACCTAAATCAGTACCTTATTAGAGGAAACGAAAAGAGGCCCTTTTGCTAAATAGGTAGAAAAATTTCAGACCCATAATGCACTGGGCATGCTGCCGCCCAAGGCCACTCCCACCAGTCTATGAGAATAAAATACTGCCTTGCTTTAGTTAGTAGGAAATTAAGCCTAGTTCACACTTCATGATTTTAAGCCCGATTTGCAAATTGTTGAGCTTGCCGACAGGTCAGAGCGCAAATCGCGGGGATTAGCGGGCGATGAACGCTCGCCAATCTGTTAGTATGAAAGAGCCAACAACGCATCAAAGACGCTCGCAGACGCGTCGCAAAGCTCAGAAAAATATCTAGCATTCTAGATATCCAGAGCTGTCGCACGACTCAACCTCATGTAATATCATGAGCTACAGCCAATCAGAGCAATGCATGGGTTGAGGTCAACAGGTAAATCTTTTTTTTTTTCTTTTTTTGCGTTTTTTTCTCATCACGCAAACAGTTTGCAGAACTAGTTTCTGTCTGACGTCCATATTCGTGTGTTGTGTTCTTCGCCTTCTTCACTGGGTATTGGTGCACGTGCTGTTTCGCGTCATTTCCAGTTCGTTTTATCGCGTGATTTTTCGTGACAAAACGTGGTTTGTAGACAAGATAGAATCGTTGGATGACAGAGTTGTCAACTTGTGTAGTACGTGCCTCCTCTTGGAGCCCATATTCATTACAATACGTCATCTAACTGACGCTTTTGATCACACGTAAACATCCGATGTTTTAGGGTACCCTTTAACGTCAGCTAGATGACGCTATCTAATCCTAATCCTACCTAGGTTACCCTAGGATAGCATCATCTAACTGACATTAAAGGGTAGCCTAAAACGTTGGATGTTGAGGTATGGTCAAAAGCGTCAGTTAGAAGACGTCTTGGGATGAGAATCTGTTGCCTCTTGTGGATCAATCACGTTGTGCCGTGTGGTGTGAGCAGCTCAACAACTTGAACACTTAATCAGGGCTGGGTATTGATACAAATTTCACAATTCGCTTCGATTTCGATTTAAAAGCTTGAAATTCGATTCGATTCCGATTCGATTCAATATTGATTATCAGTTAAAATAAATGGCAAATTTTCACAAGGAAATCAAATCTCTTAACTAATGCTGTAAACTATGGGAGTCTAGTTGTAGCCTACTAGGCTTCATTAGCCTAATATGAAGGTAATAATGAACTGTTTTGTAGCTACAAACACTTGAATTACACTTTTATTTATTTTTATAATAAGAAGATCATATGAAATATAAACATTTAAATGGTGGCTGTCAAAAACTTGCCAGATTTATTCAAATATGCATTAAATATTGAAGAACATTAAGATTATAATGCATATGTAATATGGTGTATATATTTAGCAAAATGCTCCTCTCTAGAGTTACTTTTTTCTAGCTGACTAACGAGTTTATGTGGGTTTTCTGAGGTAAATATATGACGATACATTGATTACAAGCTGTTTAACTGACGTCTTTCCACGGTTGAAACGCTGATTGAGCGAATCAATGTGACATGATGACATTTCGATAAGTTGTACTCTATCTTTTAACACACTTTCAGATGCTCGTTCATGTTTATTTCACGCTGTAACTGGTATTATAAACCCGGAAGAGAGATCAGCGCTGCTGCTTCTCTTGAACAGCGCCAGAGCGATCTCACGCCACAGCGCCAAAACGTTATTTATGTTTTTGAATTTCTAAAGAAAATGGATGTAATTTAAAAATTGAGACTTTGTTTCATATCAATAGTAACAAAGGACAAAGATTACTGTGAGTTTTTGGATGCGCGCTCCGCGATACAATGTTCCATTCATTCAAATGAAACAGGATGACTAATCGATTTTTGAGATTTAAGAATCGATATCGGTTCGTAAAAATGAGAAATCGATATTTATTACCCAGCCCTACTCCTAATGTCACAGAGAGCAAGTCATGTAGTGTGAACCGCACAGTTCAGCCCGACGTTTTAAAATCATGTAGTGTGAAATAGACTTAAGCAAACTGTCATAATGGTGTCAACTTGTATTTTTCTCGGTTGCGAGAATTCAAAAGTAAAAGTTTAGCGGAAGTGAATTACCGTTGGCTGCTCTGGAAAACCTCAGTATCCGTAGTTAACCTTTGAGTATGGGGTCTCTGCGGAACAAAAGTGGACATTTCTAAATTTGTGGGAGTTTATAACATTTTTAAACTGGTGGGAGTTTATAAATCTTGCAATGAAAATTGTACCCTTCACCCAACCCCACCCCTAAACTATATCTATAAAATACGGACGCTCGGTTGAAAACGCCCCCTGTTTATGACCCCACCCACTGATCTAGTTCTTGGTCCAGGTACCACAGAGAACAAGTTAACATTGTTAATTTGCATTTACTACCGACATTTGTAACAATGCAAAGCGGGTTGAAAATAAATGAAAATGAAAATAAGAAATGTTGCCTTGTTAAACAGCTGATTTTTTTTTTTTCTAGAGTAATGACATTTTATTATGATTTGTATTTGAATTTTTAGTGTACAATACTGTTTCAGTAGTTTCAGTGTGGTATTCAGTATTATTATTTTATTTCCAGGGGTAAGGTTTCATGTTGTTCTTCAACATTTCATATACTGTAGACTGAGGTTTTGGCATTTACTGTCAACATCTTTACAAACTGCTATGTGCTGGCAGGATGAAGTTGTTGATCTGTGCTCTAAAGAGCTGATGTGAGTTTGTATGATGTGCTGACCTGTTGCCGCGGCCCTTGGGGCCCCGTGGAGAGATCAGAGACAGAAAGATGGTTTTACGGGCCCCTTACAGAGCAGCAGGTCGTCTCCATATGTGTGTGTGTGTGTGTGTGTGTGTGTGGAAGAAACTTGCTGACATACAGACAGATCTCTGATAAGAGGGATATTGGCTACATCTCAGGTGGTTGCGTTTCAGAGGGTCGCCATATAACTGACATGGGCCAAAAATAAGGGTATATAGAGTATGCATTTGCTTATCAGTAACACACACTCATGAATGAACAACTTTCTTTTAGTCAGTAATATCTTCTTAGTATCACACATACATACACACACACACACACACTCAATGTGCTCAGGCCACCTTGTGAGGACCCTGCCACGGGGGGCCTCAGAGCACCGAATCCCCCTGTGGTTCTTGGCTAATCCCTTCCCAGGTTAATACAACTATGACCTCCTCCAGCTCTGACTGGTCTGATCCTATCTGCTCTCTCTCTGGCCAAAGTGGACTTCAGTTGATTTTCAAAGCTCTGCCACAGCAGTAATAAAACCCAGAGGCGAAGCGCAGAGCGGCAAGACCAATCTGATAGCAGGAAAGACGGCCATTTGCCACGTCCTCTGAGTCTTATTGCAGCCATTTTTGGGAGTTAGCAGTATATAATTTTGGGGCAAAGGGGTTAGAGTGAATTTGCTGGACTTTAGACTGTTTTTATTCCTCTTGGGGGGTGTAAGGAGTTGTAAGACTGTTTATTACTTTAAAGCTACCGTGTGTGATTTTTGTGTGGCTGACAGCATCAAATGGAACTGTAAAAATAATAAAACAATATTCTCAGATGCATTGTGATTCTCTCTTTAACGGTTCTCAATTGATTCTGAAGTTTCTGAGTTATTAATACTGGGGATATACAATAGGGTTTGGTGGAAAGCAAACTTTTGTCCACAGGCATTTAAGAGCAGACATCTCACCTCGAGTCTGCCGTATATTAATTGCAGCTCCCTGACAACCCACAAATGATATGCAATGTTCCGCAAATCAAGCTAGAGAGAAAGAGAGTTTACCTTTGTTTACCTGGTATTAAAATGAGCCTCCTGTGACTATTGCTTTTGGATTTCATCGAGACACTCCCCTCTTATTTCTTCACACACTCCACATCACTTTCACTTTTGGCACACAAATCCATGCTATGCGGCATACACATAAAATATAATATAACATAACATAACACAATACAATAAAATATTTTGGATTTGGCAAATAGTGAATGGATTTTTTTTTTCATTGTATGATGGTTGTGTCCACACACTGCAAAGACACATTTGTGCAAACACCCAACCCGATCTCACAGGAATTTGTATGAATTTTCCGAGGTGGCTAATTCGTAACAATTCGTACGACCTCACTCGTACGAATTAGTACGATTTTGCTAAATTGTACATATTTTACGAATTAGCCAATTCGTATGAATTCATACGAATGACCTACCTCTGACCCCGCCCCTAAACATAACCGTCACGTGGGTTTAGACAAATCGAGTGAGGTCGTATGAATTAGTACGAATTAGCCACTTTTGAATCACTCTTACGAATTCGTACGAATTGGTCGTGAGATAGCTTAGAAACACCATATAAAAGTGAATTTTGCATCCGATGACTCCTTTAGGTGCTTTGTTCGAATCGCAGTGTGTGTAAACAACAAAAAGACGTTTAAATATAAATTGTGTGTCCATGTGTGAATGGACGGCACAGATGCACACTGTTGTTTACTACAGGCACTTACAACATGCTGTTTTTACATCAACACATCTACTAGTTTAGCTTTTCCCAAACTATTGCTATACTGAGATGAGTAAAAATCGACTGAAGTATGTTGAAATAAAATGTTTTTGTATAAGCAACAAATTAAACTGCAAATTTACATTTATATGCCCTATATTAATATATCACCAAAACGATATATTACAGACGAAATATGATTTTGTTATTTGGATAGATTATAAAGTTTTTACAGTAAATGAGACTACTGCCACATCAAATAAGCTTTTGTTCGCTAATTTCTGCTCATGTGTTACATATAGCCTATGATATGGGGTGTTTTGTCAAAAACAAAGTAGGTATATTGAATTAACAACTAAGATGATATTATAGTGTTTTTTAATTCAAACTAATGAATCCTTAACTTTGAAATACGATCAAATGTATGATTTTTACAAAGAAAGATTGCACTTTAAATATTATACGTTAAAGTGTAATTGTTGTGGATTTACATGTGGAAATTATTTTATAAAATAGCAAAAAAAAAAAAAAAAAAAAACGTAATAGGTCAATTAGGCCTTCTCATTAAATTATTTATTATTGTGTTTTATTAGTTACAAATTTGGGGAGAGGATAAATATTCCAAAACTTTATGAAAATAAAGCATGAGTATTAACTGCACCGTTACTAGAAATGTTTACCTAGGAAATTGCATGCATACAAATAAATAAATACATAAATAAATCAAGATGTTTCTAACTCTAACTTTATACCAATTCTCTACAATGGCTCATATAGCCTATTTGAACTGGATTTGTTTCCAGGTCTGACTCTACTGTGTGTGTGTGTACTCACATTTACATTTGGATCATATATAATCCAATATATATGTATTTTGTCCTCGCATTCTTTCTTGTGGTACACTCTAAGTGACATACCTGAATGAAAGGCTCATTATGCGGCTCATTATGCGGTTCATTGTCTTCTCAGGTGTGAATCAGAGCATTTTTCATGATCATGCACGCCCCCTTGCATATTGCCTTCCCAATCAAAATGTGTCTTACAAAATTTAAGTTTTATGAGTAGGCAGGATGATTTTCAGATCATTTTGAAGCAAAAACTCTAGGCGAAAACATCCATTAGTCAAAAGTCTTGTGGGCACATAATTAGTATGCTTTTTTCCTTATTTCAGAAAAAAAAAAATCAATAACCATGCATAAACATAAGTACATACATGTTGCTCACATATTATGGTAGCCTTGTTTGTGCTGAATAGAGTGTACACAGTTATTTTTCTTATAAATCCCGATATGTGCATGAAAAATGTGCATACGCAACGTCTATACATCAGACCCCTTTGTAACCAGGGAATGTGTCTCCCTCTTCTACTTCGGATCTGATTGACCAACACATTTTAATACCGAGTGTAAACAAGGCCTTAGTGACACCCTGGTAACAATCGTGTTTGCTCTAAACTGTGACACTGTTTGTCACTACTGTGAAACTTAACCACTATTTAAAATCTCAATGCACATTCAGCCTAATTTAGAGCAACAGCCCTCCATTAAAGGGATACTCCACTATTTTTTTTTTTTTTTTTTTTTTAAATAGGCTCATTTTACAACTCCCTCAGGGTTAAACGTTTAAGTTTTACCGTTTTCTAATCCATTCAGCCGATTTATCTGATATTTAGAAGAATGTCAGTAACCAGACAGTTTCTGGTCTCATTGACTTCCATAGTAGGAAAAAAATATATACTATGGACGTCAATGAGACCAGAAACTGTCTGGTTACTGATATTCTTCTAAATATCAGATAAATCGGCTGAATGGATTCGAAAATGGTCAAACCCAACTTTTTAACTCTGGGGGAGTTGAAAAATTAGCCTATTTCCAAAAAAAGTGGAGTATCCCTTTAAGCTTAACAACAAGCAAGCTAGTTTGCCGTTGGCATAACACACCATTTTGCAATATCTAAAATGCTAGCAAAATGAACAAAAATATATGTAATGTATTGGCCCTCAGTTGTTTTTAGTGTGTATAACCTAATATAGTTGATCAATATCACACAAGCTCTTTTCCCAAATATCAGAATGATTGCAAATGTAATATTCATTTTATACAACAGTTCAATAAACAATAAGTGCATTTTTTGGCACATTTGTTTTTGGTCTTATTTCACCAAAGAAAATTCCCAGCAACACTGTGTTTAGTATAATTAATAGTACAATTTCATTTTTTTTTTTTTCATATATTTTATATTTAAAATATTATATTTAAAACTGTGATTGCAGTGTAAATGGATTCTGATCATTTGTATTATTGTCATTTTGTTGATAATAATTTTATTTGATTGATTTTAGCCGTGTAGTTCCCGTGTTTTTTTTTTTTTTTTTTTATATATTTATGAAAGGGGTGCATCTGCCCCCCAAAATGTCTATACAGAGCTGTGAACAGCAATAATGCTGAGAAAACCATGAACCATGTTAAGAGAAACATTGTTAATTCAAGCTTTAAGCCTCCACACAATGACAAAGATTTTATAACGACACCCATAACAGATAAAGCTCTTGGTTCTGTGAGCCTCTGGCTAACTGGCATGTTTGTGTGCCCATTTATGCCATGTGGCACCCCGGGCACCATTAAGTTCCATGTGGCACTGTCATCTATGTTGACATGGGCACCAGTGTGATCTCCTTTGTGGAAGCCCCGTATGAAAGCCAAAACGGGTTTGACATGGGATGTCCTCGGAGGATTTGCCCCGCAACTGTTGAAGAGTGTTACATGGATAGCATATTCATTTGAAACTTTTGCTATCCTAGATTTTTACAATTGCAGCACTAAGCTCAACAGCTTTGGGTATTATTCAAATGAACATTCCCTTATATAACCTTGCTGATGATAGAAGAAAGACTCTAAGGTCTTCTAGTCAAGGAGGAATTGCAGTTTTATTATGTTTTCAAAATACCGTCAGATGAAATTAGGCCATGCCGTCTACTGTGCTTTTTTATTATACCTAAATAAGGAGTTTTGACTGTCCAGGAGGATGCTTTCAGACTCTGATAGTGTCGCAAGTAATCTAGTTATTATATTTATAGGTCTCACAAAAACACTGGTCCCATGTTGCACTTATGGACACTATTGTTTTTACAAGGAGAGTTAATGAGCTCTTTCTAATTTAGAAGATTTTGAGGTTAGAAGTTAAACATCTGGTTGTTTGTTTGTTTTTTGTTTTTTTTTAAAAAAGATCTACTTTGTCCAGGGAATGTTGAATTGATTTTGATGGTGATTTTTAGGGTAACACTTTATTTTAAGGGGTGTGCATAAGACTGACATGACACCTTCATAACCATGACATGACATATGTCTTGAATATGAAGTAGGGTTTATGCATGTTTATGACAACTGTCATTAAGTGTCCTTCGCTCAATAATGACATTGTGAGATTTCTTTGTTATGACATAAACCATAACATTGTAACCTGTCAGTGTCTTAGTCATGACATCTTGACATAAAATTAAGTTAAACTGTCAAAAGTGTGTCAAATTCAATGTAGTATGCACTCCAGGCGGCTAGGTGGCGATGTGAAGCACTTCCACACAACAACACCAAGTCTGCGCGCCTGCGTACAACCTTCACTGTCAAGCAAACATTTGCGTTTTTAGCCTTTACACGGGAACGCAGCAGGAGAGTTTTTAAGTTTCACTTTTTTGCGTTTTTAAGCCCCAAAAACGCTGTCGCCGTGTAAACAAACGACTAAAAACGACTAAATGCTTTAGTCTGAAACGACTAAAACTGCTGTATTCTGCTGCCAGGCCATTAGATGGCGATGAAACTCTAGACTGAATACGTAACACGCATGTGCATGACGTCATCGTCTTCAGAAATTCGCGTTTTTGTTGTTTACACAGAGACTGATTTCTAAACCTAGCACTTTGAAACCCGTTTTTAAAAGTTTGTGTTGTCAGGCACCCAAAACGGCGTTGTCGCATAAAAAGTTGAAAACGGTGTCATGTAAACAGCCTCTAAACATACGTAATGGTGACAGCTGGTCTGTGCAGGGTAACGAGACGTTGAAATGTGTATGTGGACGTTTGATTGCCTGGATTTGTTGAGTTTCTGTGCTTCAATATGTCGAAGGAAAAAGGTTTTCAGTCAGTATTACAATGCGACTGAATCATTCCAGTTGCTGTTGATAACATAGAACAGATGACTAACAGAAGAGAGCAGCTGTACAGGAACAGCTTTGGAGAGCTGTTGTCCGTACTGAAGGCTGCATAGTTTATTTGCGTTCTTTTGATCTGATATCTGCCAATCAAATGCCCAGAGAGCCACAGTTAGTGCTGGATTTAACGCTGGCCGCACAGATATCCATCAGGTGGATCCCACACCACATGGCGTAGTGCTCTGTTTATGTGTGTGTGTGTGTATATTTCAGGCCGGCCGCTCTGTCTCTAGGGCAGATTACTGCTGCCGCCCCGGTGCGCTTGAGAAATTGAGCGAATAAGGACCAGCGTTTGAGAAATGCTCACCTTATGTAGCATGGGAGGAGACGGATTCACTTGGGGGCTCTAGCACATTTGCCAGCCCTGTTTAGTTCATTATCGATGTGTGTGTGTGTGTGTGTCAATGTGTGGATGCCACTCATGCTGTTCAATCTCACTAGGTGGCCCTGAACACTCTCTGAATTGCATCATAAGAATTAAAGTTGCGCGTCTTACATCTTCCAGAAATATTGGAGCAAGTAGATACTAGACACTTTGGAAGTAAACAGCAAAGACCACATGCGTTTATTTTGTGAGCTGCCCCTGGAAGAGCACAACATGCCATCTTTCACCGTCACCTCCGAGGGAGACGTGTTTACTGTTTACAGCATCTTTGATATCAGTCGCTCTCTTCGGCGAGGCCTGTTGTTGTCTCATCTGCTAATTGCTTCTTTTCTTGCTGCGCTCACATGTGCATACTAATGCATATGAGCAATGATGGTGTGTGGTGGACTTTCCTCTTTCTGTTTTAATAGAAATTCCAGTGTTATTGTTAAATAAAAATGTAAAAAAAAATTGTTATTAAAAGCTGGTTGAACACATGGCCTTTTAAATTTAGTCTTTACTCTTTCCCCATCAGCGTTTTTGAAAAAAAAGCTGCTAGCCACCACCATTATTTTTGATCATTTTCACGAACGTTATATGGTCCATCTATTAGATGGAGTAGATCGGGTCTATCAACAACCCCAAAGCTTGCACAGTCCTATAGCTCGTCCTGGGTCGACATTTCAGTTTTATTTTCTATGCTGGTTATTGTTGATGAAGGCATTATTTTACATCTCCATCTGCTTACTTATAATATTGTTTGTTTCTGCTTCTTTTTCGCTTGTGTTTTGATCTGGAGATTTAGTACTCGATCAGGAGTTGCATAATAGCGCCCACTACTGTATAACAGTGGAAACACAGAAAGCCTGAAATGGCGTTCGGCCGTAGTTTCTGTTTCTTTGATGGTTTGGTGCAGGGATTGGCCATATTGTTCAAATATTGTTGTCAGTGTTAGTTAAAATGTTGTTTCCATTGCAGCTTGGAACTGGACTACTGAGGTTGAGGAGTGCAAACATTATTGCAATGACATATTAATCAGCCAATCACAACAATGTGAAGCCATTGCCTCCTCACACATTCCCGCCTACAGGACCTCAGTGGGAATGCATTAAGATCATGGGAGGCAAAAGAGAAACTCTGGTATGGCTGTTGGACAATGTTACACCATTTGATGTCACATCTTTTTTTTTTTTTTTTTTTTTCCTTCCTGTTGACTATTCTAATCCAAAATTTTGAGGACACACACATAACTGGTGCACAAACACACTTGCAATCCCCCCTGGGCTGCATTTAGGTCAACTGGGATTTTCTGCAGATGGTAAATTCTGCCATGTCACACATAGCCTTGTATCTCTCTCTCTCTCTCTCTCTCTCTCTCTCTCTCTCTCTCTCTCTCTCTCTCTCTCTCTCTCTCTCTCTCTCTCTCTCTCTCTCTCTCTCTCTCTCTCTCTCTCTCTCTCTCTCTCTCTCTCTCTCTCTCTCTCTCTCTCTCTCTCTCTCTCTATATATATATATATTGCCATCCACACTTTCTTGTTCCTCTTTCCAAACTGAGGTGACACCAAGAACACATAGCTAAAAGAGATAACACCACAGCACCGTCCTCCATCTTTATCCTTCTATGTGCATAGAGTGAAGAAACAAATGACTGAAACTGTAAAGAAGGGAATGTTACTATCATGCTGCCTTAAAAGCTCAAGCATGAGGTGTGCTGTGCTTGACTGTAAGCCTTGATAATTGTGCATTTCCTCATGCATAATGGATTGTTTGTCAGATTACCATAATTCTTTTTTTTTTTTTTTTTTTTTTTTTGGTAGATTCACACACTCCACAAGTGGAATTGATTTTACCTTGAATGGCATTCTGGTTTGTGTGTTCATGTATGTTTGCTTATGGTGAATGGAGATTTGGCACTCTTGGACTTACGTGTACATTTGACTGTTTCTTATTGCATGCATGCTTGTAAACTGGCACATGATCCACATTATGGATAGAAAAACCAACAAACAAACAGCATCGAAGGGTACAGCCTTGTCCATCAAAACTTGAATGCGAAAATCTACAATGTCAAAGAAGGCTGGAGGATGCATGCCAGTGCACTCGGTCTTGTGATTGAAGTCAATGGGTTGAACAGAGAGAATTTATGAAGTCAGAGAACTAAGAAGTCATAGCCACAGGGCACAGAGTCACAGTCTGCACTGGCCAAAGAGCTGATTACTAATGCATATGTATGAGAACCAACAACCGAAAAAGCAAACTCACAATCTTTAAACAGACCCTCATCTCGTCATGATCTCTTAGTTTACCATCATCATTTTCTTCTTGTCTAAATGCAAAACTCATTTAATTGTAAATGACCACTAAACCATGGGGCTTAGGAGGTCGTAACCTTTAGACTGAAGCCACTTGTCTATTAAGCAGGCACTGAGTCTCCAGGAGAAACTAGACATTATTAGTAATTGATAGTGATCCAACTTTACCCGCGTAGGTACACTCAAGTAAAGCAATATACAGCAAAGCTAGGCTCTGCGAATGTTTATATTGTTGCAAAATGTAAAATATATATCGCAGTTCTATATATGAAGTTTGATATACAGTATAATACAACTTTATCTGCAAACATGTACATAGCGTATACACACTTAAAGCATTATATGCCATATATCAAAAATCAACTGCTTGATATAATTTCAATATGTGAACTATATTACCACCCACATTTAATCTGCTAATTGTGACTGTAAAACCTCAAAATATCAAAGTGGCCCTATTGTGCTTTTTTTGAATATTACTTTCATGCAATGTGTAATATAGTTGTAAAAGGTCTGAAAAGTTGTAAAGATCAAATAACTGCTGAGGTGAGTCATCAGTAATTTAAATCTCATTTTCTGTTACATATCTACGTAACACATTTGCATAATGCCAGGTCTTCATTTGCTCCCCTTAAACAATGTCTACTTTGACCTGCCCTCAAACACTGTAGTTGAAACTAAAGCCCTATTCACACACACACACACACACACACACACACACACACATCTTAATTTCGTGTGCCGCATTCACACGGGGTAAGCAAAGCTCCTGGATATGATGTCAATATGCTAATGCTTGGAAATGTCTTGTCGATATAGGTCTAGCTGTATATATCATACACAGAAGAATGTTCCTTACCGCATGCTGCTATACATGTCATCCATCTAATCATTATTTTGTGTTTACGCTCGCGGATCTCCACAAAGGAGACCGACCCGTTGCGGATTATTCCATCGAGTTCCGCACCCTCGACGCAGAGTGCCACTGGAACGAGGAGACTATACCGTAGATCTGCTGACGAAACTGGACGGACTTATTGAGCTGGCCCTGCGAGTGGGCGCTTGTCTATATCGCCTGGAGCAACGCACTTGTAAGACCTTGATGCCTAGAGCTTTCGGACTCCCCAGGTCAGTGGTAGTGACGCATTCGGCCCCGTCGACGATCACAAGCCCATGAAGGTGGGTCGAGCTCGGCTCTCCCGGGAGGAGAGGGAGAGAAGGAGATCCCGGGGGTTATGCCTCTACTGTGGAGGGGCGGGCCATTATCTTAACAACTGCCCCGTAAAAGAACGGGCCCGGGAGAAGGGGATACTGTCGGGCAGGGTCTCTACTGAAGAAGCCTCTTTTACTCTCCTCCTGTTGAGGCTGCAGTAGGCAACTCGGTCTCACCATTGTCAGGAACTTTTGGACTCTGGGGCAGAGAGGAATTTTATGGACTGGACCTTGGCACGTAAGCTTCAGATACCCATCATTCCACTCACCAACCAGATATGTGTCAAGGCACTGAATGGTCAAGAACTTCCCACCATATCATTCACTACCACTCAGTTGACACTTGTTACTTCAGGCAACCACTCCGAGGAACTTTCCTTTCTGCTCCTGGACTCCCCTCATATCCCCATTGTCCTCGGTCATCCATGGCTCGTTCAGCCCAATCCCAGGGTTGACTGGGGACATAATTATTTTTCCTCCTGGAGTAATCAATGTTATGCGTCTTGTTTGTTGTCTGCTTATTAGTCTATGTCCAGTTCTGTTTTTCAGGAGTCGTCTGTGAATTTACGTGCCCTCGGGCTGCTTCTCTTCCTCTGCATCGTCCCTATGACTGTGCTATAGATCTCATGCCAGGTACGTCTCCGCCTAAGAGGAAATTATATTCACTCTCAGTTCCAAAGAGGGAGGCCATGGAGAAATACATTTCTGATTCTCTAGCATCCGAGTTCATTTGTCCTTCCTCTTCTCCAGCGGGGTTGGGGTTCTTTTTTGTTGGTAAGAAGGATGGATCTCTGCGACCATGTATTGACTATCGAGGGAACATCACGGTAAATAATACCAATCCTTTGCCGTCAATGTCTGCTTTCAAGCGGTTGCAGGGAGCCTCCGTCTTCACAAAATTGGATTTACGCAATGCATATCATTTGGTTCGCTTCAGGAAGGGGGATGAATGGAAAATAGTGTTTAATACCTCAGGGGCCATTTTGAATATTTGGTTATGCCATTTCCAGGCACTCGTCAATGACGTGTTGAGAGATATGGTAGACCAGTTCATATATGTCTACCTGGATGGCATATTGATTTTTTTTCTCCTCTATAGGAACACGTTCAACACGTCAGATGTGTGTTTCAGCCTTTTTCTCAAGGCAGAGAAATGCGCTTTTCATGCACAGTCTTTTCCTTTCTTAGGTTACATAATTTCACCTGAGGGAGTGCCTATGGACCCTGACAAGGTTAAGACTGTGATAGATCGGCCAAGCCCAGTTTCCTGTAAGGCCCTACAGAGGTTTCTGGGGTTTACCAACTTCTCTCTGCGTTTTATTTGCAACTTGGACCGGTTCTCGAAGGCTGGTCACTTTATTCCCTTGCCCAAATTACCATCTGCCAAGGAGACAGTGGTGGCTGTCATAGATCATGTTTTTCGCTTGCATGGCCTCCCGACGAACGTGGTCTCTGACAGGGGTTCCCAATTCGTGTCCAAATTTGGAGTTTTGTAAGTTACTGGGAGCGACTTTCTGTCTGTTTTCGGGTTACCATCCCCAAAGCAATGGTCAAACTGAGAGAGCCAACCAAGACTTGGAGAGAGTGTTGCGATGTTTGTTATCTAAGAATCCTTCTTCCTTGAGTCAACGACTTTCAATGGTAGAGTACGCTCGTAACTCGTTACCAGTGTTATCTGCGAGCCTATCTCCGTTTGAGAGTAGTTTAGGGTACCAGCCACCAGTTTTTCTAGCCTGGAATCCGAAGTCGCGACCCCCTCCGCTCAAGCCTTCGTCCAGAGGTGCCACCACACGTAGACCAGAGCCTGTGAGACTCTTCTCCAGTTGGGGGCACGCACCAAGGCTAAGGCCGATCGCCACCATTCACGGCCTCCCGTATACTTTGTGGGTCAAAAAGTGTGACTTTCAACCAAGAACATTCCACTCCTCTCTGTGTCTAATAAACTAGCTCCCAAATTCATTGGCCTGTTTACTGTCACCAAGACCATTAGTCCAGTGACAGTCGTCCTCAAACTTCCTCTGGTGTACAGGAGAATTCATCCCGCCTTTCATATCTCTGAATTGAAGCCTGTTTTTCGTTCCCATCTTAATCCGCCGGTCCTGGTTCCCCCACCACCGCAACTTGTAGACGGGGAACCCACATATTTGGTCAATCGTATTTTGGACTCGAGACGGAGGGGACATGGGTTTCAGTATATGGTGGATTGGGAAGGTTACAGTCCAGAGGAGAGAAGTTGGGTTCCTGCAAGAGATATTCTGGATCAGTCCCTTATTAATGATTACAATCAATGGGCAGGACCTCCTGGGAGCTCTAGGAGTTGCTCCTGGGGGTGGTGGTGGGGGGGTTACTGCCATGGTTCATGAATTCACTGACTCTTTCTCACGCTGTGTTGTGTTGGCAGAGCAGCTGATCAGCCACTGATTGATCAGCGCCAGCTGTTTCTGATCAGCGATTGCTATTTAAGCTCATGGTATTTTGTCTTATGTTAGAAGAGCGTTGTCGGATGCATCCTAGTGCGGTGTCTGATCCTTCCTAATGTTCCTGTGGCTTTGTCTGTTCCTGTGCTGGATGTTTCACCGTTCGTGTTTATCGTCACCACAAGGATCAAGTTGTCCATCTTCCTGCGCTTCCACTGAAGCTTCCCAGGACTGTTCTGGGACCTTCTATCACTTCCTGGTTATTGAATCAATAAACCTGTTTTACTTGCCTCATCAATTGTCTCATCTAGTCTCCTGCCACTCGTCAGTCATCATGGACACTAACTGCATTCATCACAGCTGTTTGTCCTTTGGTTAAATGTTTCTGTGCATTTAGTTCCTGCCTGTGTTTCAGTTCATGGTCCGGTATTGATCGTGTGTAATGTTTGCAAGGCGTCTTGCTATTCAATTCTGAGGTACAGTAAGTAAATACACATTATTGTTAATTGTCATATTTTGCCTCTTCCTTGGATAACTGTGACAATTGTGAGAAGCTCTATAATATTAATATAAAATTTCAAACTTGAATTTTCGGTGGCTTCAGAAAATATCATATAAATACATTTTGTTACAGGGGAGTCCCTTGCAGGGGGTCTGTAGCATCAAAACGCTTAAAACTCGAGTTCAAATGGTTTTTCGGAGATTTAAAAAGTTATTGATGTTATATTAGAAGTTCACAGCACTATTTGTGGAAGTGTTCTCCAATGACATCAAGTCGTAAATCAATTTTTGTTTGTAATTAGAACCTTTATTAAGAGTGTATTCTCAATCATTCGATCACAGAAATTTAAAGACCCCGGTTAATGGTGAACTAGAGACTGTGACAAACTGAGCAAGGCCCATTAATCATGGTGTAAAAAAGCCTATGGGTTAATGTCAGGCAAAGGCTTTCACCCATACTCACCTGCTCCAGCCCACATTATGAGCCAAGGGCATCTTGAGTGAGCTGAGCTGCATGAGTTTTCCACTGGAGGCATCTGGCCCAGGCTCTTGAGCTTGATATGCAGTCTTCATGCCTCTCCTCACTGTGGCAACCAGAAGGTCAGTCTGGTAACCTCCATAATAGGAATTGGCAACTTAGTCTGAGCCAGACCAGCATTCCAGCTCATTGCACCATGGGAAATCACTATGCTGACTGAGTGTTTGTCCATGTGTGAGGGATTTTAAGTAGAATGATGCAGTTTGTGAAAGTTTCGAGATTGTGTTTATATATATACAGTATATATATTTCCATCCTCTGATGTGAGTGTGGGTGTATAAAAACGGGTCAGGAAGTGCATGCATTCATTTCGTTCCATGTTTGTCTGCTTTTGCAAGTGCATGTGAGTGTTTCACGATTGCTTGGTGCTTATTTAAAGTATGCATGCCCAACTATTCCCCAACCCCCAAACTGGCAGTGAGCAGCTTCTTGTTGCGTGCAGCCACTCATGTTCTCGTCCTACTACTTTACTCCCTTAGTGAAATAATGTTTTCTCTATCTGGTTGTTTTGATGCTGCAAAACAATAACACGCTGGAGTGTGTCTGTCTGAGATTAATGGCTGTAAACACATGGTTTCTTCACTTGTCCTCAGAGACGGTGCATTTTAAGCATCCTAAAGAACCTCGTTCTCTGCACATAATCTGTAAGCACACCAACATACTCACATTAGAGCCTTTGGCCATTTTAATCGTGGTGATGACTGACAAATAAGATAATAGTGAATTGGTTGGAGAGTAAATTGATGTATGATGAAATTAAATGCAATCTGAATTTATTCCAAGTTATTCCAAAATATTTGAACTTCCTTGCTGGACAAATTTCAGAAATAAAGAATGAGCTTCCTTTCAATTTATTAGTGTGAACAATGGCCAAACCGCACAATAAGTTCGTTTCAGAAAAATAAATACATTGTAGCATTGAGAAAAAGAAATACACTTTAGCATACTTGTTCAAAGAGTACTTATACGGAAATACTTTAGTGACATTTTAACTGAATGTAATGTTTAGTTAAATGAAAATGTATTTATATTAGTCAACACATCAAAGTAAGTACTTTTTATGATTACATATATTATCACTTGTTTTGACATGTGTTTTGATCTGGTGATTCAGTGCTGTTTCAGAAGATGTGTAATAGCACCCCCTACCGCATAACAGTAAAAACATGGAAAGCCCAAAAAAGCAAGAAAGTATTTTCTCACTAATAACAAACATTTCCGTCAACGGTACGGAAAGAGTTATGTCCAATTGTACCGAGTTGTACCGAGTTATTCCAATTGTACCGAGTTATGTTTAATTGTACCGAGTTGTATCCAATTGTATTGTACTACCATGTACCGAGAGCAACCGTCACATTTGCACATCGGCAACTGATCATGAGTGAATCGACGACTGACAGGTCGTGGAATGTCTGAGAAGTAACATATAGATTGTCCGCTTTGGTCGGCGTCTGTGGGTGCGGTGGGAATTAGCCTGTAGAGCAGCAGCACTATACCATCTACGAAGCAACATACTAAAATCATCTTGGAAAACCTTGAGAACACACTGGAAACCTCCTTAGATTTTAGGAAACAACCTTTTTTTTAGAACGTAAAAATGTAGTTGTACTGTTAGTTTAATATGCTGATATTTTATCGGGGCATAATGTACTTCTATTGTTTGTTTGTTTTTCTCTTTGTGCACCTGATTTAATGACAATAATGCTTGACTTAAGGTGTATACACATTTACACATTTATGTGGACAGAGTCAAGTCATTCCAATAGGAATCCGCACAATCAGAAGTTTCGCATGAGGGCAAAAAAGTTCACCTCGCAGATTTTACTTTTGTCCAAGTTGGTCATGCAAATTTGTTGTGCCGACCATCAGAAAGCTGTTTGATTTGTAAGTGACGTCTTTGGTCTTGTCTCTTTCAGGGGAGTTCAGGGGACATGATAACTACAAAGTCAGTTTGACTTCAAATGTTTGTCTTTTTCTGTGACTTTTACTCTATCCTGCTTTCTATCTGTCGTACACACATAGATGCACAGTTTGTAGGCTTTTACTTTGAAAGGTACTAAATTAATAACCTAATCATTAAGCAAACGCTTAGCGCACTTAGACTTTTGGGTCACATGAGTTGAGGTCAAGTCAGGTCACAGTATTGATTCACTCATTTATGCCAAAGGCATCACTACATACTACACACACACACATTTAAATACACAAGCTTCTTCAAACAATCACAAAGTTAATCAGTATTTAATACCCTTTGAACTTGTCCTAAAGGAATGTGAGCTGTCTGTCTGTCTGTCTGCCCGTCTGTCTGTGTTTCAACCATATTCACCCTTCCTATTCACGTGCTGACATGGTGTAAGGTGTCAGCTAAAGTTAAATGCCAAGCACCCGTCTAGTAAATTACGGCTACTGGAACCCCTTACACTAGCTCTTTAAGTGAGCCAAAGTTCAGCTGAAGGACAAAAACTTTGACTTCCAGTGCCAGTCATGTGGCCAGGCTTCCTCCTCGCGCAGCTCCGCTTTGGGCCCCTTATCTGATTCCACTCTGCCAAAGCTGCTGTTGACAGCACAGTGCCGGTTTGAAGAACAGCACGTCCATTCTTTGTGACGCCCCCTAATCAGAGAGCCAGAGAGAGAAAGAGAGAGTCACTGCAGAGCTTTATTTTGTATTATCCTTCATGTCTTTGCAAAGTAAAGACTTTCCTCTGCTGTTTTCCAATGAGAATATCAAGCACTGCTTGAGAAGGCCTGTGGGTCTTCTTCACAACCTCAGAGTAAAACAAAAACCCAATCAAAATAGCTAGCTGGAGGGCAACGGAGGAACAAACAAGCCCACCACAACATCACAAAGTATTCACACTAGAGACAAATGGAGAGAGTGCAAGAAAGGGACAAGCATACACAAACCAAATAAAACGCAACACATATCATGAGGAAATCAAAAAGGGTGGATAAAGAGTCACAGATCACTCTTAATCCTACTATACGATTAAGAAAACTTTTGATTTCATCAATGATATTGAAGATTTTATGAAAATATAATTGCAACGATTTTAATAAATCATACTGTTGTCACATACTGGTGGCTGTGATGAAGTGCAAGAAGATGACAAGTCCAAACAAAACAGTCTTTAATAAAACCAACATGGGAGAATCACCAGTAAAATGGTATAATACAACCACATAAAACTAAAGATGACACAGAATAATGAACAGACAGAACTCAGGGTTTAAACACACAGGGAGAGTTATCAAATAAAGTACAAACAGGTGAAGGAATTTCCATTTCCAATCAGGGAAACTAACAATACCGGAAACCCAGGCAAAACGAAACTAGAACATACACGTGACATTACCCAGACAGCAAACTGACATTGAATCAACGTTGAACCAACGCTTCAAAGCTAAATGAAAATCGAAAATTGGTTTGCTTTCATAACGTTGAAACAACGTTGGTTTCAAGTTGATTTTCCATTAGTTTTGAAAGAATGACGTGTCTGACGTTGGTTCAACGTTAATTCGATGAGCAAAACAATTTCAGATCAACGTTGTTTCGATGTCATGTTTCCACGTTGATTCAATGTCAGTTTGCTATCTGGGTAGTCACCTCTCCTAGAAGGCGTGTCCTCGTGCCATAACGAGTCCAACCGAGGAGGGAGGGAGGGAGGGGGGCTGGCAAAGAGCAAGAAACAGAAAGCCAGGGCATCGAAGACTGTGGAAGAAGCCAGGGAGGAGAGGAGGGCAGAGGAGCCAGGGGGGAACCCAGCGCACAGCCAGGACGGAGGCCCATGGTGGAGACGAGGGAGGGAGGAACCATGGTGGAAAATTGGCAGGTGGACCCAGGGGGACGACAGACTGAGACAGAGCCGATGGAGGTGGAGACCCATGCGGAACCAGAGTTGATGAAAACAAGCGACACCAATGGATCTGGAGGCAGAGGTGGAGCCATAGGGATGAGCATCCAAGATTGAGCCAGGGTGCCAGAGAAATGAGGTGGAGCCAGTGGGACAGAGGACCAAGGTAGAACCAGAGGGAAGGCGGAGCCCGTTACTGTCGGGGGAGTTATGGAGCACAGCTGAAGACCCATTAGGCACAGGCAGAGCGACAACTAACCAAAGTGGAGATGTAAGGAAGAGCCGATGGAGGAAGGAAACCGACTGGTCAGTGAGCCAAGGTGGTGGCTGGAGGTGGAAACAGGGGATGCCCTTGCCAAGGCGTACCTGGAGACAAGAAAACCCAAGGCAGATCCACACAGCAGAGTTAAGTCAACAAAGGGAAAGCCGGGGAACTGAAGGGAACCAGCAGAGGCCAAAGAACTGTCCGTAATTGGTAGAAGAGGTGGGAGAGGGATGGTGGGCAGGATTTTTGGAGTCATGAGCCGCGTTTCCACCGCAATTACCAGGAACTATTTGTCCCAGGAACTTTTTTCCCCAGACCGCTTGCTTACTGCGTTTACACCGTGAACTAAAGTACTGGTCTGGGGCGGGAAGATTATGTAGTGACGTTGAGCTGCGCGCGACTGCTCTTCCAAGCCTTCGCATTTGTTTCGAGTTTTGTATCTGCTCTTCCAAGCCTGCACGTTTGTTTTGAGTTTTGTATGGAGGAGATTCAAGCTTTGCTGCTTTTGTGTGAGATTGGGTTACTAACGAGGTAATTAACAAAACGTCAGAAAAGAGACGAGCACCCAAAGTGTATTCAGAAAGCTTGTAATGCTAGATATAAAAGTAGATGTTTGTTATCAGCGGACACTGACCGTGAGATGGATGAAACGAACGCGTGCCATCGGGCAGAAAGAATAGCGTGGTGAGAACCAATCAGCATGTTCAGCACACAAGTCCCACCCCGAAAGTTCCTGAACTCTGAAAAAGTACCACCTCGCCAGCAGGGAATTTTTACCTGGAACTTCATTTAGACCCTGGTTCCTGCTGTGTAAACGCATCGAGTACTACCCCCAAAGTTCCTAGTTCCTGGGGAAAGTTCCTGCGGTTGAAACGCTGCTATAGATGTCTTAGAGCTGGACGGGACCAGCAGAGACGAAGGAGACTTGAAGCTGGGCGGGAACCTTAGCGGCAGGAGTATGGGTGGGGCTTCCTTCCATCCCCTCATACTTTATGAGGACACACACTGGCACAGATGATGTTGCCGACTGTCGCACCTGATCTGTGTGAAATGGACTAAAATGTATGAAGTTGAAAGACAACACATTGACTAATTGTTAAGTCACGATGTTACAAAAGTAGCGACGGGTCTTTTAATCAATTTTATTACACGGCTCGGTGAATTACTTGATTCTGCTTGGTCAATCGTGCCATCCAGCAGTATGTTATTCCTAGATAACAACCACTGAAAACAGATATTGGAGACTCATCAGGGTTACTGAAGTCAGCAGCGCTATACGCTTGCTAGGAACAGTTTTTCTATGTGGAAGTTTTGCTTTTGGTGAACGTAAAACTCAGTCGAATCAATATTTTGTGTAGAGTTATTGAATTATGCCATCCAGTAGCATGGACTCACTCTCTCTTGTTTCATACAAATGCAGCTGCTGCCATTTTGTGACTATTGTTGTGTACACTCTTGGATTAGAGGATAACAAAAAGGTACAATTTTAAAACAAATTAAATCTGAAATCAATATATCTTATCCCCATAGTTACTTATGTTCTAAGCAGACAATCAGAGTGAAACTTATTTTCGTAAAGAAAAAAAAAAGGAGGTTGATTCTACCCTTCGGTGGCAGATCTGAATGTGGGCTTGCAATTGACTGAAGCAGGCAAAATGATTGGAGAAGTCTTGCATACTTCCACAGAGATAAGTTTGTCATTTCCCTGGAAGATTGAGTTATGAAATTTTCATTAAAAAATGACAAGATCAAACAAAACCTAAAAAAAAAAAAACGAAACATCAATAGATGAATCATTCACAATAAGATCAATAACATTTCCATTTCATGCCAAATTTCACAACAACTTAATAAAGAAAAACAAAAAATGAAAACCCACACAAATGTAACTAGACAAATACTTCAAATCACCCTCAGACAGAATCAAAAATACACACCCTCAAACTCAATTACTCAGATACTTAACTAATCACACAAACACACTTGCTTCAGCACACACTCTGATGGCTGATGGTCCTGAAACAGACATAATGTTCCTCGAAACATTTACCCCCCTTGGCTCCTTTTTCGCTATTTAAAACAAAAAAAACACCAGGCTTCGTGCTGGTGCCTCGGCAGGCAGATTACGCACACAAAGGTTTGAATTGTTAATCTGGCAACACGCATTAGCGAGTGGTGGGGGGATCTCTCACACGGGCTCTGCAACGGAGCTTATGTTCTCTCAATGGGGAGTCAGCAGTCTCCAACTGCGTTCTCTGACTCACCAATACCAGCGCAGGGCCAATAACGCTGCAGTCTTTGTTGTACCTAGAGCACATTACGGCAAAATACGCTCCCTCTGCGCATCTTGTGACAGTCGCAGTGGAAAAATGTATGTGGGTGACTGGAATTTGCGTAGTTAGGGTACAGCATGTTACTGAGAAGTTGTGTGTTATGTAATATCTACAGGGGCATGCGTTTAGCTATGTTCAGTTTAGAGACAAGAGAATGAGTGATGTAAGTGTAAAAATCTCATTTTATCTTTATTATTAATCAATTGATTAAAGTGATGTTAGAAAGTAAAGAATTTGACTCACTGGCATGTTTTTCCTTTTTTAAATGTACTTTTAAAGTGCCACTATTATGGTTTTTCGGAAGAAAACTTCTGCTAAGCAGCTCTGGCCCACTATTACCTAAAACTGTGTCTATTAATGCAGATTGTCTGTCGTTCTTACTACTTTGGGTAAAGATAAACGATGGAGCAAGATTTGTTTTACCAACGTTTATGTTACATAAGTCATTCATTGATAACGTTCCTGCATGTGGACCTCAATAAAGAGAAATACACATCAACAATATGGTTTGTTGATGGACATACACTTGTTAAAGGATTAGTTCACTTTTGAAAAAAACTTTTGCTGATAATTTACTCACCCCCATGTCATCCAAGATGTCCATGTCTTTCTTTCCTCAGTCGAAAAGAAATTTAGGTTTTTGATGAAAACATTCCAGGATTTTTCTCCTTATAATGGACTTCAATGGGAACCGGATGGTTCAGGTCCAAAAGATAGTGTTAATAACAGTTTCAGATGCAGCTTCAAATGTCTTTAAACGACACCAGACGATGAATAAGGGTCTTATCATGCGAAACGATCGGTTATTTCAATGCTTATTCCAAAAATGTAACTTTTCTAAGGACAAATGCTAGCCTTTCTCCATTCTGTGAGGCGCGTTTGCAACGTCACGTAATACGTAATTACGTTCAAAAGGTCACGGGCGACGTAGCCAGAAGTACAGAGTCAGAGTGTTTACAAGTTGAACGCATAGGTTGAACGTGAAAACTAACTCAAACGCCGTTTACAAAAAAGGAATTAAAAGGTAAAACAACGATGTCGGACGATTTTGATTCTGTACTTCTGGCTACGTCGCCCGTGACCTTTTGAACGTAATTACGTATTACGTGACGTTACAAACGCGCCTCACAGAATAGAGCTAGGCTAGCATTTGTCCTTAGAAAAGTTACATTTTTGGAATAAGCTTTGAAATAACCGATCGTTTCGCATGAAGACCCTTATTCATCGTCTGGTGTCGTTTAAAGACATTTGAAGCTGCATCTGAAACAGTTATTAACACTATCTTTTGGACCTGAACCATCCGGTTCCCATTGAAGTCCATTATATGGAGAAAAATCCTGGAATGTTTTCATCAAAAACCTAAATTTCTTTTCGACTGAGGAAAGAAAGACATGGACATCTTGGATGACACGGGGGTGAGTAAATTATCAGCAAAAGTTTTTTCAAAAGTGAACTAATCCTTTAATGCTGATGGTGAGGAATGACAGTTTCAAAATATTATAATGTACCTCAAAATGAGTAGCGTATCACTGCGATGGAGGGTCCCGTTGAATAACTAGTTCGTCCAATGTTTCATTGTCAGATTCGCGCTCGTATTGATATGTTAAAATCAACGTCATCGTTGCTGTCTTTACAGTGTGCACAATCGCTGAGCTTTAGGAAGCCTCCTTACAGAGCTGAAGTTCAGTTATAGTAATGGGCGTTTAGCTTATGAATCATGCCGTAGACCAATCACAACAGACTGGGCCATCTGGCCAATCAGAGCAGAGTAGGCTCATAGAAAGAAGGGATTCAGAGAGACTGATTCTTCCGTCGAGTCGTTTGAGAATCATTGAAAAAGTGATGTGTTACGTATATTATGCAGACTGATCTCATGAAATTGCGTATGTATGACACGCCAATTCGTATTTCCATTTTTGGCGTGCTATCAATATGCATAATCGCTTTTCAGAGTGTTTATGAACGCCGTTGACTTAACGTTACATTACTGTATATACAAATATATGACCTACCCCAACCCCGTCCCTAAACCTACCCGTCACTGGGGTTAATACCATTTATGAGTCTTCTACTACCATCCTAGGAAAAAAAATATCGCTCCCCAGATGTAGATCTACATTTTGCTTCGTGGATAGCTCGAAATGTGTATAGATAACACGCCACTTGACTTGAAAGTGCACGTGTATGTTTACGCAAAATGTCATGTTGATATTATGAGAGAATGACATTTGATGCATGTACAATACACAATACAATCTGTATTGTGAAAAGCGCTATATAAATAAAAATAAATGTGACTTGACTTGACATGTAACCTTTTGTGGGAGACCTCCAAATCATAAAATGAGCCTTTAAAATAGCATAGGAGCGCTTTAAGATTTCAAGTACTGTACACTACCAGTTGACATTCAGTACAATTAAACACACTTCTTTTTCACAAGGTGGTCTTGCAGCTGATACACACATTTTTCTTTTCCCCCTGCAATACGTGCTTTCGATGTGCATGCAAAAGTCAGGGTTTGCAAATTTGTGTAATGCCGCATCACTCAATAATGTAGAATGAATTAAAGTCCATAAGGAGAGATTGATGCTGACATGATGTGAAGACATTTAACAAACCTAAATAAATCCAGCTATAAGTTGGCTACATAACTTAATTTGCTCAAACATTGATGTAATCCATGGAGATTTCCCCCCTTCTTGTGTCTCTTTACATAATTTGTGAATTTGCATGAGGTCCCGCTAGCTGGTGGGCCGTGGGCCGTCTTCGGTGACTGACTCATGTCAGTCACATCCCCATGCACAGCTGTACAGAGATGCAAATTGGATGAATCTAATTTAAATAAACACCCGACCATCTGGGGTGTTAAGTAAAGAAGTGGGGTGGACAGTGGTTGGGGGTTTTCTCATGAATCACATTCAGATTTACACATAATGCAGAGATGGGTTCAGTCAGTCAGGATAATGATCTCTATTGATCCTAAGCTCCATCTCACGGAAATTATAAGTAGTTTTGTTTGCCTCTTTGATAGGTAGGCTGGCGGCATGTGGTTGCCACTATTTATCAAATTTACCAAATCAAAACATCAAAAATGCTTGTACACTTTACATTAACAACTTCTGTTGTTCTTGTTGATGATTGTATGTCTTTGGAGTGCTTTTTTTTATTTTGCAAGGATTGAAGGTGAACATGCATATTAGTCTTTCCTATGTGGTCATCCTTCATTGAACCTTGGCACACAGGAAAATATAATTTATATTGACTGTAATTGTTCTAACGGTGGTGTCCACATGAGATGGACCGGGGTGGGCAGAAAGGATCATGAAGTCTAATTTGTCTGTTAATCAATAAGCCAGCCGGGATCCCTGGGGTCAAACGGTGACGATAAATGCAAAACCTCCAGTGATGGAGCCTGATGATGGGGGATGGACTGCTGTCTCCATGGCAGTCATTAAATCAATCCCCTGCACTTCTGTAACTTCTAAAACCACAATCTATGGTGTCCACAGAATATGTCTGTGAAATTTCAGCTCAAAATACTCACCGGATTATTTATTATAGCTTGTCAAATCTGGCCCTTATTGGGTGTGAGCAAAAGCGCGCTATTTTTGTGTGTGTCCCTTTAAATGCAAATGTTCTGCTGATCCCCGCCTCCGTTCAGATCCTTTACCCGAGCATCGAATCTCAGAAATAACAGTAATGATACCGTAGTAGAGTGCAGCCTTACAGAGAGACTTGTAACAAAGATTGTAATTTTATATTTATAATAATGGTTTGCAGATTAATATTTTACCATTTTTGTGTTCTGAAGTAAATGAAAAAATGGTTTCAGTTCTAACCAACAAGGTTGAGTTCATTTCGAACCACAAATTCAAATTCATTAATGCGATTATAAGAATCACATAGGCTCATGTTGTCATATGTTGTTCCTTTTGCAGGGCAAGTTACTGTGAATTTTATTTTCAGAGCAATTAGTATGGCATATGATTTCATTTTATTTGAAATAAGCACTTTTTTCCAGTATATATATATATATATATATATATATATATATATATATATATATATATATATTCTTACTAAAAAGTGTATGCTTCGCAAAAAATGCAGTGTTTTAGAACTACATTATAACTTCACACTCCCAAGAAGGCGAAACTAAAAGAGGTTTGATATTAATAACTTTGCCTTTAGTCCACAAAGAAAGCGAGGACAGTCATTAGATGTGGAAAGAGATAAAGGGTGAAGTAACATTTTCCAAAAGTTGCTAATGTTAGCAAGAACCTATAGTACATCCAGACACTATTGACTCTCACACCTTAATGGTAACATGTCTAGACATTTCCAGGAGCAGAAATACCTCAGTGTCTTATTAATTAATTAAAAACACTGTGGCGTCTGTTAAGATTACATCAGCATGCTTCTAGAGTCCTGGGATACTTCAATGTGAAAAGTCTTGGATGTTTTATACATTCAAGGTTCTGCCGAACTGATATGTCCTGATTCTCTCTGCAAACTCTTGTCCCAGATATCAAACCTTGCTAAAAAAAATATTCACTCTGAATCCAGAGAACATTTTTTAAAAAAAGACCTAGAACAAATTGTCTTCATGTTTAGTTTGTAGAGACTATAGCATTAAAAGCCTAGAAGTAAAACCCTTGTGAGAATGTACACTTTATCAATACCATTATTTACAATCAAATAATACAATTTATATTAAAATGCACTTTTAGTCAAACATTAGAGTGCTTTTTTAGACTTAAGCACAATTTGTATGTAATTTCATAAATATCAATATTTTAATGTAATTTCTGTTGAAACTAATATGCATTTAAAAATAATGTAAGCAACGTACTACATTTAAAATATATTAGCATTCATTTCAAATAGCACATTACAGTTAAAATTATAATCAAGTATTTTGATGTGCTTTAGTATGTCAGTCAACACATCAAATTAGGTGTACTTTAAATTACAAGCACAATTAAAACTATGATTAAATATGCACGTTAAATTAAAATTCTTAAAACATGCACATTTTTTGTGTCCTTAAGTGTGTTAAGAAACACTATTCACTATTATAAACAATATTCTATTTAAGTACACTTTTATTTAATCAATGCTATGTTATCTGCAAGTACAGTCTTTTAAAAATGTACTTTTAAGATTTGAAGTACACCACAAGTGCACATACAGTACAATTAAAAAAATATATATTTTTCACGTTAAGTCAGAATTGCCCCCCTCCAATCTAACGCAAACATAATAAAAATGGCATTCTTCTTCAGTTGGCCTGTTTGTTGTTTGTGCGCTCCCCAAAATTTCCTTTCGTTTGTCACATCTTGGTGCTCAATCAAAGATTATCTCCTCAGCCCATAAAGAGCTTTGTCACTTCTAGATGTCTAATTCTGATTGAGAACCCTCCCTCCTCCTTTCCTGCCATCCTTTTCTCCAAACTAATCCATAGCCTATAGTTTAGCCTTTCATAGGAAAGATTACAGAGAAATAGCTATTAAGGCTTTGGCGCTATCAATTCTGATATCGCAAAGCCACTTAAGGGCCCAGCAGACTTGGTTAGGATTCTGGACCCAACTCTGCTGTGCAAGGAGTGAGAAAGAGAAGAGGGAGGGAGGAAGTTGAAAGAAAGAGAGAGTTATCTTGTTTAGAAAGATTTAGTCAATGTGCCCCTGTGTAGACCACTCTCTGGTCTTCTTTATTAAGATACCTCCCAAAAATACATTAGACAGAATAGCTGTAGATTTGATATGGGAATCCAACCATAGCAGTTGATTTGTTACCCAAAAATGTGAAAATTGTGTCCTTATTTACCCACCCTCAAGTTGTTCTCAAACCTGCATGAGTTTCTTTCTTCTGTTGAACACAAAAGAAGATATTTTAAAGATTGTTGGCAATCAAACAGTTGACGGAAGCCATTGACTTCCATAATAGGAAAAGATAAACGCTACTACTGTCTGGTTACCAAGATTCTTTTAAATTCATACTGGAACAACATGAGAGTAAGTAAATGATGAAATCATTTTCATTTTTGAATGAACTATCCATTTAATCTTTTTTTCTACATTAAAAATAATTTAGTATGAAGGTAAACGAACTATGGATAGGGTTTCTGATCAGTAATTTTAATAGTTGCTCATCAAAGAGCTGACAAATGAATTTACAAAGTACAAATTTTCAATTAATCTGAGTTTCTGAAACTAATGGTCCTGTTATATACTTGGCGCAATGCGGCACAGGTGTCTTTTGCTAGTTTCAGCCCTACGCACTTATCATTTTCACATCCTGCGCCACGTTGTTTAAAAAAACAAATGCATTTGCGCCCATCTGTGCACCCATGGGTGTGCTGGTCAGAAAATGAGGTGTCTTCAGGCGCATTGTTAGAACTGAAACCTGGTCTAAAGTCAATGTTGCAAAAAAAAAAAAAATTGTTATTTAAAGAGTGTTTTAGTAATATGCACCTGTAGGCGGTTGCACAATGTCTATATACACACAGGAATGTGCAGCAGCACACAAACATGTCAAATATTAAAAATAAATGGATTACACTGTAAAAGATTATTACTGTGTACATAAAGGCTCAAGTAAAAGCGTGCAATCAGTCTTGTCCCATAGATGGCCTGCTTGGGCGCTTTAACCTCATGCACAAGCAGATTCATTTCTTTTCTTTAGACTCGTTTGGTCTTTCCACTTGCAAATTCTGCCATGTAAATTACGCCTAAAACACACCCGTTACTCATTAAGAGAATAGGAACAACCCTTTTAGACCATGTCCCAGGCGCGCTGACCATTTTTCCCATCGTTAAACTGGCAAAAGTGCATTTGGACATGCCTGCACTTGTGCTGTGTGCTTTTTAGACCATGCGCTTAGATCATTAAAATAATGCCCTTATAACAATATGGGCTCTAACTTCAGGTCAACTGCATATTTACAAACTAAAGATTTCATCAAATATGGCGCTTCATGAATTATGTATTTGTTTAGGCCAAAACCCATAAACAAGTCAGCATTTTGAAGTCAGTGGGTTTTTTGGTTGAATGCCTGAAATAAGGTCTGTGGTATTCTCAAACTCCAGATATTTTCACATTTTACTCTACACCAAAAATACACCACCTTATTGTGCAAGTTGATTTCAGTTAAAACACCTCAAACATGCATTATAGTCTGGGACTAGGCTTAAACCTGTCTGTTAAACCAGGGGAAAGAGTTGTTGGAAGCCTAATAGAGTACCGAAGTGATGACGTCACTTTGTAGCACAACTCGGAAGCTAACGGTTCCCTCGGTCGAAAAGCAATGCATTTTCCCCATAGACTTTTGGAAAATCGCAAACAAATAAGATCTGTGTTCAACAAAGAGTTGTGACCCTTACACGTTTTGTCTAGGAAGATAATCTTTAAAAGTTAATCCAAAATGTATACATTTTGAAGCCTATATAAAGATTTTAAAAAACACAATCAGACACAATAAAGTTTAAAAAAACACAAGCAGGTTATAACTGTGTTCCCATGTCATAGATCAAAACGTGGAAATATTTAGAGGCTATGTTCACCACAGACCTTATTTCAGGCGATTTAGCAAAAACCCATTCAAAAATCCCATAGGCTTTAGAGCGAGGGAACCGTAGTGCTAAAATGCTAACTCACTTCCGCGTTTTGGCCTACAGAGTGACGTCGTAACTTCGGCACTCTATGGTGGCGACGTTAAATTCATGGGACTGTGGTGAATTTTATTTATATGTGTAGCTCTTTACTTCTGCCTGGCATAATAGTTGTGTTGATTTGTGAAGACGAATTTTTGAATTTTTGATTTGTGAAACGAAATCATATTCATAAACTTCTGTTGGTCACAGAGCTTATTTTCTGCAATAATCCAAAAGCCAATGGAACAATAATGTTGTGTTTTTTTGTCGAGGGAACCAGGGTGATGCTAAATTCTGGGTTGGCCTACAAAAATATGTCATCACTGCAGGCCGGATGTTTTAACACAAATATTCATAACACTGAAAAATGTACGCAAAAAAAGGTTCAAATAAACTCCTCCTGTTCAACTAGTCAGTTCACGCAGCAACGCATATAACATCCTTCTGGAACAACTTGGTATTCAAGGTCGACTACAGAATACCAGTTTTATAACTTCAACATTTGGACCTTCTATAGTTTAAAATAAAGTGTACTTCCTTTTTTTACTGGGAAGGGTGTGTTTTCAAATTCAAATGAAATGTACGATTCTGTTCACTGCATTCTGCCGACTCTTACACATAAAACAAACACAACAAATGGACCAAACATTTTGAAACAACGTTATTATAGTTTCCATTGGGTTGATTGCCCCATTCTCCAGGCTCCCATTGTTGAAGACGCTTTAGTTGCCTCCTTTACACTGAACAAGTCCTGGAGGACACGGCGGGAAGCCTGAATCCAAACAGCCAGCATAATCAGTGAAATAGAAGGCTATCTATGGCCACTTTAGTTTTGTTAAGATGCCAGATGAGAGCGGAGAGTAGTATGAGCACATGAGCTGAAGTGCTACACAACTTACACTAACCACTAATGTAATGGAAGCAAGGCTTAGGTTGTCAGGTCGCACAGTGGGCAGCCGCAGCAAAGCTATGTGCCACTCGGCCTCGTGACTGCTCGCTATTCATCCTTGGATGTGCTCCAAATGACACCCTATGCCCTTTGTTGGACGCCACATGTGACATCACCAATGGAGTGGGTTTAAAAGTGTGCTAGGGGTTATCCTGTGAGGGAACATACCATTTAGAAAGCCAAAGGCCACTGAAAGTATAGTGAAATGAGGACGTGTGGAATCAACCTTTGCTTTATTATCTCAGAGAATCAAAGGTACATCCATTGGCAGTTAAATGATATTGGCACGACTTTCCCAATTAAAGATGGTCATTAAGCTTACACTGCAATGACAGCGACCATGAGTAGCATACATTTATGAGTCTTGGCATAACCTCATTCAGTCTTTATGCTCTCTTTACGAGGCCGTCTTTCAAAGAGTTGGAAATGTGCGGCATATTCATTTATTTTTAAAACTTGTTTGATTAGGATTCCCAAGACTTTGGCCATGTACAAACTGCAGCTAAATATGGTTGTCAGTTTATCTTTTAGTGCTTAATCCTGTTCCCTGTTCTAAGGGGATTCTAGAACCCTCAGTTGATACTGTAATTACATAATGGAAACATATTTGTGTTTGCCCACTGTAAAACATCAACGGTATCTATTTACATCGTGTTTTTGCAGTGGCGAGCAATGCAGCCTATGGTATGTTATGCCTATGGTATGGTATGTTATGTTAGCCTATGTTATCAACAAATATTGGATTCAATCTTTTTGTCAACTTGTTTTTATTTCAATCAGAACAGGTTTTGTGGTACTTTTTGGAACTGATTGATCGTCTCATTGGTCTGAGCTTAAGCACAGTCATTACGTGTGGATAATTTTGTCAATAATCAACAAAATATGGAAATAAATGGCACTGTTGATCACACTATTGTGCTTTAATGTTTAACCAGAAAGTTTTGAAATGCTTTTATTTTGTACAAAATGGCACAAAGTCACGTTTGTGGTGTTCATTGTCAAAAAATGGCCGGCCTACCAAAGAAAATGCTCATACATCTCATGTTATGCTATATTATCACCAAATAATTGATTAAAGCAGCACTATGCAACTTTTTCAACCTTTATAATATTTTTTCCAAAACCCTTGAGATGGTACATCGACTTACAATAGGTTGAATGACAGGTCTACCATAGCCTGACAGTGTCTGTATGATGGGGTGCGGATAGGAACCCGAGCACAAAAAGAACTACAAAATCCGCCTGCTGTACGGCATACATCACTTCCCCCAATTCCAAATTCCGACGCGAGAGCCCAACGAGTGTTTATTTTCCCCTCTGTATGTTGTCATGGCTGAAGCAGCAAGTAAAACCAAGAAGCCAAAGGTTTTGTCGGAGGACAGTAGAAAGAGAAAACTGGCTAAATAAAAGGTTGGATGAGGATCAATATTGGTCCAGCTTTAGCTCGCTGGCGTGAGCCAAAGGAGGAGGAGGGGTGCCCGACCGATCCAAGAGGTCCTCGCTCCTAAAGGTAAATTTTTTGCTGTATGCCAAAATGAGCGAACAAGTGATTTTTTTATACTAATACTATTTTAAAAACATTAATTTGTAATACTACTCCACAAAAACGTAACTAAGTCCCCATCATTCCTCCCCCGCCTAGCAAACAGAGCGCGCGCGTGTGATCAGTTCACTGTAGGTAATGTGTTGTGTAGCTTCGTCCCCCGCCGCATCCAATGTAGACTGCATTGCTTTCTTTTAAGGGCGCTTAACACACTCAAGCATCCCGTGCCCGTTCTCATCCTTTAACGTCATATAGAACGCTATATGCAGAAACGGCGCTATACTACGCACATGGCACCCTTTATCGTTAATATAACACGCGAACCCAAGACGTCATAAATCCTTTAGCGTGAATATGACACGCACACCCTACCCCACACCTAAACTTAGCCCTCACAGCGCGTGTTATATTAACGATAACGGGTGCAATGTGTCTAGTAGAGCGCCGTTTTTGCATATAGCGTTCTATATGACGTTAAAGGATGAGAATGCGTTGGCATCCCCGTAGAGCCGGGGCGGGCAGCTCGCACCAGCTCGAGACGTGAAAGTATACTGATTACTGAGTTTGGTAGGGGCTACATTCTTGCAAGTAAATGATACATGATTAGACGGACAAAATAATTGGTCAGGATAACTATCCTATGTCTGCAGGCTGATAAGTCATTTATTTTTCTTGTGTAAGTGTCTTGCCTCAGGCTGTAATGCAAATCGACGATTTTTTTTTAAAAAAATTTCAGATTCATTGCAGCTTGATATTATAATATTGACGATATGGCTATTATCTACCATACAAACATTGAATTAGCATATCCATTATGTAAAACAGTAGCCACTAGCCAATAGGTTAACGTTACTATAAAAACGCTGGCTTGTAAACGTGAGCTACACAATCTTTTGACGTTTAAAAAAAAAATAATATAATCATATGACATGCTGAAATATATGCCAATGTACCTGGGATGAAGACATTTCACACGCAACGCTGGCAGTCTGCCCAAGATGTGAGAACTCCTTCCTTCTGCAGAGTTCGGTGGTATAACTTGTCAACAAATGCACGCTTGTATTCCCTAGATTTTACGACAGTTGTAGAAGACAGTACTGTTTCCCAACTGTAGGGGGACCCCAAGAGCAAAATTTCAAAAATAACAAAATGCTGCTTTAAATCTTTTTTTTTAACTCAAAAACTGTGGTGTATAAGCTCGGATCAATGAGCCCTACGTTCAATCAAACAAAAAAAGTGCAAAAAACTATCCTAAAATTTTTAGGAAGTATAGCGTCATGCTGCATTTTCCCTTTTAGCGTGAGCAGACTAATTGATGATGACAACTTTACGTGTTACACCCGGTTCCGACATGTGCAGTTTTTTGATTCATAGAGTGAGTGAAAGAACACGTTTGTTTCTCTATTACACGTTTGTTTGTTTGTGTCTATTCAGTCCCCTTGTCCTTTCCATTCACTCAATACAAAACCAGTGAATGGAAAATATCAGTGCTCGGTGGAAAAGTACACCGTACTCTCATTATAATGTGTGAGTTTGATAGCACTTCTACCCTTGAAGGAGAAAAAGGCAACAACATGATATAAAAAACATTGAAGTACTTGCATATAAAATCTAAATTAGGCTAAAAGGTTGCACCCGTTGAGGGTATTTGTGTGGTAACTACCTGTATGCCATTTGTGGAATGCAGTTTTGGCATTTCCCCTGAATACAAAGAAATGGAGATTCCATTTTCTATAAAGTCAATGTACACGTGACTGCGCACCTTCCAGTCATTTTTTTTTTTTAATTGTCCCTCCTCCCCTCGCTTTATAGCCACCGGTCTGTTGCTGTGTGCCACCTTTAAACCCCTGCTCACTTTGGAGGCAAAAAAAGCATTTTTAGGCAAGACTCCAGCTGGCTGGCAATATCTCTCTCTCTCTCTTTCTGGCTAGAGATGGACAGAAGGTATGGTGCCATGATAAGGACAGCTGGCCCCAGCTTTACTATGAGTCTGCGTGTGAAAGCACAGATACCTTTCAAAGCACGTTATCCTCTCTTAAGGATAGCGATAATGACAAAGACAAAAACAGAGAGGGGGATGGGTTTGTTTACTGCTTCGGTTGTCAGATATTGTCAGCTTTTCCCAAACTGAACTTGTGCTGTAGAGCACAATGTGTAATTTTTTGATTATTCCTGTAACACTTAAGCAAACAAGTGCAATATCAATTTTATAATAAAATTATGGTTAACATGCACAAACATTTGCATGATGGATGGCTTTTAATAGTCACCAGCCGGAGTATACATATTTAAAACTGGCACTGTTTACATACTTAATACATATTCCCAATGTACAATTCAGTGGCTTTTTTGGTAATCTTTTATCATAATGTAAAACATTCACCCACCTCTGAAACGACTTTCCATTCAGATGATGTCATCAGACCTCTTTATTTTTCAACCAACCACTTTTTGAGAATGAATCATTTCAGGTCCTGACCTACATTTTTTCCCACACTAACATACACATCACATTTTAGAAGTAAAATAGGTTGCAAATGACTTTTTACATCGACAGACTTGATGTTTTTGGTATTCGGTAGATCTATTAGCAATACTTCACCCGATTTACCAGTGAACAGTTGTCCTCATTGATCACTGGACAACATCCCCCACCCCAAACATAGTTGTCATTCTGACATTATAGGAGAAGAGCATGTCCACTTTGCCAACCTTCTTGACTAGAATAGATCAGTATAATTAATTTGCTCAGGATTATTATAAAGTGGCACAAATCCGCGGATTGAACTGATAAGGAGAGGTGGCGTCGTTGATGCTGTTATCAGTGAAACCATTATCCACTTCAATTAAGATGAAGATGTAAATCCCTAAAGAGCAACTGCTTGTCAAAAGAGACTGGGGATTTGTTTCAAACTCTGTAAAAAGCATGTAGCTATGGCATTGTTTTAATTCAAGGGCTTATTAAAAAGTGTAGCGACCTTCGTTATTTGTAATGATTGTGTGTCTGCTCAGGTTTAAATATATGGAGAGATATAAAATTTAAAAAAAAAAAAATTGAAAATACACATCGTTTTCAGACCAGCATGCCCATGGGCGCACAAATAGGCTCAAATGCATTTGCTATTTAAACAACATGGCACAGGACATGGAAATGATAACTGCGTCAGGCTGAAACTCAAAACACACTTGCGTCGTGCTTGTATGTATGATGCATGACAGGGCCCTATTAATTATTTTTATTATTTTTTCCTTAGAATTGGACTTTATAACTCGCAATTGCATGTTTATGTCTCACAATGCAGCGCCAGACGTGACGCAAGTGTGTTTTGCTAGTTTCAGCCTGACGCAATTATCATTTTTACGTCCTGTGCCATGTTGTTTAAAGGGATACTCCACCGGTTTTCCATATTAAACTGTTATTCCCTTAACTAAGATGAGTTGATACATACCTCTCTCGTCTCATATCACTATATCTCTCTGTCTTGCCGCAAAACTTTGTTAGCACTTAGCTTAGCCCAGTTCATTAAATATGGGGCAAAAAGAGAAGCGATCAAACACCTCCTCGTTTTCCCTATTTAAAGGTTAACTAAACCCCTGGTCAGAGCCTGACTCCACCCACTGGCAATATTTGAAAATGCTGAAAAAGTGGGCAGACCCCAGCGGAGATAGAGGGGACGAAATAGATGCTAAAACACTCCTGATCGTTTTCAATACTCACAATTCCAATTCCTGACTCCCTACAGTGGTTTTGACGACACAAGATGGTTTTTATATTGCCAAGGGCGTAGCTCGCGTGGTGAGCTGAAACCTGCGTACGTCACGAAGTGCGGAACATCCAATAGGAAAATTCAACTGCAGTAGCCGCCGTTCAACCTGAAGAGGGCAGCACTAAGACGTTTTTACACCATATATTGTAGAAATGGAACACTTTATAAACAAATGTCAAAAAAGTTACTCGAATCAATGACTGGTATTAATAAAGATCCATTCTTACAGATCATTAACTAAAAAAAGTTGGTTTAGTGTTTAGTTACTCTTTAACTACAGTTACTTGAGTAGTGTAATTGTAGGTCGAGTTACATTACACTACATAGTGCACGCACTGAAACGAGAGAGGTATGTATCAACTCGTCTTAGTTAAGGGAATAACATTGTTTAATATGAAAAAACGGTGGAGTATCTGCTGACATTTTTCAAATAATCTTCTTAATGATCTACTGAAGAAAGAAAGTGACTAAGTACTTGGTGATAGAATTTGCATTTCGGGGTTAACTCTCCCTTTAAACATATTGTCTACTACATCAAAGTATTAAGAATTATATATATATATATATATACCTGAGGAGGAGGAACCCCATAATAACCGATCTGCTGGGTTGAGATCATCCCCTATTATCATGTTAAATGATGCTGTCATGGTGCTGTCTTGAGCCTCTAGAGCATTGAACTGTTACTTTACATAAAGTTGTCGATATCATCAAGACTCATTCGATTACGAGCACAGTGATAGGGGTGTTACTAGACTTTGATGCGTGTCTTTTTAAATAGAACCCTCATCTTTCCACGGGCCCTGCTGTCGGCATGTCAACAACACACCAAATTAGTGTTTATTGAATCATTGTTCTATATGGGAAATGATAATTGCAAGAGCTGGTGGCCTTGCACATTACGCAAGTGCTGGTTCATGACTTTTTCGAGAAAAACGGGCTGCCTTATTAAAGCTGGCTGCCCCAGCTCCTAATCTATTTCTAGGATTTCCGAAGTTTCAGCAAACTGGGGATTAGAGGTTTTTTTTTTTTTTTTTTTTGCTTCACAGATTTAGCCTCTGTCCAGCGCTCTCCTTGCTCCCAGATGGAGCTGAGTTGTTTGCGTCTGCGTTTTTTGTGGTAGTGCCTGTGTTTTGTCTGTATGTCTGCGGTGCTTTTGAGGTTTGTGAGGTGTTGCTTGTAAACTGTCTGAAGCACAATAGTCCCCTGTGAAATGCAGTCAAAACATATTAGCATGTTTTTGCAACATTTACCAAAGAAAAGTGTCTATACAACAACTTGACATGCGTGCTGCAGTAAAAACATCATACAACATTTTTTTTTTAATAATCAGCATTTGTTTTCCATTAATCAAGAGCTCCAATACATAAAGTGACTTGCTCATGTGAGATCTGTGCACTCTCTGTAATGGCACCTGTCCTGTCTTACACATCACACAGGCTTTTGGCTTATTGTGGTCATCCAAATTCCCAAGGCACGCCACATCTCCTAAAAGCTTTTCTCTGTCCAGTTTGATTTTTCTTTTGTCTGCAGATATCAGAGTTGGAGGTTGTACTCAAAAGTGGATTTTGAATGCATCATCCTCCAAATAAAATATGTACTGATGATAATATGTGCGTCTTTGATAATTAAATGATATGATTGTTAAAACTACTGCCACAACTAAATGGCATAAATCATGCATTCACATATTTCTTTGGTCAGTCCAGCTGAATTGCAGATTTTTATTATTTTTCATCTTAACATTTCTATTTTAATTTCTATACATTACATCAGAGGTTCTATATTCTACATTCTATAGTTTATAAAAGTTATTGGGTAATTACTAGTTTATAAAAATTATTGGGTAATTATTAGCTATCAGTCTGAATGCACACTGACTCATGGAGACTTGTGTCACCGTGGGGACCTAAATTAAGATTCAGAATGATTTTTTTTTTTTTTTTTTTAAATATAAAATTGCAGAAAGTTTTGTGTGATGGGTAGGTTTAAGGTTAGGGTTAGTGTAAGGGGATAGAATATACAATTTGTATAGTATAAAAAACATTAAGTCTATGAAGAGTCCCCACAAAGATAGCAAACCAGTGTTGATCAACTTTGTCTGTAGCTCGTTTCTTGATTTATTTATTTTTTCACGTAATAATTGGTGGCTAACAGTTTAAACCTTTCCTAATTATATCTTTACTTTGAATGTATACTGTTACCAAGGTCTAAATGAAATCCTTGCAATTAAAAGTCGGCTATGAGTATCGACTAGCTGGCAGTGGCTTAACATTGATAGTGGCTTTGAAAAACTACCCCATGCTGATAATTGCTTGTGAGAAAAAAGTCAACATGACATCTAACACATGAACTGCATCTTTATGACACAACAGCTGAAGAGATTAGAGCAAAACATGGAGGTCATGGGAGCTGTCAAAGGCCTATGGCCTCTGATCTTTTGACACCGACTTGTGTACGTGTGAGTGTGAGAAATCTGGGCTTTACATATGAATATTAAATATGAATACCTACAACACGTGCTTCTGTCTTGAGTCCAAAAAAAATCTGAAACAATTTGTATATACTGTGTATATATATATATATATATATATATATATATATATATATGAAGAGTTCAGATGCAAAAGCCTCTAAATGCCATTTGAAATTTTCTTCTTTAATGATGATTTTTAGCAAACTTATATATTTAAGTTCAGTAATTTCACTTAAATAACAATTAATAGGTAATTATCATTGCAATTTAAGTGAAATTACTAAACTTAAATATACAAGTTTGATAAAAATCATCATTAAAGAAGAAAATTTCAAATGGCATTTAGAGGCTTTTGCATCTGAACTCTTCATATATATATATATTTGTTCTTCAAAAGCCTTATTTAGCCTATGTAAAAAAAATATGACTACAAAGTTGAAATTGTTAAATTAATTAGCCATAAGACATAAAAAGTCAAAATTCTGAAATTCTAAATTGAAATAATGTGATTAAAAGTAAAAATTATGACTTAAAAAAATCATAATTATGACATAAGATTTTTAAAAAATATGATAGAAAGGCAATTATCAGAAGTCAAAATTATGACAAAGTTACAATTATAAGATCATGATGTCATAATTATGAGATACAAATTTTATTTTTAATCTAATAAATTTGATTTAATTCATAATTTTTATTAGGTATGTCATAATTTCAAATATTACACTTTATTTCAATGATTATAAAAGAAAATAATAATAATAACGAATGGATAATCAAGTAAACCTAAGTTGCTTGAGCCCATTAAGTGTTCATCTGGAAATATTACTAACAATATAAGTTATTCATACACTTACTCGATACAAATCGGTAAAGATTTCAAAACAAAAAGACACATGTATTACGACCTGAAGGGGGACATTTTAATTCATATTTTATGAATTTAATTCATATCTTCATTACAGATGTCAAAGTGTGTCTTTTAATGCTGCTTTCTCCCAGCCTAGAATAATGGAAACGGGTGTCCCTCAGGGTTCTCCCCTAGGGCCCCTTTTATTTTCTATTTTTATAAATGATCTCCTACAAATATGCTTAGACTGTCAGATTCATCTATATGCAGATGACACAGTTATATACATCTAAAAATGGCATATCTAAGATTCAAAGCACACTTCAATTTGATTTCAATCTTATTCAAACATGGTTCTCTTCTAATATGCTTTTATTGGATAAAAAGAAGTCTTATAGCATGCTTTTTTGCAACCAGATCTGCACTCCATAAGCAGAATAATTCTCTTAAGGTTAAATTCCAGGATGGTACACCTCTAATGAATGTTGATGAGATTAAATATCTGGGCCTGGGCCTTACTTTCAGACCTCATATCGATTATTGTTTCACAAAACAGATTAGATTAAAAATTATTACTCAACTATTGTTGCCTATAATTGATTTTGCCAATGTCGTTTATTAGAACACTTTAAACCTTTGAATGTGATTTATGATAGTATCTGCAGATTTGTTTTGAGGTGCCCATTTAGAGCTCATCACTGTCAAATGCATCAGTCATTGAATCTTCTTTCACTAAATGCTAGATGACAGTATCATTGGTTGTTTGTTCACAAATGCATTTTCTCATACCCATCCTATCTAAAACAATACTTGACTCCATATCAAAAAATCCCACAGCCTATAAGCGACACTTTTCTTTCCGTACCAAAATATCCAAGGAAAGTGGGAGGAGAGCCTTTACATTCAAAGCCCCTTCTGATTGGAATGGTTTACATAAGTCTTAGATCGATCTCCTCTTTTCACCAGTTTAAGATGTCACTTCTTAATTATTTGCATACAAGCTGCCACTGTTTTCATCATGCTTGATATATTTTTTTTTCTCTCTTCTCAGTTGTCTATATGAATGACCTTAAGTGTTTATTGCCTACTATGGTTGGATTGGGGAAGATATGGGTAGTTTTGGTGTGGAGATGCTTTTGTCTTTGTTCTGTTAGTATGTATGTGAAGTATATTTTTCTTGAGGTCCCCTCGAAAACGAGATGTCACATCTCACGGGGTTTTCCTCTTAATAATAACTTTAATTTAATTTTTACAATTATACTAAATGGCCTTTTACTTGCTAAAAAAACAAACAATCATATGATCTTGTTGATCATATTATCGTGTTAAACATTGAGCCTTGGAAATGTGCATAAATGTGAAACATTAGGCTTTGTGGGGTTAAATGACCAAATAGCTTTATTCTGCAGAGCAAATGCACACAGTGTGTCAGGGTGTTTTCAGCTGTTGGCGTCCTGCAGTGCTGTCAACACACTGAAGGTGCTCAAAACACTGTTAAAACCAAGTCTTGAGGACAGAAACTCTCCACTGTGGCCTCCTGTCACACAGTGTCCAATGTGAAACATTTGGCAGAGCAGCTCTTAAAAAGGCTGAAGGAACTGGAAGACGAACGGGCTTTTAACTGCTGCAGTAGCACTTGAACGGAGTGGATGTGAAATTATATCTGGAGCTTTGACAAAGCGTATCGTGGGGAAGCTGGGGGCATTTTTGGGGCACTTTAGAGAAGCGTGACAAGAGGGACAAATTGGTCACATGTATGTTTATGGTCTTACATCGCTCTGTGGATCCTGTGCCTAATCTTTTTAACAAGCAAACAAATAAAAAGTCTGAGCTATTTATTTTAGCCGCCTTAACATTCACAAAGACTACAGGTATATCCAATATCAAAGCCGGCTCCAAATGCATGCTGATGCAGCTGGCAGTGAAAGGGATTTTGATATGACGTTTCATTTGACTCGCACACAGAAAGCAAATGTTCTGCCCACCCTTTATATTACATCTGTGTCTCTCTCTCTCTACTACACAAGATGTTTTTGATGAAACTACTCTAGAAGAATGTGCCATCATCTTCCTTTCAGTGAATTAAAAGATTTAGATAAGCTGTAGTGATTAAGAGTGGAGGACTGGTCTGCAAGCAAATCCCTTCCGACTGCTCCTCAATGTTTTTGTGATTTATGACATTAAAACCAATATATTAATCTAGCCAGTTCTTCTGCTACTGAAATCATGTAGTGCTGCTATCAGTGCATTCAATGAGCAACAAACATTTAAGCCATGTTATCTTTAGTATTCCAACTAATGAGATATCAGCAGATTAGTGTATTTTTAGTTCACTATATACATAATATATAGTTTCATCAATAGTCTGGTGAGAATTGTATAAGGCTGAATATGTAACTCCCCTGAGTTCAAGAAGTGTGACTGACGGGAAAGATTGCGGCCTATCATTATTGTTAGCGCGCGCCTCCCATGCCGGAAACGGGGGTTTGAATCCAACTTGGAGTAGTGCAAGTAGAACCAAAGTTTTATTAGTGTCTTGACCTGGATAAAAGTGAGGTTTAGGGAGTGTAACAGAGGCCAGCTAAAGAAATGACAGTTCGAATCCTGCTCTGAGTGGTGCGAACTGAGGAGTTACACATACACATTATGGTAATTTCACATTTGGGGGAGGGGACAGATATAGCATGAATATATATATTGTATATATACATAATTGTTTTCAACGGGAGCGTTGCATTTTAAAAATGCCTTGAGCCGCTGAGAGGTTTTTTTTATTTTTTTTGCGGTCGCCTAGATTTGAAGAATGTAAAACGCAGCGCTTGTCACAATCACTTTTTACCCAGCTGTCCAATCACAGTGGAAGAGGGGCGGGACAAATACCACACCGACCAACTGTGACATTCTGCTTGTTCAACAGATGACAGCAAGAAGCATAATAACGGAACAAAATGATTTAAAACAAGAGCCAGAGCAAGTGCGTTATATTGTATCGACATTTTTATATAGAAACAATATAGAAAAACAATCTGTGAAATAAGTTACTAACACTTCCGTGGATATTCCGTAACAAAGCAAGCAAAGCATCTCAACTGAATAAAAACCCAGATGCGCTGCCAAAACGCTCTCAAGCGCCCACAGCTAGAGGTTTTCAGCAGAGCTTTAGCGTTTTTAGCTTCGCTGGATACACAGCCTTATATTTATACTCACATTCATACTTTTTTATTATTATTATTAATTATGGGTTGAAATGGGACCTGGAATATGTTTTCTTGAAATTCACATATTCACTTGCTAAAACATTCACTTGTTGCATTTTTTTTAAGTGTGACGTATATAAATGGTTGCGTTCATGACGTGAGGTGCTAAAAAACGAAACAATGCAACAGTCGAAGAAATCCATGTAGCATATTTGCATAATGGCAATTATCAGTGCCGACTGCTGACTAAAGAACACGCCCTATGTGAACGGTCCCTAAGTAAATCAAAAAGAGTGGTTTTATTAAGTTTGAGGGCTTACGCACATTCTAACCCCTCTGTGGCACCTTGTGATTATCTGACTTGGTGTGACATTTGTTGTGTATTGACTCTAGCTTCACCATTGTGTTCACTTATTGCCACTTTATCAATAAAAGGATAGTCCATTCACATGCCAATCAAGAGCAGCCACACTGGATTACTAAACAGATTGCTGACCTTCCCCCACCACATAAAACCGCGTCCTGCACAGGGACACACTTCCTCTTCTACTGTCCTTTCTTTAACAAGTGCTCTCTGAGGGTCAACTTGTAGCAGATTCGGCTAATTAACTGCCCTTGTGTTGAGCGGTGATAGCCAGTGAGGATCCGTAGATGCTTTGACAATCAATACAGCCTCGTCCTTTTCATTTCAGTTTGCATTTGGTAGACAAGCTTTATCCAAAGTGACTCACAGAAGTAATCAAGGGTTAAAGAGATATATTAAAAAAAAAAATGTTTCGTCATTCATCATTTATAAAATTAAAAGTTTCAAGATGTAGGAAAACTCACACTTATTTAAAAATTAAAATTAAACTGCCATTGTAAACGGGTAGCTGCTTATCTGGATACCTGCATTTCGTTCCAATCCCATATAACTGTATTTCTTCTGTCTAACACACACACACACACACACACAGAGAGAGAGAGAGAGAAATGGATAATTTTAAAAAAATGCCCATTGTCCACTCAACAAAAGTCACTGCAATCCAATGTTGTTGTTTTGGACTATATAAAAATCTATAGAAAACCAGAAAGGTACTGATAGTTTTCTGCCAGGACATTATCCTTAAACATAAACATTAACATGATTGTTTCACATACAAAATTGCCAAAGCAATGACGCATATAAAGTGCATATACATACACACTAAAACAAATACTGTTATACAAAAAGATAATAACAACAACTACAATATTATTACTAATAATAATAACCCGAACACAACACAATGCTGCGTAATTCAAAACACAGATACAGTATGAAAAAAATCTGTCTTATTAACACAGTACATTGTGTCCTACTTTTTTTGGCCTTTGAGTTTCATTGTACAAGCAAAAGAGTCGAAACTCTTCTTTAGTGGAGGGTGAGAAAATAATGATTTCCTTTTTTTTTGGGGGGGGGGGGGGGTGAAAGATTTGAAATCCCCTGCATAATGTGATAGGAGAAAGTCTCCAATGCTTTGGTCACTCCTACCGTACCTGAGATTGAACTTACTGTACCGAGGTCTGTCATGTGCCACAGTTTTAAATACACAGTAGCTGTGATTCAAACTACTTACTGGAATTTCACGAGATTTTAAGCAAAAACTACACTGAAAAGGACTACATTTCTCAGAACTATGTTTATGGAAAGCTGATTTGATTCTTGGTAGCGGAGGTTAGAAAATATGTGGAGCAAATTCCTGATTGGAAAGTTAATGTGTTACTTTATTTGAGATTTAAATGTGAAGTTACTAAAATTACTATATATAGATTCCACTATATTTAACAGGCTAGTTTAGAAAAGAATGATCGCGTTTCATCACCATTGTAAAAAGGAATTGACAACAAAAGCTAATGATTAACTGCAAGTAAAGGCTTAATGATCCAATAAATGGCTTTGGTGAGTAATTAAAAAACGCAGTGTTAAAGCGTTAAAATATTAGAGACAGAAACTTTGTTCTTGCGAGCCACACGTAAGTTGGTGTCTCAACATGGTGTTACTTTTCTCACCAATTACTCGGCTGAAAAGGCTTGTTTGAAAGTCAGGAAACAGAACATTATTGGCCATTATTAGAAGTGTCTGGGCTGGTGTGTGGTCATGACAAGTCAAACAGTTGCTAATTGGGATTGTTTCATGTTGGTCTCAGGCAAGGGTTCTGAGAATCAGAACAATCAGCCAATGTTGCATTGCTACAACACAACATAAAACTATACAGTACTACTATTGCAAATGCAACAGTGTACATACAGTACATACACAAAAATACTGTGATAATTACCTGATGACAACAACAGAAATATTAATTTGTGTATTGTTGTTGATTTTGTTAAGACTTTTAAAAATGCACTTGCAGATAATTTAATAATAATGAAATAAAAGGCCACTTAAGTGTAAGCTACTTCCATGACTTTTTGTTAACACTTCATTTTAGTGACCTTGTTACAAATGTTACATGTACTCACCATAGTAGTAACAGTAAATTATGCATAATTACATGCAACTAACCCTCAGCCAATCCCTAATCCTACCCTAACCCTATAGTAAGTACAGTACGTGTAGTTAATTAATATTACTCAGTACATAAGTATATAATTACACTGTGAAAGTGACACCTTAAAAACGTTTAACCCTATGTTCCACACTTAAGTGCACATTTACATAGTAATAATGTTAAATTACAAGCATGAAGTACATTTTACATCATATTTTAATCCTTTGTAGAAAAAGTACACTTCTTTTAGAAAATGTTGTATCACAAAGTACATGTACTATAAACAGAACTTTAGCTGCAGTGTGTCATTTAATATTGCATTTAAAGTTCATTTATTTTTAATGTATTGGATTGCAACTTTATAATGCGTTTCAATGCAATGTCATTTCAATCCAAATGACATTAACATCGACTTTAATTATATTCAAAGACAGTAAAAGTAATGTACTTAAGTCCTATATTAAATAAGTGGCTCAAAAAAAGCACTCTCAAATACAAACTATTTGCATTTAATACAAATTTAAACTATAATAAATTATCATTTACTTGCAGTAAACATCCCGTTCAGTGTTCAAAACTTTCAGTTCTCAATTTAAATATATTATTTTTGTAAGAAGTATATTTTTTAAAATGTTCTTATTTTCCAAAGGGGCTCTGGGATTTAAATTAGAGATTTCAATACAAATTCAAGCTATGCTTTAATTTAGATTGAATATCATCAATCTTTTGTATGATAACAAATTTCCAATTGCACTCGTAAAACCACTCATGTGTAGGCTTCACCTGAATGGTCCAAGCGAGTTATTTGGACAAACCTGTAAACCAGTACAACATTTGAATCTCCCTGTGTGCAAACCTATCTTACAGAAACATATGAAGGATGTTCCAAGTACAGTGCTATCGAATCCAAACCTAATAGCGTGACATAGGCCAGAGTTCCAGGTCAATACTCACGCTAAACTTTACAAACAAACAGCTCCTGCACTAGATCATTACTCATATAAAATATGTGCATGTGACATTTCTTGCTGGGGGAGAGGACGTTGTGCATACAGTATATGGTTCATGCACTGCATTTCATGTAAAATGGCATTCTCTTCAAGCATATTAAATCTGTTGTGTATATAAAACGTGTTGTGTGTAATGCCTATTTATGCAGGACTGTGAGTGATGTGCTGTGCTTTTGTGTACTGTATCTGCTAAGGACATTACGCCTACAAAGCTCATGCCCTGAATCATAATGCCCGTGGATGTTTTCATTGCATTGAACTATCGCGACGTACAACACCAGACATGTGATGGTCATGTGGAATATTTCGGCGTGTTTGTGTGTCAGAAAAGACAGGAAGTGAAAGGTAAAGTACGTAGACTGTTTTGACATAAACTCAGATCACTGTTTTCCACGATGTTTCCTCTATTGGATGACGCTAAGACCAACCGAGGCTTGCTTTATAGAAACAAGATCAAGGAAGCCATATTGTGACATTAACAATTAGCGTTGCTGCTTAAGGCTAATAAAAGAAGTCCCACTCCACCTTGAAATGTCAAGTTTCCGAGATTAATTTATGTGAAAGCGACACACTGTGAGAACAAAAAAATGCTCAGCACAAAAGCCTCGCTTGGTTTCTGTAAAATAAGCATGTTAAATGCTGGAGTAACTTAATCTTTGTGGCATGAAATGGTGTTTTGGGGATAGGAAGTAAAGCAATTTGCATGTCAGAATGATGCGTTTAATAGGGACTGTAAATGAGGTTACTTGATATTGGACAAGTCCGCAAATCTGGTTTCCTAGCAATCTTGCATGAAAAAGCATACACGACTTAAAATAGCCAGTGGAGAGCCAATCATAATACTTTATTTTGAGAATGTAATTTTCTCAAGCCTCGCCAGTAATTAACCTCGCTACAAAAAAGGTATTGGAAGCACCACACTCACAATTCCAGCTACAGCACAGTAAAGGACCAGCCATATGATAGGGAGGAATGAGAGGGAGAGAAAGAGTGTGAAAAGGGCTCTGGATTCAGCTTTATCTGTGAAACGTCGCTTCTTTCTTCCCCCCGTTCTTTCTCTTCGATTTTTATTTAAAACTTCTTTCTTTGGCTTCTGCTGAATTGGGGAGTCATATTGTTCAGAGTTAATTCACTTCCAGCTCATTCTGAGCCTTCTCCGAGCTGCTGGGATCGCTTATAATGATGGTGGTCAAACACCTCGGCAGATAATTGACTGCAAGTGGTCCGACTTGTTTTCCAAAGGCCTGACAATGGAGACAAAGACCATTGAGGGGCGAAAAGAGAAAAGACCTGAATCTTGAAGCTCATTTCGTAGTCAAAGTGAGAAGAATGTGTCCACCTGTGCCAAATTGCTTCCTTTTGCTTGGTGCCAGACTGGAGACATGAGCTCTGTTCCAAATTCCAGTGAACTGTCTCGCTGCCTAACAAAGGCAGCATCCCAACTCTCACGGAACCCTGATAAGAGACCGATTTTGGAATACTTCCACCACACATATAGCTGGTGCTTAAGAGAAACTTGACTCAATTCATTTTGGTAGAGTTTGACATTAGCATGTTTCCAAAGCTAGATTTTAGGAAATCAGTTTACATTTACAAACATGATTTTTTTTTTTTTTTTGCCAGTAATTGTAATAATCCAGTGAGATTTCTGTATGCACGAGGAGTCTGACAACAGCCGGTATGCTCCACACGGAGATCTGATCTCACCATTAGCTCCGTCTGAGATTACATGAAGAAACAGGATAATCTGAAACGGACTAAATCCAAAAGAACTGCGGCAACGTTTCCAAGACTCTTGAGGAAACTGAATTTAGGTTTAGGCTGTAGTGTAAAAATACTGAGGATTCTTTCAAAAATAATGTCATAAATAGATTTTATTTATCAATCAACTGATATTACCAAAATCAAATCTAAAAATATGTTGAGCACACAACCATCTTTTGTCCTAGGTCTGTCTTCCAGGCCTCTGCTTCTCGATGTGCTTACTAAATAACCAAAAACGTGAAATGAATATGAAGCCACAACCCGTTCCGGACAAAATAAAAACAATGACTGCACATAAAAAAAAAACAAATAAAGCTGCAAGCAGCGATGGGCGGGCCCTCGCACCTGTAGCGCGTCGGGGTGTGAGGCGGCCGCGTTGCATATTCTGCAGCTCAGCCAGTGCGGCTGTGCATTTGCTACGCTGCTTCGTTAAAGGTCACTTCCTGTTGCCAGCAGGTGGCGCTATGACTGTGGGTGAATGTCAGCATGTAGATTTTTTCAGGGCGGGACTCTTGTCAAATGTGTAAAATTTCGTGCAGATCTGGGCATTTACAGCCAAGTTACTACAACTTCCTGTTTCATGGCGATTCATCGACGCCACGGACAAGCCCATCGACGAAAACGCGCAGATAGCACAACTTTACATCGTCAATGCCTTTAGAAGGCACAGCAGAAATTTGAAGTCGATCCGACTAAATCCCTAGGAGGAGTTTGTTAAAGTACGTAATGAGTAAATCATCCAAAAATGGCGGTAAAATTAGAAAAGGCCGACTTCCAATTGAATTTAGGGCATCGCTCCAAGAGACTTTTCTGTGCGTCTGGACATGGTAGATATACCAGAGAAATTTCGTACATGTCGGTCAAACATGCGGAGTGTGTAAATCGTCCCAAAATGGGCGCCAAATTCAAAATGGCCGACTTCCTGTTGAGTTTAGGGTATGGGTTCTTGAGGCTTTTTTGTGCGTCTTGACATGATACACGTCCCCACCAAATTTCGTGCTTGTAGGTTGAACATGGACGAGGGGCTAATTTTTTGCAATTTTCTAGGTGGCGCTAGGGAGCCATTTTGCCACGCCCATCCGCGAAACCCACAAAATACGAAATTTTTCACCAGTCCTGACATGCGTGCCAAATTTGGTGAGTTTTTGAGCATGTTGCGGCCCCGAAAATGGCGCTTGCTTTGCAGAAAAAAGAAAAAAAAATAATAATCCTAACAGTTTTAATAGGGTCCTCGCACTGTTAGTGCTCGGGCCCTAATGAAGAACATTAAATATATGTTACACAAAAGATTAACGAAAGCACCAAAAAACAAATAAAAATCCTGGATCACTCCTTGAGGAGCAAAGAGAGAGAGCCCACCATTGACCCCTTCAAATCCTGTATACTATGAATCCCTGATGATGTCACTCCTCTCCCTTTGATTGGGCAATCCCTCTCTCAACACCACCAATGGACTCACAAGTAACATCAAGCTAATTAAAAAACAAAAAAAAACCAAATCCTTGTGACTATGAAATCAGAATGATCTGTCTTTCTACGAAGGCTTGCTTTGGTAAATTCACATTGAATAAATGTATTCAACTACCTTGATACATGTCAAGTCAAGTCAAATATATTTATATAGCACTTTTCACAATACATATTGTATCAAAGCTGCTTAACAGTATCAATCAAGACAACATAACAGTGTTTGTTTATTCATGAAAAAAGACAATCAAGATTGGTAGAGCTGATCAATGGTATGATGGTCATTTAATTTGAACATCCCCAACTGAGCAAGCCAAAGGCACAGTGGCAAGGAACCAAAAAACTCCATCAGATGACCCAATGGAGAAAAAAAAAAAACTTGGGAGAACCCAGGCTCAGTCAGGGGCCAGTTCTCCTCTGGAGTTTATGAACTAGAGGCCAAATTTACAGTAACTGTAAGATAAAAATTTTATATGAATGCCAGGCTAAATAAATGCGTCTTTAGTCTAGTTTTACATAAAAGAGTAAACAGCAATGCTGCTGAATGTTATGACAGTAAGATTAGATTTGAAGTAGACATATTCCTGGAACTCTAGTTCTCTCTGAACAGACAGATTCATGCATTATAAAAGTGATACGCAAACTGCTGCTCGCATTTTCCCAGAATCAGCATCCCTCCAATTTTTCAGATATAAATGGGTTCAGATGCAGCGCTATCTATGAGGGTTAGACAGTGACCTGACGGCGGACTGATCTCACAGTGGGCAGCCGTCCAGCCGATCTGGTATCTAATGTTGTACTTTTTATACACCAAGGGTTATTTTTAATCGCCAGCATGCCTCACAGTCTCCTGATGTGGCATCACCCTGTGTTGGCTCATTGGCAGTCACACCTCTGACTTAGCTGGCATTTAAACTAAGGGCATACGGTGGTCAAACCAAGTAAAACTAAAAACATGAAAAAAAAAAACGAAAAAAAAAAACACACATTTCCGTTACTTGAAATAGAGTAACGGAAATGAATCATGCAAGGTGATTTACTGACGTTTGCGCTCGCCAATTCGCAATGGTATTTGCGCCATTATTTACTTCCAAAAAAAGCTAATTCGCTAATTCTCTTGGTAGATTGTGTTGATCATTATGGAAATGATCCAGCTGCGTCAGCGTTCGTCAGCTGTGTGCGTCGTCGGTAGATCACAAACAGAACTTTCGAACACATTCTCATCCTTTGGCGTCATATAGGCGACGCCATATGACATTCCGTCGAAATACTACGCACATGGCACCCTAGTGTCAATATAACACACACTGTTATGGGTAGATTTAGGTCTGGGGTAGGATCTGCATCTCATATTGACGCTAAAGGATGCCAGTCACCTGTATGACGCCTTGGCAGGGTTCCCGCGGGTCCTTAAAAAGTCTTAAAAAGTCTTAAATTAGATATTTAAAATTTAAGGCCATTAAAAGTCTTATAAAGTCTTATTTTTAGGTATGAAAGGTCTTAAATTTTAGATGACACTTCGACTTTAGTCATATCTTAATGTTTTCCAAATTAAAACCATCTAATTTTTATCTATCTTTGTGGATTTGCTTGTTCACGTGACAATTCGCGTCACATTCGCGGTAGAATAACGTCCGTCTCCTGCACGCGAGACAGGAGAGGAGGAGAGAAGAAAGTTGGCAAATGTCAGTTAAGTCCTAAGTTAATTCTTTATGTGCGTAGAGGTGTGCGATATGTATTGTCTGTCATGATATTCTATTGTTTTAACGATGGACGAGGCACTGTGAGTGTGAGCTGACATCGCATTTGTGTTGGTCATTTTTCACTGCGTGATGTGTGCAGTTATAGGCATAGACATTGCTGGTCTATGGTTATAGGTATGTCCCCAAATTAGTTTTTGCCTTATATTTATATCATGTTGTAGGCTAAGTGCCGTTTTCCCATGCACAAGTGTGATATTTATGTTATACAATAGTTAAATTAAAAATAAATTGACATTGTGAGTTAGTTTTTAGACATAACATTATCAATATTGTTTGTTTTCCCTTTATTTCGCCGACTAGAATTTCTAAATGAAACCGTAGCATAGTCTCAATGCAACAGACAGCGATGAAATCCGCGTTTTAAACGAGTCATTTTAACGATTCAATCACTTGCTTCTTTCCTATGGCTTCTTTCCCGTTTAAACAAATCGGTTGAATGAATGACTCCCTCATCGCGCTTATTAAGACAGCGATTTACCGCCGCCTACTGGCGGTTTTAGTTTCATATTAAAAGTAAAACGTTAAAATTAGAAATCATTTCACATTTAAATATTGATTTAAAAAATAACAACCTTATAGCTTGATTTATGCAATTGTAAATGGAGTGTATATATTAATGCCACTTCTAATGCTGCTTCTGCGTCACCTCTGCACTGCAAAGATGGATTTTTTATTTAATTTGACTAAGAGTGGTACTGTACAATTATTGTGTAATTAAATATTATTGTTTAAATAAGTATAATTACTGTATATACGTGATGCATAACTCTAAATACGTTTAGAAAAAAAATCTCCATAAATAGTTGAAAATGCCCCTGGAAATCAATTTAAGGTGGCAAATATTGCACATTAATTAATAATTTCTGTCACTGCTGTGAACTGGCCACTGCATAGAATATGAAAAATATAAATATCTCTGCGAGTCTGCTGTCAACAACAGGCTTAAACCAGCCATGGCACCAGCACAAAAACACAATCAGTAAAATATCAACTAATTATTGTTAATAATAATTAGTTGATATTTTACTGATTGTGTTTTTGTTTTGTGTTTATCAAAAAAACGTTGAAAATATCTAGATATATTTTTGTCAATATCGTACACCCCTAATGGATGGTATTAATTTTGATTTCTTCAGGTCTTAAAAAGGTCTTAAAAAGCCTTAAATTTTACTTTAAAAAGTGTGCAGGAACCCTGCTTGGGTTCTGCGTGTTGTATTGACGCTAAAGGGTGCCATGTGCGTAGTATTTCGACGAAATGTCATATGGCGTCACCTATATGATGCCAAAGGATGAGAACGGGCTCAACTTTCCTTTGTTACTGTTTACATTTGGTTGTATTCTTTTCGCTCGGTTCTCCGTCTCTCACGAGACCTTTACTAGACACCGTGTTCCGTACAGCGTCCTTGTACGGCAAAGTGGTTGTCGCCATCAAGTGGTCGGGAGTGTGCTAACTAGGGCTATCGGTTTAACGCGTTATTAACGACGTTAACGCAAGCCCATTTTAACGGCGTTAATATTTTTATCGCCTTTTTGTCCTAGCAAACTTTGTAGTTTTTTCACATGCTTTTGCAACAGGACGACATGCGTCCTGATCCATTTCGGCGTCTCGCGCTCGTCATCCACTCAAAGCCGGCTCGCAAGCCGAAACGTGTGTTTGCGGCGTGCCTGTTGTTTTGTTTGCGGTCTAGCTAGATCCGCTTGCGCTTTGGTCGAAGAAGCAACAAAACGTCAAAGCCATTGAAATGAATGGGTTTCAGATCGCAACGCGAGGACGTTTTGTTCCCCACACACTCATTTCGGCTTGCGAGGTAACATTTTGAGTGGATGACGAGCGCGAGACGCCGAAATGGATGCCCTTAGAAGATTCTGAATGGAAAGTTTACTTTTAAAAAGTTGCCAAATTGTCCCATTAACAAGACCAAGTGATCTGTGTGTTTTGTCATTGTGAACTGAGCGATCATCATAGCAGCACGTCCAGTCCGAAACACCACTTGATGATGGCCAAGCAAACACACACACACACACACACAGATGATGCGAATTCTCCACCCCCTCGCCAATATCAGGACCTCGTCAGTATTTCTTTCACCCCTTTATTGATAGACAGTGTTACATTGTGTGAGAGATTATTTGTATATGTTAGTGTGAAATTGAACACTATTCCAATGTTATTTTCAATAATAATAATAAAAAAAACATTTGCACTAAACAAGCCAATCCACTTTCCCATGTTGATAAGAGCATTAAAATGAGAAAAATAATGTAACAAAAAGAAATCAAAAGACATTTAGAATAGGTAAAAATATGCGATTAATCGCGAGTTAACTATGACATTAATGCGATTAATCGCGATTAAATATTTTAATCGTTTGACAGCACTAGTGCTAAGACTCGAGTGGAAGTTTATACGTGGTTGTGAGGTATCAAAAAAAAAAATAGTTCGACGAATAACCAGGATTGAAATCATCCATTGCGCCGATGTATTTGTTTTGGAACATCAACGAACACCACCAACCCTTCGGTGAGTTGAAAACGAACTAACGTTAAGGGTTGTTTTAAGGACATGTTTGTGCAAGCCGGTATAGACAGCCGCCCTGAAGTGGGCAAAGGCGATTCTAAAAGAGTCAATCGTCAAAATTTCTGCGTCCGCCACTCTAGTTCATCCAAAACAAACTACAAAATAGACTCAATGTACTAAATACCGGAATTATCCTTTAAGGGATACAATTATTGACTTCAGGGACTATGACTATTAAAACTGACTATCCCACACAAACCCAACGCATTTGAAGTAGCTCAAATGGATTAAGTCAAAATAGTCCCACTCTCACACTTCCATTTGCACAATGGGAGTTACACTCCCTCCTCACACTTTAAAATGTCTTTCTCCTTTTCCCTGGTTGATACCTTAATTACCTCTTTCAGGGCCTCATCCCGTTCAGACCTCTAGGCTGTCGTTATTACATATTCATCCTGCCAACACTATTATACAATGTGACTCTCAATGGTCATAAAGCAACAACTGTGTGTGGGCTCATTGTGACATTCTCACTAGTGTGCTAAATGGTGGGGCCGGTCTTAACATACCCTCTCCTGACACACACTTATGGCTCCAACAGTTGGGCTTAGCAAAAGGGCAAAAGGTGGAATGTTGCCTTTCAACTAAGGCAACCTTGACAGCACTTGCCTTGAATTGTCAGATATACCAGCCAACCATTGTCGTCCTCTCACACAGCGCCACAAATAGGTCAATGTAAATGGAAGTTTTTAGGGAAGCAACTTCCCTTTTTTTGAAAAAAAAAAAAAAAAAAGGAACAGAGGGGATGTCTTCTTTTGTCAAAGAAAAAAAAGGCATAATTCAAATTCATCCAGCGACTAGCTGCTACTTGCCTTCCCGATCTTTTCGGGGCCTTCACAAGTAATTATTTTTGCATTCCCCATTCAAAATGACTATAAAAACACCACGGCAATGTGATTCAATGATAATACGCTAATATCCTCCACCTGCCTCAGAAATTAGTATGATTCATCGATCCACAGTTTAGTAACTGGGGGGAAAAAAGAGTTTGTTCACTGGCTCATGAGTCATATAAAGCCACTGTACTCTTTCCCCAACCTAAAATAGCAAAACTGCCTAAATACAGTCACAGAAAAGAGGACACGGTTTATGTGATGTTAGAAAATGTCATCACATTTTTGAGTTGTACTGGATGTTCTTTGCTCCGAGACATTACAGAATAAGTTGATGTAGAGGAATGTGACTGTTGTTGTTGAGCCTAGTTACAGTATAAGGATGAACATGAGTGTAAGACTAATTGTTTTATATTTATTTGATAATAGATATAACCAATAAAAAAGACAGACATTGTGAATTAGAAGTGCCCAACCAGCCATTATTAGGAAACATAATTTTTACTAAAAAACTGTATGCATGCAGAAAATACAAAATAAGTAAATAAATAAACATTTTGTCATACTTTTTCAAAGAATGTACTTAATTAATACATGAAAAAAGATTAAAACAATTATTTAAAATGTACTTTAAAGTAAAACTGTTACTTTGACTTTTCTAAGTACACTTGAGTGGTATTTTATTGTATTAATATTATATTATCTGCAACTACAGTATTTTTTTAAGATCTGAAGTAGACTACAAATGCACATATAATACAATTAAGCACACTTGTTTTTCATAACCAATAATGCGCAAGTCTAAGCTGAAATCTTCTTGCCTTTTCAACATTTATTCAGCTGATAGGTTGGAAGGCAAGCATGACGCATGGAAATGATATTTGGTTTATCGATTATGTCCTTGTCCTGTGTGTTTGGATAAGCTCAGATATGGAACAGAGAGTTCAATTTTGAACCCAGTCCAAAAGTATTATCAACGCTTCACACAGAAATGCAAGATGGAAAAGTGTGAAGGCACACGTGCTGAACTTTTATGATGACAATATCTAATGACAGGCTAAATGAACTTTCAGGCATCCAGAGTATTAAACTGACAATCTATTCTGTCACTCTCACATTTCACATTTCACAATCTTTTTTAATTGTCAATCGCTTTAAACGCACAACACCGTGTCCAACCCAGAAGGGCTTAATGGGGTTGTTTTCATTGCCTCAGTTTATAGACAAATGTACAAGGCAGAGATCACCTAATAGAAGAGCCACTCAAGGCACTGGTATTTTTTTTTTTTATAATAGGGTTTGAAGCTGCCAGGTTACTCCCATATACGTTAAGGTTCGGTTCCCCACAGGTTTTTAGAGACTGGCACAGAATGAGATGCCAGCTGGCTCCCACGTGATGCCAAGTATACTGGCATGCCCAGTAAAGCTCTGCTGGTCATGCAATGCACAGCACCCACACCATGCCTCTCATACGCACTGAAAGGTTTCGATGGAAATAATCCTTCCGTCTTCATTTGCAATATGTCAGTGCTATCCATTCATTTTCCGACACTAATGGTTCCAAAAGTTGTTTTTTTTTTTTTGTTTTTTTTTCCTGCAGGAATGCCATAGAAGAACTATTTTGGGTTCCCCAAAGAACCTTTTGGTCAACAGTTCTTAAAAGAACAATTTAATAATCTAAAGAACCATTTTCCACTATAAAGAACCTTTTCTGCAATGCAAATGTTCCAGGGATGTTGATATCATGGATGCCAATTGCTTGTTTTCACGTGACGTCACGCCACTGCGTTGCCATGGCGCGAAATGCAGATGGAGGGCAGGAAGTGATTTTCTACATTTAGGAACAGTGGTGGAATGTAACGAAGTACAAATACTTTGTTACTTTACTTAAGTACATTTTTCACGTATCTTTACTTTACTTAAGTAAAATAAATAGTGCCTACTTTTTACTTTTACTTCGTTACATTTTTCAGAAATTATTATACTTTCTACTCCACTACATTTCTACAACTTCTGTTACTTTTTCATTACATTTTCTGATCAGTTTTTCCCCTGCCAAAACGTAATCTGACCCTCCGTTCGTTGCACGTTTGTCTCACCAGTGACGTTTGGTTGCCATAGACACAGTATATCAACCCGGTCACACTAAATGCGTCTCACACGCAGTGTGTTTATCGTGCAATTTAAACGCGAAAATTTATTTATGTGCATAGGAAACGCACCGTGTGTAATATACGTTTGGTTAGGATTATGGCAAGCCAAGAGGTTCAGAATTACACCATAAATGAATCGCGTTTACTGCCAAACATAGTTATTAACATATAGTAATAAGCATGATGTGTAGCTATATTGCCTAATTGCAAGCTTGTTTCAAAATTTTTTTTCCATCATTATTGAACATCATTATAGGAGTATTAAGTTGAATGCGTTAGAATTAAATGTTTTATTAATCATTAGAAAATAGACATTAAGAGAATAAATTGTTATGCAAGTACTTTTACTTTTAAGACTTAAAGTACATTTAAAATCAGGTACTTTTTACTTAAGTATGGTTGTCATTGTGTTACTTCTACTTTTACTAAAGTAAATATTTATCTGGATATTTGTACTTTTACTTAAGTACTGAGATTCAGTACTTCCTCCACCACTGTTTAGGAAGCACTATAACACACTCAAAATGCCGTAAATGTTTTGCGTCGTTTATGGTTGCTCAAATCGATCAAACCACGAGGAGTTTTTATCGTGTGCCCAAAGTTTTTGTTCAAAAGGGGGGAAAATACAAGAAATTGACAGAAAAACACCGGGAAAAATGCCTTGCAAATCTACGTCTGCGGTCGGGAGGAGCCGAATGGGAAAATGCCTGTGTGTGTGTGTGCAGTGATCACTTTGTCAAATGTGAGTTAACACATTATTTATGTGGCTTATAATTACATTATTCATGTGTTTAAATACAATTATGTGGCTGTTTGTGTAACGTACCAGTTTCCGAACTTTGTAAAGTCAAATTATGTCTGTAAGACGAGTTAGTTGCCTCGATGGCAGGCAAATCTCTCAATTCAGTTGAAAATCAGTCCTCTTCATAACGTAAGGATCACGTCCAACATATGTTTCGATTTTCTGTTGATATATTTCTCTTGTAATAGCGTCTAAAGTAGTACAGTACGGATTTTCCTCCATCTCGTCCATTGCGCTCTTCACTCCTTGCCCTCCATCTCCGTTCCGCGCGTCAACACAATCACGTGACTGCAAACCACCTATAGACAACCATTATTTTTAAGAGTGTAAGACATAGGACTGGGGATCGTTCGAAACCTTGCCTTTGATAATGGCATTCCTGAACGATACTTTTTCTGATACCAATTTTATAAATAATTACATTACATTTATTTAAAAAAAAAAAAAAGGTTCAGTGACTCACATAGGGCACTGGGTGACGAGATATATGCCTCGTAAAGCTTGCTGCAAAGCACTGGCAAGGGTAGCCTAATGATTATGAATGTGTCAGGAAAAAATAGCAAGAAGATATTATTAATAAACTAGGGTTTTCTGAGTCAGTGTTGGCTGCAAAGATGAAGTTGACGTCGCTGACTCATCATCTACGCAGTATAGTGAACCCACGCGCCTATAGAAATTCACCGTTTATTCGGATTACATAACCAGAGAGTTTTTTTTTTTTTTCGATATATACACAAATATACCGAACTACAATTTTTGATTCTCAATGGTATCGAGGCAATTCGGTTGGTGCCTAAAAAGTATGGAACTAGATACTCAGCCATAGTAAGATAACACTTTGATTATATGAAAGACATGACGCCCCTCATGAACATTCATGACATGCATTTTGTAGTCAAACTCGAACAGGGGTGCGTTTCCCGAAAGCATCGTTTGCCAACTATGGTCGCAAGTTCCGTCGTTATCAGCATAACTCAACGAGTCTGTGTTTCCCGAAACAATCGTTCCAACGAACATTCGGAAACAGCATCGCAAAGTTGGGTGGTTTAACGACAGCTTTCGACCTGTGGTTAGAAGCATCGTTTCTATATTTCATGACATTTGGAAGTAATAAATCCTTATCTTGAGCAAAATAAGCAAGCTGACATTCAGTTCAACCGATGCCTTTTATTCAGCAAACAAATGTAATTTACGTCTTTTAGTTTTTCAAAAGATTTGAAGTAACGTGCTTGAAGAGTGCGCATGTGCGAACGTGCTCTACTATGTAAGAACGAGCCAAATATTGAGTCTGGTGATAAAGCAAAACAACTGACAACAACTAGAAATAGTCCTCAGATGACATGTCTGTAATTTATCTAAAACAAATCTAGCGTTAATTGGATCTCAAACAGTTGCATTAAAAGTAGTTATTACTCCACCATGTGCGAAACCAACGTGGTTGAACGATACTTTGCGACAGTGGGTTTCGGGAAACAGTCGTGACTAGTTGATTTTTCCAACGATGCATCGTACTATGGTAGTGAATCAGCGAACTACGCCGTTGTACGGGAAACGCACCCCAGATTGAGTTCTCGCCATGAAAAATCAGCTGACGGTCAGCAACGGAGGTCAAAAAGACCCAACGAATATGTATTGGCCCTGCTGATGCCTGGATGAATTAGGCAGCATTAGCATAAAAGAGTTTAGTAACGAAAGTGGCCCCACTATGGTCGAAATCTGCATATTGCTCTTTTATTGCACCTTTTTTTTTTTGTCTTGTCACCATCCCCTGAATCAGAACGACTGGAGATATTTTCGCTAGCTTCGCATTTACTATTCATTTCAAATGATTGTATCCTGAATAGGAGATTAACTTTACATTCAGGCTTCAACATGACAGGCGTTCAAATCTTTCGACTATATTATTTCTTGAATAGAGATGACTTCCCATCAACTCTCTCTGACTTTATCTTTATTTATTTAATTGTGACCAGTTAAAGCACTTTAAAAGTGTACATTTTCTGCTTGAACTTTTCATGAGAAATGAGGTTATTTGATCCTTAGACTTCAAAAGGAGTGTGTGTGCGCGTGTATATGTGTGTGTGTATGTGTGGTACATCCACTGAATTATAACAGTATCCTGTGTAGCAAGGAAGAAGAAAAAATCCGCTAAATATCTTGCATTATGAATTATTTAAAGAATCATTGATGATGTCCTGTGATGGTGGATAGGGAGCTTCATTTTTTGTTGCTAACTAATATCTATATGCTTATGGGGTGTAATAAAAATCCAATTACGTAAAATACCTGTGTCATTAACCTTACAGTGTTCATATAGGAATCAGCAGGAATTAATAAACAAACGCAGTAGTGCCTTCCACATGTGGGCTTATTAAAAATGTGCCATCATTATTTTTGTAGCGCACCACTTTTGAAGGCATTAGGGGGGGATGGGGTGTGAGTGAGTGAGAAAAATGTCAGTTTGCTACAGGGAAACATTTATAGTTTATGATTAAGCATCTAAAACAGAATTCCACAGAATTCACGTGTAATTTTGTTGAAATGAGTTGGATAATCTTTAAATCCATTCTGTAGAATTCCATGTATTCTCAGTTCCTCGTTCCGAAACAAATCTGCAGATTCTGTCTGGCCTTGCTTATGACATAATATTGACAGCCTTTTTCTCCAGAAATTCTAACAAACACCATCATTATCATGCATGATGCTGGAAAATTTGTTTTTCCACTTTCTTTGGCTGAAAATGGTAGTAGCTGGTTTTTGATGAACAGAAAACAACTGTGAACTGTGGAAACTGAGTGTTTTTGAAGAATTTTTCAAAAGCTTTTCCAATACAGATAGAAAGTACAAACATCCCTTGTGAAAAAGTACTGCATAATAAATGTGCATTTGTAAAATAGTTTAATGTTATAAACTAAAAATAAAATCAGGTTTTAATAATCTTTTGCTCTAGTTTAATCCCACTCAGTTTGAAGCACAACCAACCAAGTCAGTTTGCGATCTTAAAAAGTTTCATTATAATCATTCATTTGTCTACACATTGAATTGGACTGATTGTGAGTGGAATCGAAATTAAACACCCCTGATTGGCTACTGTGTTCAAGAGATTAACAAACATGTATGTGATTGATTGGCCACACAGTTTGCCAAATCTGTTTAAACGATGCGTTTGCCAAATCTGTTTAAACGAGGAGGAAGCGGCACGCGATTTTAACCAATAAAATTCAACATTACATTGAAAGTTAATATCATTTAAATGTATTAAATTGCATCTTCATCATTACAAATGTGTAATTACACATATATTTAAATACATGGCATTCAAGTTTCAATTAATACACTCCAAACAATGCTGGGTTGTTTGAACCCAAATTTGGGTAAAATATGGACAAACCCAAATGTTGGGTTAAAAATGTCATTTCAAATGAACCCAACTTCAACTGTACATTTTTTAATTGCAATTTTTAACCCAACATTTGGGTTCATCCATATTTTACCCAAATTTGGGTTCAAGCAAGAGTGTAGAAAAGACACCAAACAAAATATATTTTAGTTTACCATAAATGCTTGTCAGTACACTCTCAGAAAAAAAAGGTACAAAAGCTGTCACTGGGGCTGTCCATTTTGGGTGCAAATATGTACATTTCAGGTGCTAATGTGTACATTTTAGGTGTTAATATGTACATTTTAGCTGCTAATAAGTACATTTTAGGGGTTAATATGTACATTTTAGCTGCTAATAAGTGCATTTTAGGGGTTAATATGGGCATTAGGTGCTAATATCTGTACATTTTAAGTGTTAATATGTATATTTCAGGAGCTAATATGTCTATTTTAGGTCCTAATATGAACATTTTAAGTGCTAATATGAACATTTCAGGAGCTAATATGTCCATTTTAGGTGCTAATATGTACATTTTAGGTACTAATATTTCCATTAGGTGTTAAAATGTACCACTAAGGTACCAATATGCAGCCTTTGGGTACAAAAGTGTACCTTTTGAAAAGGTACAGCCCCAGTGACAGCTTTTGTATCTTTTTTTTCTGAGAGTGTATCAGCAGTACACTTTATTTTCATTCATTCATTCATTTTAGGTACTAATATTTCCATTATAGGTGTTAAAATGTACCACTAAGGTACCAATACGCAGCCTTTGGGTACAAAAGTGTACCTTTTGAAAAGGCACAGCCCCAGTGCCAGCTTTTGTACCTTTTTTTCTGAGAGTGTATCAGCAGTACACTTTATATTTAAAAGAAATTTCATATAAAAATGTGCCTAAGTCCAAGTTAAGTGGGTTAAACAGACTTTAAACTTCAGTTAATCTCATTTAATATGAATTTAAACATAATATTTTTTCATTTAATTACAATTAACATGCAATTAAAGTGTCCAAAAACAATATACACATATTAAAATATATTAATTTTTATTACTTAATAAGTAGCTACTTTTAAAAAAAGCATGTTAAAGTTTACACTTCTTTTTCATAGGGGATTCATTGAACATGTAAGACTTTTTACAGGCCCAATGGTTTCAAATGACTCACCGATAGCGAAAGGGAAAACTTTGGACATGGGCAAGGGTGAGTTGAGGGGATCACGAGAGTCTGTGATGCCATTAGAGAGGAGCATGGCATGACAGATTCTCCCAAAGATATAGAGTCCGGCTGCTAAAAATAGCAAGGAAAAATGCCCTTGTGTAAGGTGTTTATTTTTCCACGCTGTCAAGGAATGATGACACTGTTTCCATATGCACAGACAAAGAGATATAATATCCCTTCCGGAGGATTCGTGCACTCCTTTTCACTTCACCTTTAAATTACAGTTCCTCGCCAGGAATCGGTAGGGTGGAATTTGTTTAGCGTGCCAGTTTAACATACTAATGCAAAATAAATATGGAGAAATATAAAGGACAAGTGAAATGGGATGTTTTGCGTGGCAATGCTTCCAGTAAATATCAAGAAGCCCTGACCTAGTTTGTCCCTCACCAGCACATATGCATACACACACGCATACACACTTTTTTTTTCTAGGTTTCTCTCGTACTGACTCACGCTCTCGCTATCTCTTTCCCCCTCACAAGCAAAAACTGAACCACTGATGGGCTCTGACTAAAGAATTATTCCTTATTTTCCCTTCCCCCCTCTCGTCTCCATCATCTTCTGCCGCCTCAGTTTCCCAACCAACTGCCGTACACACTGCAAGGTTAAGAAAACGGTCCTGAAATGAAGTATTCTTTTTCCTTTAATCCCCAACCCCCCTGGTCTCCATCCCTCACTCGACGGCCATGAAACTGACGTGATAAAATAAAAAATAAAAAACAACCGGCCTACATCTCTGTGAGCCATTTTACACAGCATTGCGCCCTGGCACGTCCCCAGACCTCCGCTGTGATGGGGAACCCGGTGCCAATTACCCTGCCACTATCATAGGTTATCAGCAACTCACAAAGATGACTCCCCATCCCCAAAAAATCCGACCTCTGAGTTCTGTTGTCCAGGCTTTGCTGCTTTTTGAGTATTTATTTAATGCAGGGCTCACTTTTTGTCTCCCTGGTGAGAATAGGACAGGGCTTGGTTGTTTAGACCTAAAATAAAGTCATCCTAGTGATGTTATATTTCTATATAGTGGCATTTGATTGTTTTGTTTTTTTTCTGTTTATCTATAGACTGAGTTAAAAACATGTTAAAGAATGCAAATCACACATACATTGACTTGAATCCACTTTGACATATTTTTAAGGGGGGCATACTAGTCGGGCTTGACGTGAATTTTTTGCTCACCATCCACTGTGGCTAGTGGTTTACAAAAGTAACTATTTTCACCAGCCACAATTTTGACATCACTACCATGTTTAAAAAACTGCTAATATTACCAAAAATTTTGCCAGCTGATATATTAGGCTGATGTCACTTTAAGACTTGATGCACTGATCCATTATACTGTTGCACATTCGTTTTCTTTTTCAACTGTTTATGTTCACGTAGCCCTCAATCGGGTCATGGGGTCTATACGACCCCAATCTCAGTGGAATAAGATTTTGTGACTTTTCATACATTATCTATCTATACACACACAAAGAACCTGGGCTTGATTCGGTTGTTCTGAAGGTATGTAAAAAAAAAAAAAAAAAACTGTTTACACTTCTGGTCTTCGCATTGAAATGAATGGGAAATGTGAAAACTAAACTAAATATATTTTCTTCATGTGTCAAAAAAAAATAAAAAAATCCGGCATAAATCTGAAAATTTTTACACAGAAATGAAGGCAAAGTTCTAGAGCATAAATGCAATGCATCATAAAATATATATATATATATATATATATATATTAGCTAATGGTGTAGTTGAGGAATTGTGTGGTATATCGATAGAAAAGTACTTCTCCAAAAACACAGCATTAGGCCGTGTGTCCAACAAAGCGTTTTTAGCCAGCTGAAAATGCTAGACGCTCTTCTGAAGACGCCGTGCTTTGGGCGCTTGAGAGCGTTTTGGCAGCGCAGCGTTTTTTCCGTTGAGACGTTTTGTGGCTATGATATAGAATATCCGCAGCAGTTGAATGTTGTGACAGTTGGTCGGTGTGGCATTAGTCCCGCCCCGCCTCCACTGTGATTGGACGGCTGGGAAAAAAGTGACAGTGATGAGCGCTGCGTTTTATCCAAAGTTGAACATTTTTTCAACTCCCAGCGACCAGTAAAAAACGCTGGGTGCTCGGCGCTTCAGCGTGGAAAAAAACGCTCAGCGCCTCGGTACGCTCATGGCGTTTAAAAAACGCGGCGCTCCCATTGAAAACAATTGAAAACATACGCCAGGCGCGTGGAAAAACGCTTTGGTGGACACACGGTCTTAATGAATAGATGAACAAAAAAATTATTTATTATTTGTATGATTAAAAATGTATATTTTTTGCACAATTACTCAATAAATTGTTGGAGTCCCGAAGCCCAGAAGTGTAAACAGGAAACAAAGACCATTTGAAGGTTAAAACATAATCAACGTGTTTACGCGAATACTCACCAAGGCCCACATTTTGACATTATTTTGTGTGCATTTGACTGTATAAGTGCAATAATCAGTGACAAAAACAAACTAATTTTAGTTCTGAGAGGTGTCTTTATGTGAGCCCATTTGGAGCAAATGAAACGAGTGAGTGAGGGGAGGCGGGTTTGTGTGTCAAATCTCTGTCGGAGAGAATGAGAAAACGTCGCTGGTATTGTATATCTATTCTGTCAGAAAATTTTATTGGAAGCGTTTCAGATATTTCTGTATCGATATTTATTAAAACAAATCGATATTTTTGACAACACTACATTGCACTTTGTTTATTTCAGATGCCTCTTTAAAAGACTACAATTGAAAAAACGTATTTTAAAACATTAAATCCGCCGAAGTGTATCCGTTACACTGCACTTCTGAAATCCACCCGCTTCTCGTTCTCATCCTTTAGCGTCACATAGAACGCTAAATGACAAAACGGCGCTATACTACGCACATGGCACCCTTTATTATTAATATTCACGTGAACCCAAGGCGTCATAAATCCTTTAGCATAATATGAGACTACCCAACCCGATCTTACGGGAATTCGTACGAATTTTACGAGGTGGCTAATTCATAACAATTTGTACGACCTCACTCGTACGAATTAGTACGATTTAGCTAAATCGTACATATTTTACGAATTAGCCAATTCGTATGAATTCGTACGAATGACCTACCCCTGACCCCGCCCCTAAACATAACCATCACGTGGGTTTGTGAGGTCGTATGAATTAGTACGAATTAGCCACTTTTGAATCACTCGTACGAATTCGTACGAATTGGTCGTGAGATAGGGTAGGACTAACCTACCCTACCCCACACCTAAACCTAACCATCAAAGCGCGTGTTATATTAACAATAACGGGTGCCATGTGCGTAGTATAGCGCCGTTTTGTCGTATAGCGCTCTATATGACGCTAAAGGATGAGAATGTGTTGCAATGTCAAGCCCTGGTCATAAATATGTATACTGCAGGTCAGACATTAGGAATTATTAAGGGCTTTTTTGTGTGTTTTTGAAAGAAGACTCATGCTCACCATGGTTGAATTTATATAATCAAAGATACAGTAAAAACAACAATATGTGAAATACCATTACAATTTAAAAGAACTGTTTTCTATTTGAAAATATTTAAAAAATGTAATCTATTCCTGTGATGCAAAGCTGAATTTTCAGCATCATTACTCCAGTGTTAAGTGGCACATGATTCTCAAGATATCATTTTAATATGCTGTTTTGCTGTTCAAGAAACATTACTTATTATTCATCAATGCTGACAACTCTTTTTGCTGCTGCTCAATTTGTTTATGGATAGAATAGAAAATTCTGAAGAACCTAATTTATTCACACACACACACACACACACACACAATGTGTCCTTGCTGAATAAAAGTATGAATTTCTTTCTTAACATATCCCAGACTTTTGAATGGTAGCATATCATGATATCCACAAAATATTGCACAGCACAAGTCTTCAGCATTGATAATAAGAAATATTGAATCTATTTTAATATTGAAGGAAATCACCACATTACAATGATTTTTGAACCTACAGCAAATTTTCCCTGATTAACACCATGTTCACAGTCTGATTGAACCTCTTGTGGCTCTACTCGTATATGCAAATTCACTGTCGCACCCTTTGCCCTCAGCTGGAGGCCATCTGAGGTTTGGGCTAATGAACTATTGTTTAAAGAGTTTTATGAGCCACCGGCACGAGGGGACGAGACTAAATAAATGGGTAAATAACTAAGCTGCAATTAAGAATGGCCAACGAGTTTCTGCTAGAAAAAGCGTCATTTAGTACGCAAATTAGAACGTAAGTAAGTGACCAGGAGCGTAAGTGAATTAGAATGGAAATAGATGAAGAGATAAATGAATAAAAATGTTTTGTAAGTGAGTTTGTATGTAAATAGGTACAAAAGTGTGGAGGGGAAAGTAAATAAATAGCTTAGTATGTAAATAAATGAATAAATGTAAGACTTAAAGGAATGGGACAGAGCCGGGGAGCGAGCGAGCGAGTGAGTGAATGAGTAATAAGCGAGTGAATGAGTTATAAGATGAAATACTTATTGCATTTCAAAGGAGTGAGGGCTTACCGATTAGTTCTACCACCACAGAACACCCATCCGCTTTGAACTGCATCAAGAAAACCGAACTAGATTCACATTTTCAGAAGAAATGTGTTCAGCAATGCAAAACTCACAGCTACAGTATGATGCTATGTGTTTCAAATTGTTTTGAAAGGTTTTTTTAGTGTTGCAATCTGAATCATTCCATGGTAACTATACCGTAAATGTCTTGAAAACATCTTCATCTGGAGTATTTCTGGCTTTCAATTTAAAAATGTTTTTGGATGTTCATGTTTTTTTTTTTTTAAATCATTCCGATTGATGAATCCGAACACATGAACGCTTAAAGGGATACTTTACTTTGTGAAGATAGTTCACTTTGAAATTAATTTTTGATATGTTTTAGCTGACCTCAAGGGCATCCAAGATGTAGGTGTCTTTGTTTCCACAGTATTTTCAATTTTGACATTTTTCAGTCAAACCGTTGTTGTCTATCAAAATGCACAGAGAAGTCAAAATTAAACATGATTTAATGACTCGTACATGTAAGTACACATTGAAGTACGCCTAAGACACGAAACGAGCGGTTTGTGTGAGAAAACGAACAGTATTTATATCGTTTTTACCTCTTGTAATCATAGCCATGACACAATAATCTGACGGCACGGGCGCTTCGGTCTGCGCGTGCGCCGGAAGTGATCGCTTGCGCGCCTACGTCATTTTTTGTTTATACAGAGATTTCGGAAGTTTTACCTATTTCACTAAACATATTTTGATATACGGGAAACCGCAATGGAAGATGCTTTCGGTATATCTAAATAGGTTTAGTAAAAGGTAAAACTTCCGTGTAAATATTGAGTGATGTCACACGCAAGCGATCACTTCCGGCGTAACATTGAACTGATTCAGTTCGGTTCAGTTGGACATTGCACAACTGATTCAGATCACTGTGATTACACGAGGTAAAAACGATATAAATACTGTTCGTTATCTCACAAAAAACGCTCGTTTCGTGTCTTAGGCCATCAATGTTTACTTAGATTTACGAGTCATTAAATCATGTTTAATTTTGACTTCTCTGTGCATGCTTTTTGGTGGTTTTTTTGTCTTTCATTCACATTAGCCAAAATACATTTTCTGGCTTTTCTCAGTCTAGAAAGCTCCAAATTCAAAAATATTTTTTTACATTTCTTTTACATAAATGAACCATTTTAAATAGACATTCATCTTTCCAAAGGTGAAGTATCCCTTTAATAAAGTGATCGTAAGCAAGCACTTGTGGGACAACGTTGTCTTGCACCACTTCACAGATGATGAGTAGAAAGAGAATTTTAGATTGACACGTAATTTATTATATTCAACAACAACAACAACATCAGCTAGTTTGGTGCGTCATATAAATAATTTTGCCATTTTTACTTTATTTCACATGCGCAAAACTTTCAGTTTCGGTTTCTATCAAATGGATTAGAAAAGGTTTATGAAAAAAAAAATCTATTGAGGTGTTTACAAGCATTTTCATTCCATTCCGACTTTTAAACTGAATGTGATCGGAATACAGTGCTCCATGTAAACACTTCTACTTCTACAGTATTTATTAAATTAAATAAAGGTGCAGTCACATTTTTCTGAAGATTTTTGCGTACAAAATCCAGTCAATCCACGCAATAGGGAATTTTGCGTAAGGGGATAAGACTTCACTGTGAGCTGTGCTTATATACTTAATGATAGACAATTGAGCTTTTTTCCCGTTTGAGGTTTAAAATGTCGGTAAAATGATCACACCTTTAGTTAATCTCAATATAATATGTTTTAAAGGGATACTCCACTTTTTTTTTTAAATAGGCTCATTTTACCACTCCTCCAGAGTTAAACAGTTGGGTTTTACCGTTTTCGAATGTATTCAGTCGATTTATAGATATATATATATATATATATATATATATATATATTTAGAAGAATATCAGTAACCAGACAGTTTCTGGTCTCATTTACTTCTATAGTATATTTTTTTTCTACTATGGAAGTCAATGAGACCAGAAACTGTCTGGTTACTGATATTCTTCTAAATATCAGAAATTGAATGGATTTGAAAACGGTAAAACTCAACTGTTTAACTCTGGGGGAGTGGTAAAATGAGCCTATTTTCAAAAAAAAGTGGAGTATCCCTTTAAGTTGTTCACCTAATATTTAGTTATTAAGTTAATATATAATTTTTTTTTTTAACTAACATTACCAAAGGTTAATAAATGCTGTCAAAATATATTGTTCATTGTTAGTTCATAACTAATTCAAAAATGAGACCTTTTTGTTAAGTGTTACCATTGTGCTCGTTGGTCACTGCAACCGTTTTTGCATATCTCTGCTGAATGTATATCATCTTTCCTCGTGTCCAGATGATGTGCCAATTACTCTCTAATTACATGCGTCATCTGGCTGATAAATCCTGTTTACCGTATACTGACAAGCCTCCCGGTGGTCACAGCCAGTCTCTAGAGAGACGGATGAAGGGATGGACCTCCACAAAGAGGGCGGCGAGAATGAGAGATCAGGCAGGCTGTTTCTGAATATAGCCATTACAATGCCAATGACTGCATCTGAATGATTACTAACAAAGTTTGATATTGCGTTAAGGGCCGGGTAAACAAAATCAACATGAACACATCTGTTCATTGGTACAAAGCTTTACCTGAAAAAGCCTAAAGGATGATCATAGGCATTACTAGACTCTCTATCCTCAAAATCAGCCATTAACTCTCATTGAAATACAACATAACTGAGGTCATTTCACTCTGAATCCTCGAATGCCAGTCATTAACAAAAAATGTTGTTACATTTCAGTATTAAGGCCACAATATACTTCAAGTGAAATCGAAGATTGAACTGATGTAACATCATTTCGAACAAAATCAGGCCAAAACGAAGTTCATTTGGAGTTTGAAGTTCATTTTGGGGGTTTAAAACTTTTGGGATTTTTGGAATTGAAATAGCTGAAGCATCTGAAGAATACTGTTAAAATAAGGCCCTGCTGCCCAAAGCATTGTTCCATAATGTCTTCCTAGATCTGCATTTCAGAGCCATGATCATTTTGTGACCAGAATCAGTAGCCAATCTGATTGTAAAGAAGCCTTGCTACGTTCCGACACTTTGAGGTTACACATTTGGGTATCAAATATCACTGTTATTGGATCACAGAAGTGCTGTGTTAAGAACATTTCCTGGGTTTATCCATTCTTTTAAGCTCCCTTCGTTTTGTCAGCTCAAAAAATTCATTGAAAACCACTACCATTGAATCACCCAACCATCTCTACCTTAATTACACAGGAATTGCGGAGTTGGCACTTTACTGCATGACTGCTTTTGAGGCCAACTGGACTGCTACACTTTCCTCTACTACTTTAATGTACCAAACTATCCTCCATAGACTTCATGTGTCACAACATTGGTGGCTTGCCAGAGAGATATTCGTTAACCAAGGCTTGGGAACTGTTGTGCAGAATGAAACTGAAGTCAAAGAAACCCCATCTCATCATGAACACGGTTCTTGCGGTTAACCACTCAGGGAAAGATTTAACATTAACCACAGGCTCATGTAGTAAATCCCGAATTCTTTTAGATTGTTTTTTTTTTTTTTTTACGATGTTACTTAAAAGCTCGACATTTGCCCACCTAATGAATCTGTTTGAACTCACTAATTATATCTTTACAGGAAAATGTGTTAAATGAATATGTGCAAGATTATATTCTTACAGTATTATTATTCTTTTTTTTCTCAGCTAATGGTTGTAGTAGTGAAAATATGTGGAACACAGAGAAAAGTGACTACATTTTCTTCATGACCAGGACTTTCTGCCCTCCGTCTATTGTTTTCAGTGGGTTTGAGTTGGCAGATGGAGTTAGTCATTTGTAATGCCTGATCAAATCTCTTGAAAACTATTAAAAAAACTGTATTAAAAACTGTATATATTAAAATAATAAGCAAGTGTACTTAAAGAGAGCACACTTTTATGATGTTTCACATTTAAATACACTTTCAATAAGTGAACTTTGTAATAATATCAATTAAAAGGTTTTACTCTAAAGTACTGTACATTTTTGTTGTGATAATATTTTGACGTGTTTCAATTGCAATTATGCAATTAAAGGAGTAAAAAGAACTTTTGCTGATAATTTACTCACCCCCATGTCATCCAAGATATCCATGTCATTCTTTCTTCAGTCGAAAAGAAATTAAGGTTTTTGATGAAAACATTCCAGGATTTTTCTCCATATAATGCACTTTACTGGTAACCAAACGGTTCAAGGTCCAAAAGACAGTTTCAGTGCAAACTGCAAACTGTTCAAAGGGATTCCAGACGATGAATAAGGGTCTTATCAAGCGAAATGATCGCTCACTTAAAAAAACAACAACAAAGTTTAAGTTTTATAAGCTCAAATGGTCGCCTTCCTCTGTTCTGTGATGCGCGTTCGTGAATCTCTTGTTCGAACTCGTTTATCAAAATGAACGAATCTTTTTTCGTGTCCTTTGGTTCATTCAACGAACGAAATGAACGAATTGACTCAGGAAAAGATTTGTTCATTTTGATGAACGAGTTCGAACAGGAGATTCACCCATCATTCGAATCTTAAACTTCATCATTAACTTCAACAGTTAATGGTTGTTTAATACCTTTATGACCGTTTATGATTTCTGTCTTTGTGATCGGTTTATGTTAAGAAGCACTAAATCTGCATGTCTTTACTCTTAGTCCAGGTATATGCGCAATTTGGGGGGGTGGGGGTGGGGTGGCATATAGGAGAAATTCCCTCTGTAAGGGGAAAATAAGATGATGATACACATTTTTTTTTTTTTTTTTTGATGCCGTAAGGGCTTTCGCCTGTATGCAAGCCAAAATCTCACATGTTTTTCCCCCTCTCCTCACGTGCTCTAAGAGTAATTAGACCGGTCATGAGCAACGTACCACAACATTTCTAAAATTCTCTACCTGCGCACCTTCCCTCCCCCATCCTTCACCATTTCATGGTACGTTTTTAACATGGAGTTTTCTTGCAGGCACACCACTCAAATAGTGACCTAATTCTTCCCAAGCATGCAGACACTGCTGAGAGAGCAAGAGAGGCAAACTCATCTTCCTCACACAAAGGGAGTTCGAGTTCTAATCATACCAGGACTACATAAGAACGGCCGCTAATGCGTTTCAACTCCTCAGTTTTAATGGCGTTAACAAGTATGACCGTTTTGACGTTGCGGCTTCAAGAACCGCATTTCGCATTCTGTCGAATCACGAGAAAGTCATAAGAAATCTCCACTCGCATGCGAACGCATGTCATTCGGAGCTTGTGAACAAATCCCTGCCAGCGCTCGTCTTCTTGCATGCAGACTCATGTTTTTCTCCATGCATCTTTGATGACTGCATAGTGATTCTAACTTGCTGTAATAACAGCTTCTGATGGGGGGGTTTGCTGCTTCGAGAAAGAAACCGGAGCCTTTCTTTTTCAACTTGACCCGTGGTATTTTTGTCCAAGGGAGGCTTCAAGCGTTCTCTCCAAAAAATATCACAGGGCTTTCCCACTGAGCCCATACTTCTCTCTTGAGTTATGTCCTTGGTGTGGATATGCTGTTGAGTCCCACCATTGTTATTTCCAATTTCATAGCTGAGACCTGGCTAGCGCGCCCCAGCCTCGCTATGCCATTTACTGCAATAATACACACCGGGCCCTCTAAGGTAGCAATCGGCCACACTCCAAACCTCCTGTGAAATGGTTGAATTCGTCAATAGAAAGCCTTTTGTTCTGATAGACTAGGCTGAATAGCTTTCTTTGATTCCTCTCTCAAGATGACTTCCTTTCAGAGGAACTGTCTTCCATTTGCTGCTATTATTTTGGGTTTTATTGTATCCGTGGTACGTTGTGCGGCAAGGTGATGCATCTTAAGTTAAGTGTATTTCAGAGGCCCTCATATTTGGTTGCTTTCATCTGGTTTTCTTATTCTGTAGAGGAGATATTCGAAGATTTACAACTACCTATAGCAGATATAAATTACAGCAATGCGTTGTTTCTATCATCTGTGTGTGTCTACCAGCACATGAATGCAATATATGTTTCATCATAAAGTAAAAATAATATTATATATGAATAAAACTCTAAGATGCACATATTTGTTTTGTTTCTGTGAAATTTGAAACAATGAGGGAAGAATATCCCACACAATAGCTTTCCAAATATACGCACAGATGCCTTTAAACTGCAAGGTAAGCTCCCAGGGCTTTGCCCCAAATCTGCCTCCAAGTCTTGTTAATAAATGTTTTATAGTGCTGGTGTGTCTTAGCCGTATCCAACATAGCTGTAATATATACCTTCCAATACAAGATTGTAAAAATTGCTGGGTTGTTTTAACCCAACTTTGGGTCAAATATGGACAAACCCAGCCATTGGGTTAAATTTTTTAATTGCATTTTTAACCCAACATTTGGGTTTGTCCATATTTGACCCACAGTTGGGTTAAAACAACCCAGCATTTTTAGAGGGTATACACCAAACGATGATTAAAGGGATAGTTCATTGGAAATTATTTTTTCTTAATTTAAACGTCTTTGTTTCCGCAGTAGTTTCAATTTTGATATTTTTAGGTCAAACCGTTCTTGTTTGTCATATAATGGAGGTCTATGGTCACCACCTCAAAGAGCATGCAAGGAGAAGTCCAAATTAAACAGCGGTTTGTGTGAGAAAATGAACAGTATTTATATTGTTTTTAACCTACAGCCACAAAGCGCCCGTACCGTCAGATCACTTGCACAAGAGGTACAAGTGATCTGAGGGTGCGGGTGCTTTGTGGCTGTGGTAACAAGAGGTAAAAACTATATAAATACTGTTCGTTTTCTCACACCAACTGCTCGTTTCGTGTCTTAGGCCATCAATGTGTACTTACTTTTACGAGTCATTAAATCATGTTTAATTTGGACTTCTTCGTGCATGCTCTTTGAGGTGGTGACCATAGACCTCCATTATATGACTGACAGACACGAACGGGTTGACCTAAAACATAACAATTGAAACTACTGCGGAAACAAAGACACCTACATCTTGGATGCCCTTGAGGTAAGTTAAAACATACCAAAAATGTATTTCAAAGTGAACTATCCCTTTAAAACAGAGTGATTTAACATGTACTTTGAAGGTAAACTATTAATTTAAGATTATAATAAAGTTTAAAAAGACTGAGTAGCTACACTTTAGTATGGAAGCTTGTTTCCGCCACAGAATAAAAAAAAGGTAATGGTGACTTTGTATCTCACAATTATGACTTTTTTTCACGCAATCCACAATTTGCGAATTCTAAAGTCAGAATTGTGAGACATAAATTTGCAATTCTGAAAAATAAGTATTTTCTTCCTCAGAATTGGACTTCATAATCTCACAATCTGAGAAAAAAAGTCAGAACTGTGAGATGTAAAGTAAAAAGTTAGAATTGTGAGAAAAAGTCGCAATTATTATTATTATTATTATTATTATTATTATTATTATTATTATTATTTTAATTTGTTTTATTGGTGGAATCCAATCCCATGGTGGAATCAAGTTTCCATGCTTAAGAGACCTTTTATTTCCTTAATATTATTATTTGAAGGTACATTTAAATATATATATAATATATATATATATATATATATATATATATATATATATAGGCTACTTTTAACATTCTAAGTGCATACTGTAAGTGCACATTTAATAGAATTAAGCACACTTCTTTTTCACAAGGGTATATTTGTTCCAGAATAGGCCTCTATTTATTTGAACATGGCTGTTTTGGCATTTATTCATTGACAGTTTAACAAAAAAAATTACATTCAAAACCTGCTGTTCATTTAGACATTTCATGCCACCATGCATGGACTACAGACTCGTGACAGGTTCTATCTGGAAAATTGTATCTTCTCTTGGAAATGCTGCCAGCACAAGGAAGAAAATGAAAACAAATCAAAATCCATTTAAAAGGAAATCACAACAGAGTCATATTTTTAGCTCACTATTTCTTAATTGCCATAAAGAGAACAATCAGATAAGGCTTTCTGCATGTCTGTGCCAGTGAGTGAGTGAGTGAGAGAGAGAGAGAGAGAGAGAGAGAGAGAGAGAGAGAGAGAGAGAGAGAGAGAGTCACGTGCCTTTACATACAATGAGCAACCAACTAGTTTCATCCCTCCTGTTCTCCAGCCTTGATTACAATATGGCATCAGTATGTCGTCTGTGTGTTGCTTTAGTATTGTGTTTATGTTACCATGTAAGAGCCATCTGAGATAAGAGTGGTCGCCTGTGGATGCATTACACCGACATAAGCTCTTATAGGTCTATATAAATTTAAAAAAGTATAGGGGTTCTGTTTAATATAGGCTATTAAAATAGCCAAATCATATTAGTTTAAACATCACCGACACAATATTAATTATTTTCTCAGTGTTTTGAAGGCTACATTAAAACAGATGATGCAGCTGATAAACAGTGGGCTTCCAGCTCTCAAAAAAGTGGGCAGTCATCAGTGGTCGATCTGCGTTTTGTTTTGACTGTCTACAAACCTCGTGTTTTGGTTTTCTCTATCTGTGTTGCGTATACATTCATGAACTGTTGATCTGTACACTTCGTCACCTGCTTCTTCCTGGCGTTTGAGTGGGGAAGAAAATCCTTTGTGAGCGCATTACATTGTCTTTTAGCCGTTATGACTCTCCAGAGCAGCCAAGTTGATGCTTAGTTTGCGGAGCCGGATGGAAAGTATCGCGCGCGGGGAGGGAAGGTGGGGGTGCTAAATGTGACACGACATCCAATGAGCTTAAAATGAAGTCAGTCCTCAGTCGGTCGGCGCGCGCACACAGTCCAGCGTATAGGCTATATCATGAAACATAGTATTTGAGCACACAACCCCCTCACACACACTCCCGGCTGTGGGCATTCGAGTAAAGAAGATGCCTCGGGCGATATGGATTCAAAGTATTCTGCGAACCGCCATAGTCTTCACAACTTATTGACCGCGTTCTCATATAACCAACCAATTTGTCCCGTCTTTATTTACATTATTTTCCTTTCGCATTGCAGCGGAGATGAACGATAATTTGCTCAATAAAGAGGCCTAGAGCAAGTGTTTACTTCGGTGAACGAAAGTAATTAGGATTAAAAGCTTTTCTTAAGCGGACCAATTATGATACGGCGAATGAGGAAGCTGTTCACAAGAGAGAGAAAAAATAATAGCATATCTGATGGATGCACTGATGGGTAAAAGGTCCCGGCTGACTCGTAAATTATCCCTCCTCTGACTGCACTGACCGACGAGCTTCTATACAGGCAGCGTTTATGTATTTTTTGTGTGTATCCAACGTCGTGCAAAAGAATCATAATGATTATTATCCACTAAAACGAACCGGTGTCATTCATTCGGTGCCGGTCGCGCGCCGGCTGTTTGATTCACTAAAAAGAACCGGCTCTTAAGAGTCATTCGTTCGAGAATCGAACTGCATTGGTCCCTGTATGTTCCGCGCTGTACATTCAGTAGCGGTGCTGTGGCGCCGCTGAACAGACCAGTCAGTGCTATTTTAATACGGGCTCGTGTTTGCACGTTCGAAAAACGTCAAGAAAGTCATTCGGTTCCGGTCATATTTTTTTTAAAACAGTACCGGTTCTTGTTTCCCAGCCCTAGCTGTTACTAGAGGCCTGTTGAGAGTGGGTTTATAGTTGAGGAAGATTTACTATGCGCGTGCCAGACCCCGCCCTCCTCACGGCACGTCATTGGCGAGTAACAGCGAAGGGGAGTCACTCCCCTGCCTACTTTTAATAGCTTTGTCATGTGATGGAAAGCAGTTGTAAGACAGGTGCCCTCGGTTCATTGTCAGTGAGGGGCGCGAGGGAACGAGTGGATTTTCTCTTTTGTCCGTAATTTATTTTTTATTTTTTCGTACCGTCATTCAGTGGCTGGATGGCGTGGGACAGGTGTAATCAGGACTCGGTGTGGAGAGAACTAGAGGTGAGAACTGATGTGCAACTTATTTTTCCAGGGCTGGAACACTTTTTTTTCGTTCTTTGAGGAGACGGAGTGCAGTGAATGTCCGAGACTGGCTTCGGTAGTAGTTCCCGTTATGAGAACTCGACCGTTCTTGTAAGATGCACAGAAGACACGGACGCGAATGCACGGGAATTACGCCGGGTTGTGAGAAAGTCGAATATGTTGGCAGAAATTGTGTGTGCTGTGATTTATCTGGTGATAGCGAGTTGGCTGTTCTCAAGCGGTGTCGGAGTTGAAGAGTGACAGGCTGTTTAGGATGTCTTGTCGTGGGGAATTGTTGACATGCCCGTGGATGGAGTGCGCGCTCGCTCGCTCGCTGGTAACGCAGGTGATGATGAGACAGGTATCTGCTTCAGTGAGAGCCTAGAGCCACTGCCGATGTGCTGGAATTACTAATATGTACTCGCGTCAGGTATTGTACATTGAAACTTTCCTATCAGAAAACAGATACAGTCTCGAAGAAGGCTTATTTGCTTGCATGCGAAGCGCGTGCTGGATTATATGAGAATTGCGCAGGAAATCGGGGTTCGGCAAAAAGAAGAAGAAAAAAGCGGCGGAACCTCGTTTACTTTGTATTTAGCAAGACTTTATTGCAAGGTGAAGTGTTGCTCCAGTGGAATGCATCAATACCGATTGCATAGCTGTGTATGACATAGGTGAATCATTAAAATGCTGTTCGATACATTTTAGATTTGTTTAAACACGTGTTACATGTTTCGCTCGGCGTAATGTAAGGATAATTTAACGACGCATTATGATTTCTATCTATCTATCTATCTATCTATCTATCTATCTATCTATCTATCTATCTATCTATCTATCTATCTATCTATCTATCTATCTATCTATCTATCTATCTATCGCGTATTAGTTTATCCATAAAGCAGTGCTTATTCAGTATGCTTAGCTGAAACTTTTTACTCACCATATATAAATGTATCGCTGCGCTGACTGTATAGCACCTGTCTACGTTGCATGCACGTGCGCTATTGTTATTTTCGTTTTAAAAGGTTAGTTAAGTGTCTCAGTCGGAGCATAAATCCATCTAAACACAATCAGCAAATTGCTTCTCGTTTCCAATTCTAATCATATCAGTTCCAACACAAGTAGCTATTCTCTCTCTCTCTCTCTCTCTCTCTCTCTCTCTCTCTCTCTCTCTCTCTCAGTGCATGTGCTCGTGATTAAGCGTGAGCGTGTCCGTATTTTTTAGAGGAAAAAGGGGGAGAAGGCTTTCAAGGTGTCGAGGCAGAAGCATCTGGTGCATGTGATTTTATCTTATTTTATCATTAACCTGCTACAAATGGATATAACCGGTTTCCCTGGCGTATAAATCCGTGACAGCGGAAGGAGATGATTTGTGTCATAAATAGATCTAAATCGGATACCGATGATCAAGTGTGCGGTGTGAGAATCTTCTTTGATTTCAGATTACTTAATGCAGATAGCTTGCTGTGATGTTACATTTGTGTCAGTACCGAACAAAAAAAAAAAGCAGAGTTATGCGATTTGGGACGTAGTTAACACGCGCTGATGGAATCATTTCGACAATCGTACAAAATAAACATTTGACTGTTCACGACAAGCATCCTTCTACATTACAGCACCCTCCGCTGTCTGTCAAAACTCTACACACCTGTGCGCGCGCACTGCTATGCTCCCACCTCCCATCTATTTTACTCACAACATACTCACTATATGAAGTACAGTATTCTGACCAATCAGAGGGCGTGGCTGTCGCGCTCTTCCCTACGACGGACCGCCCCACCCCTCTCGCAACCAATCACAGAATTGTTTGTTTTCTGGTTGGTTATGTTGTAGTGGTTTCCTTGATGCAGCAAACGGGTCTAAATATGATGTTTGGTTAGCTTTATGTTTCTCAAATTTGATTCTTAATATGTCTTAATCCTCTAGTTCGTGATAATGAAACCCAAATGAGCACAGGTTAATAAATTCAGCAATGAATGAAGTAGCTTTTTCATGTTACACAGGTGGTAATAATTACGTAGGTAAGTTACGCTCCCTATGAATCAAATAAAGGATGAGTTATTGGTGGCTACATCAGTCACGCACTGCGCAAATAGACTTTTTTTTAGATATTATGATATTATATTATGTTATTATGATGTATATTATGATATTTATAGATATGTGGCACAATTTGTTAGTTTAGCTTATATAGACTTGATATAATTAAGTCTGTGTACAGTGATTCACTTTTCTGATGCGCAAATAGTTGTTTTATAGAAATGTAATGTTTTGCTTTGTGTTTCACACAATGCTCAATGAAAATAGGGGTACAACTCCATATCTCTTCATTGCCTTAGTTTACTTATTGGATTAAAACGTCAAAAGCAATACAAATATAGGTTTACAAGTTTATGGAGACATTTGTCAATATACAAGGTGTTGTAATGCCTGACCAGTACTGAATGATTTGTTGATCCCACCAACAGCAATGTGATAGTTTATTTTATTTTATTTTTTTGTGTGATTTAGAGAGTAAGAGAGTAAATACAAAATGTTAACCAACGCCGAATTCCATTTGAACAATTCTAGTATCAGTATAACTGGCCTAAGCCATGTGGCTTTTTTGGAAACTAATCGCTCATGTCTACTGTACATAAAAACGTATGCAAATATGTGCTCAACAATCTCTTCTCTTTCCCAGTGTGCTGCCTTGGTTGGTGAAGACCAGCCCCTTTGCCCTGACCTTCCTGAGCTTGACCTCTCTGAGCTGGATGTCAGTGACCTCGATGCAGATACCTTTCTGGGAGGACTCAAGTGGTACAGCGACCAATCAGAAATCATTTCCAGTCAGTATGGCAATGAAGCATCAAACCTGTTTGAGGTAAAGAGGGTCATTGTGCTGCGATGTTTTTCTTATCTGATCGTGCATGCTTGCCTCTTGTAAATCTAGATATGATTCTAGCCTCATACAGTTTATTGTGGGAGATTGTAACTGTGAGTGTGGAAGTCTTCAAAAGATGGGCTTGTCAATCAGTGCTGTTTATTAGTTAATAACAGAGAGTTAATTAGTTAATAACTCATGGGGAATGAGAATTCACCCATGTTGTCTGATAATTGGGGTGAGGTATCGTGATAAGCTCCCAACCTTTGCCCAGTACTTAAGGTTAGTTGTTTGTACCTTTTAGTACAATCTTGGGCCCGAAGCACTATTTATGGCTGTTTATATGCATATTTTTCTTGATGTTTCAGGGTAATGGTCAGTTATAATAGAGTGTGACAGTGTTTGCCCACTTTGTTTTGGTCGTAGTCTTTGTTTAGGAGTTATAAGTAAGGACCAACCCGCTAGGTAAATCACAAACTTTGATCTGAAGCAAAAAATATGTACATAGTTGAAAATCAGACAAAAAGGTACAAGAACTTCACATGACTTCACATACTAATATTTAAGCAGTTTGAGAGCATGATTCATTTGCAGTGGTTCATGGGAGGTTCATTATTTTGGTGTGTGATCTGTTTGTTGCAAATTTTTGATTGGTGGAGATTTGAATGTAATGTGGAATTGCACTGTTGAACAAAAGTTGACAGCTTCAACAATTCCCCTATGCCTATGGAGAAAATGATTGACATTTTGTGCAAAAATGTGGAGAAAATATGTGTTTTATGCATACTAATATTGAAGCAGTTTGGGAGCATAGGGAAACCGACTCTATCACAGTGCTTCATGGGAGTGGGTGGGCGCCAAAGCGTTCTTTTGGTGCGATTTGCTTCTTTGAGATTTCTTTGCACAATCATTTTGCTTTAACAAAATCATATAACTTGTACCTTATATCTTGTAGGTCTGTCTTTAAAGATTTATAAGTTCAAAATCAATTTCCTCACTGTAAAAAAAATATTGTTGGTTCAACTTCAAAAAGTAAGTAACCTGGTTGCCTTAAACTTTTAAGTTGATTGAACTGGAAAAAGTGAGTTAATACAATGAAGGAGATTAATTTAATCATCAGAAACTCAAAATAATAAGTTATCTCAACAAAATAAATTATTGAAGTTGATTTGACAAAAGAAAATATGTTTTGATAACAAATCTTGAAAATATTCTTTTTACAGTGTATGGAGAAAATGAAACATTTTTACTTATAGAAACCCAACTATTGCACTCTGGTGGTGATAATGGTATTCCCAGTGAATAAATCAGAAATCATTTTACTTGGTCACTAACACTGTTGTAGTTTATTTTAATTATACAACTGGTCTCATATCTGAATCATTACCTTAATCTAGATGGTCCACTTTTAACTGGCTTGCTCCTGCTCCGGGTTGTCATGTTGAAAAGGGACGAGGTAAAACTTTAAACCTGTTGCACACTTGCGCTTCTTCGTCACTGACAAAGCAAAGTCCATAGGAAAAGAAATGAGACGGCTAAAACAAAGCAGCACTGGCCCTGGCTAGTTCATTGTCTTATCTGGGAAGATAGAGAAGAGAAATGATAACGCTGCATTGCTTTGAGTGCTGGCAAATATAGCGCTGGGTCTGTTGCGTGTTTTGGGGTTTTGTGTCATGGTGTGATAGGGAATTCTTCCACATTCCTATCCTGAACCATGTGGTGAGATATTGATTTTATGGGGCCCACAATTTGGAGTGCTAAAGAACCGGATCAAAAATTAAGACTGTGTGTGTGTTAATAATTTACATGCATTACTGCTACTGTGATAGAAGCATTTATAGGATATTTTTGACCGTGCATACCCTCATTGTCTGATTGAAAATTTTAGTGGCGACGGAATAAGCACAAGGTGCTAAAGCAGCTGATCCTAGTTCAGTGAGATGGGGCATGAGGTGTCAATAGTGATGAATGTGTGCACTGTATGCATTTCCAATACTAGCCTATGTGGGTCAGTACAGTACCCAAGAGCAGAATGAAGACAGGTTAATGAATGGCCAGCTTTTGTGTAAAGCTAGTTGGCAGATCTTCCTCCCCCTGCTCTCACTCAAACCCCTGGAAATGTTTTCTTAACCTGTCTGACTGCAGTGTAGTTAATGGGTGGCCTGGTGAGTCCTCTGATGTCACTCAACAAGCAGGCCACACAGAGGACATAGAGACTCACTCAACATGCCTGTGCTGTTTAGGGTCTGAGAGAGAACAAGGCCAATTTTAATTAGAGCCCGACCGATAAAAGATTTTGAAGGCCGATACCGATACAAATATTTGTTGGTTTTAAAATCCGATATATCGGCCGATATTTTTTATTTTTATTTCAGAAACGCGCAACAAAACATTAACTGATTTCCCTAACATTAGTTATTTATGAGTTTTAACTAAAATAATATGATAATGCATTTTAAAAAGAAACTTGTTTCTTTTTTTGTCACAACAGAACAGAGGAACATCAACATATATTAAAGTTCTGATAAATAAAATAATAATTAGTCCCTACATAAGCTACCTTATAATTACAATGTCAGCTTTCTTATCCCTTCACCTGCACTTTTTTAATTCTTTCCATCAAGTTGAAGGATGTGAAGCACGTTATACACGAGTGTTGACAAACTATACAACTCCAACACTCATGACATGGTTGAAGCGCGTTTCGTCCGTTTTTATTTTATTTTTGAAATATTCATTTATCGGCCATTATAAATGCAGATACCGATAATTTGGAAAATGTCTAATATCAGCCGATAATATCGGCCTGCCGATAAATCGGTCTGGCTCTAATTTTAATAATGTAAAAAAGTTTATACGCACATTAAGGGTACGTTTGCACTACACCGTTACGCTTAAAACGGAGTTAAAAGTTTTTCCTTTGAGTTGTCCGCGTACAGACGACACCATTGTCAAAACGATCCCCATTCACACGGAAACGACTAAAAACGCTGTATTCAGCTTCCAGGCCATTAGATGGTGATTAAACACTATTGACTGAACACGTAATAATATGTGTGTGATGTCACCGATTCTCGTTTTTGTTGTAAAAACCTGCATTTCGAAACCCATTTTCAAAGGTTTGTGTTTTCAGGCACCCAAAAAAAAATCGTATTTGGCGTGTAAATGAACGGCCAAAACACGTTAAAAGTTTTACGCTTTTATTTGAAAATGGTGTCCTTTAGATCTCCAAACCTGCTCCTGAAGAGCTTATTTCCTGCAGACTTCATTCCAACCCTGCTCCGACACAACTGCCAGTAAATTTCCAAGTAACCCTGCACACCTTGATTAGCTGGTTCAGGTGTATTTGATTGGCGCTGGAGTTGAACTTTGTAGAATGGTAGCTCTCCAAGAGCAGGCTGTGTCCAAAAGCTTAAAAATGCTGCATTTGGAGGATGCATTCCAGGGTAGGAACTAAGGCATCAGTGCACGTCCAAATCCAACGTTAGCTTCACATCCTGTCTCCTGAGATACCAGCTATGGTTGCATGTTCTGTCGTTATCAGCATAGTTAAACAAGTCGGTGTTTCCCAAAACCATAGTTCTAAAAATAACTGAGAAAAATTCGAAATAGTCTTAAGTTGCCATGTCTGTAATTTATAGCAAAAAAAAGATCATTGATTTGTTCTCAAACAGATTCATTAAAGTTGGCATGCAATATTTTTTTTTAAGTTAATGCAATATTTTAATGATTTTAATTAATGTACCCTTATAATCTTTAATCAAACAGATTATCCTTCCCTCCCCCATCGAAACGACAATTCTTCTATTTTGGTCACGTGGAATGGTGAAAAGGTGAGGCCAGATCCGATGAGGGTGTGGCTATCGGTGCACCGCCTCTCAGAGAATCGCATTCAAATCTGCCTCCATTTTGTATGCAACGACCAACCTCCAACGATCCAATCAATTCCTGAAAGACGAAATCAAGCCCCCCCCTACATTTTTTTTCCAATTTCAGAAGCCGTTTCACTTCACAACAAGGAAAAAATGACTCAACTTTCGTTTCATGACGACTTTAAAAGAAGTTATTACTCTACCATGTGCGTGACATCCTTAACCAACGTGATTAAACAACCAATTTGTGACAATATGGTTTCGGGAAACAGTCATGACTAGCTACTTGATTTCCTCAATGATGCATTGTACTATAGTAGTTAAAGGGTAACTAAACCCCTGGTCAGAGCCTGACTCCACCCACTGGCAATATTTGAAAATGCTGAAAAAGTGGGCTGACCCCAGCGGAGATAGAGGGGACGAAATAAATGCTAAAACACTCTATCCTGATCGTTTTCAATACTCACAATTCCAATTCCTGACTCCCTACAGTGGTTTTGACGACAAAAGATGGTTTTTTATATTGCCAAGGGCGTAGCTCGCGTGGTGTGCTGAAAGCTGCGTACGTCACGAAGAACCGCTAAAATCCAATAGGAAAATTCAACTGTAGTAGCCACCGTTCAACCTAAAGAGGGCAGCACTAAGACACTTTTACACCATATATTGTAGAAATAGAACACTTTATAAACAAATGTGAAAAAAGTTCGAATCAATGACTGGTATTAATAAAGATCCATTCTTACAGATCATTAACTAAAAAAAGTTGGTTAAGTGTTTAGCTACTCATTAAGCAGCGAGTTACGTCATTGTATGGGAAACGCACTCCTGATACATTTTTGAAGGCAGCATAGAAGTGTCCTTTGATATGCCACTATCCATTACTTTCTATTCTGTGATAGTTGAGCTAGAAAAATAATGGCGTCTGAATGTTATGGTTTGTGTAACGTTTTTGTCATTTTTATCGAGAAATTAATATTGGAGTAATTGGATATTTGCTTAGTTATCAACAAAGCTCGATTTGCTGTAGACGAACCATCACGCTGCCTCAGAAGTTCGTCTAAAATCAGTTTTGTGAGGTATACCTTCGTGCGCAAACGCTTTCTGCAAAGTCATTGCCTGATAAGGCAGTGAGCCAACAACTGACAGTTTTCAGACTTCAGAGAGTTTTTATTGTGGGAGGCAAAACATATAAAGCAGTGCAGTATGATGATGATTGAAAGATTAACAAATAAACATTCCTCAAAGTGGCTTCAATCCAGTAAATTTTCATCTTGAAATATTACTACTAACAATATGAAAGTTTTTTTACATTTACCTAAAATTTAGTTAAAATGTCACATGCCGCTTTTTGCAATTATACGAATGAATAAACTTCTATTAAAGGAAAATGATTACACACTATCAATCAGACAATAGGCATATTAGATACAAAGTTTTGATTATGGTGATAGTTTAGAGGAATTAGAATTGTGCGTATCAAATATGATACAGACACATGGCAGGCGCATTTAAACACGCTCGCGTGCGACACAAAGCTTTTCTCACTATAATGATTCATTATGTCATGTCTTCCGCTTTCCTGACATTTTGCACGTGATGTTCCATTATTGCAGGGCCGTGTGGGGCAAGCCGGCAGGCAGATGAGAGTGAGCGATAGCAGCGGGCAGGGAAACGCAGCCTAGAGATTTTGTGTGACGGGACGGCTTATGCCTTTCAGTGGCAGTTCAGCCCTAGTTATCAAGCCCATCTCAGGGGCTAAAATGGATCTCTGGAGGTGGGGGCCGACAGGCAGCTCGCTTTACCCCAGGGAGAGGGCCTGACAGCACGGTCAGCCTGTCACCGGCAGCCCCTCTCTCGGGAACAGGGCCGTAGGGAGGTTAGAAGCACTCACTCAGACATGTAAAACCATGTTTTGAGTCAGATATATTTGCTCTTTTAAGCATTAGTTGAAAGTGTAGGGCTGCTACATTTGTATTGAGCCAAGTGTATCCACTAAATGGAACATTTAGTTCTCATGCATACTAGTGATAAATGAAACTGTGCACAAGTTTATCATACAGGATGTTATCTTACCTTTTTTCAGGAATTTTTAAAAGCAAAATCACATTAGATAGCGTTTTTTAGGATATTTCAAACACATTTCGTGGCAGATGCTTTAGTATGACAAATATTTTTGCTTTTGTGCACCCAAAACAGTGCTATAGTGGTATATTGTACCATTAACACCATGGCACTGATAGATTACTATTATGTACATACTGTACCATGTTATGTATTTTTATTCAGCCTAGGCTAATTGGAAAAAAAAAACCTGTCCATGGTGACATTTTGCAAAATAATTATGTTGCTTCTTGCTTGTTTCATGACTCTTTCAAAGGGAAATGTCCAATTGATTGGCACTAAAAGCTTGTTCAGCTTTATCCGAAAATAGACGTGAATCTGGCAATGTTAAAAGTAAACTGAATCTTAAACCGATTGTGTTAACCAATGAAAAAAATAAGATAAAAAGCATTTGCTGAAGCAACCATCCCATTTGAGTTTATCTTAAATCATGACTTGTGTTTCACGACACTGCAAGGTTGTGTCGTCAAGTTCTATATTGTACCAGGTGAGCAATAGAGCAAGTTTAAGGAGTATATAGTAGAACCATGCAAAAATAAATTGTTATTAATAGATAAGCTGCCCTGTAATCATAATTTGTGTAAAACGTAATAAAGGTTGTTACTGTTTTACTGCCCCTAGTGTTCATTTCAGCTGTGAAAAAAATGCAGTGAATTGTATTTAGGTATGTTTTTGGAGTTGCAAAACTGTAGATATGAGTCCATGTTGTAATAGTCCATAATAAATATATATATAAAAAAATAGTTACTACTTTAATTTATACAAACAATATGTCCAAACATGGTATTCCTATGCTGCCATATCTAAAACACTGGTAAAACCATTTTATATTCTGTTAGTGCCGAAGAGTGAATAATCAAATGGAATATAAGGATGTAGTCAAGTTTCAGAATAACTGATACATTTTCAGCCAATAGTTCAATGTAATTCAAGCTGTACTCTGACTAAAATGTTATAGGGTCTTGCTATGTCGCCTTGATCCCCCTCTCATTTGATAAACAGATGACTGGAGTGTAACATCCTGTCTTTTTGATGGCCTTTAGCTCTGAATCCTGGCAAGAGTTCTCACTGTTCTGTCCACTGCATGGACAATATGTGTGGAATGGAACACTCCCTGAATCCAAGTGATTGCCGCAGCTATTTATTTTAAGGGCACTTGACAGCGAGTCAAAATAACTCCCTCCCTATTTAAGCCTGTACTGTATTAGGTCATCCAATAAGGGCCGTGTGGTCGGGTTTTGTGATGTTTATATCCAAACATGAATCTCTGCCGCCAAGAAGTGTTTGGAATTACAACTTGGTTGAGGGGTGAAAGAACTGGTTTTGCTTTGTAAGGTGAGTGCAGTTACTGATGACCGATCAAATTTTTGACCAGACTTTGACCTAGCTATAACTGGCGAGCCAAAGTGTGTGTGGATGTCTGTGTGAAAGCGACTCTGCAGATTAATTGCTGAAATAAATCACCAGCACACTCTAGTCTTACACATAAACGCATCCATGTAAACAGGTCCTATTTGCTTCTTGCTTGTCTAGTAATTTGTAAATCTATCAAACAGAAACCTGGAGCAACAGCACGGAACCGTGATTGATAAAATCGGCCAAATGCACTGTAGGCCTACATCTCTCTGAAGACAGAAAAATGCTCACAAGCATATCCACGCCAAGACACACACGCACATGGTGTTAACGGTGACTGCTGATGGTTTCGCATTTTTAATTTGCAAATTTATGCTGACATTTGAAAACACGCCATCAGTTTAGCCGCACAAGTTCAGCTGGGCCAAGCATATTATCATTTTGTGCTGTATAATATGATTTCCTCAAGTGAACACTTACATGCACGCGCATTCACACACACGCACCACACTTTGACTCATCTCCCGACTGTGCCTATCGAAACGAAGATGTTTTGCATGTTGTTTGGTGACAGCCGCCTCAAAAGCACCACAAAAGCTTCTTTTGTAATGGTGTGTCCAGTGCTATTTTAGAATTATTTATACATTATAGTATTTGCTCATATTTTATTCATAATTTTAGTCATTTTTTAATCATTTGGTCATCTCGCTTATTTTTATTTTAATTTTAGTCATTTTAGGAGGCTACTTCAAGTTGCCAGGGTAACATTTACAGTTTCTGTTTAAGTTTTTTAGGTTTTAATAGCCAATTCATTGGCTCCTTTAGGCAAATGCTGTAACTAGAAGTAAAATGTTTCAGTTACATTACCACGAATGTATGGTTGTTTAGATTGGTCAGCTGAGAACTTAATTAATTATTGTGCTTCATATTGAATGTAAATGGTTTAGTGGAGTGGTTCCCCATCCTGGTCCCGCACTGCACATTTGATGGTACATTTACATGACAACGATATACTTAAAATGGAGAAGTTTTACCTTTGAGTTCTCTGCATGCATACAGACGACACCATTGTTAAAACGATCCACGAAAACGACTAAAAGCCTGAATCCTGGCGCCACGCCATTAGATGGCGATTAAACAGATTGAACGTAATACGCATGTGCATGATGTCATGGTTTTTTACAGATTCACGTTTTTATTGTTTACTGGGAGACCGATTTCTAAGGGGCTGTTTACACCCGGCCAGTTCATGCATTTTCTCCAGCCTGCTCTCATCCCAAGACGTCATATAACTGACGCTTTTGACCATACATCAACATCCGACATTTTAGGGTACCCTTTAACGTTAGTTAGATGACGCTACCTAATCCTAACCCTACCCCAGACCTAAACCTAAGGTAAAGCGTAAGTTGGATGACGCCCTAGAATCGTCATCTAACTGACGTTAAAGGGTACCCTTAAACTTTGGATGTTGACGTACGGTCAAAAGCGTCAGTTAGATGACGTCTTGGGATGAGAATGTGTTGGTTTTCTCAAATCAGATTAATCAAAACGATTCCATTTATACCTGGTCACATAAATGTGTTTTTGCAAAACGGATATAAATCCGATCTTCAATTTCCACGCTACATGCAGATTTAATGGAGTCACGTCACCGGAAGCAACAGGTATTGCTGCGTTTTATTGATCATCAGCTAATTTCAAAACTGCAATAAGAGAGAGCCTTGACAGAACTGGTAAGATCTTTTTTTTGTTTTACATTTAATGAAGACGGTACTTACTTTCACTTTGATTTGCGATAGATTGCGGCACGTTGGCTTGATAAATAGGCACTCAGCTGCTCATCTGAGGGGATGGGTTTCGCAGTAGCATTGTCATATCTGACTAAAAAAAACATGATATATAGCCTATAACACGCTCTCAGACTTTATTTTTTAGCATTTTTGGGAGTAGTAAAATTTACATATGTGGTTTCAAGAACCAGATGCATTTACACTTGTCCAGTTCAACTGGAATGCGGCAAATTCAAATTGAATGCTTTTCAAAGGGCATTTACACCTGGTCTTTTCACGATTGGATAGCTATTCAATCACAGAAAACGCATGAAGTGGCCAGGTGTAAGCAGCCCCTAAAACTTGCACTTTGAAACCCGCTTTTAAAAGTTTGCATTTTCAGGCACCCAAAACGCAGTTGTCGTGTAAACGAACGACCAAAGCGCACAAGAAGTTTTACGTTTTTAGTTGAAAATGGTGTCTTGTAAACTTCCCTTTTAGCTGTCTCCCTAATCAACTCACCTGATTCAATTCATCGGCCCAATAAAGACTCCAAAGCTGAATCTGAAATCGCCCCTATACCCTCAAATAGGACATTATTTGAGGGGACAGCTATTTGTTGTAGTGTTCGTTCCCTATGGTTTGTGTCCGAAACCATAGCGAACGAATGTACGTTCAAAGGCTGTCGTTCAAAGGCTCGTTTTCATTCACTCATTCAAATAAACTGTATTAGTGGACTAACATAGGGAATAGTGATTGAGGGTTTAGGGGGGGGGGGGGGGGGTCGGATTCAGCCCAAGGCACATTTACACATAGCCAGGTATTTAGAGAAACAAATACCCCCCCCCCCCCTCCCCTCCGTTTTCAATAATAATGTTGTGTATACAACATCGTTTTCAAAAAAGCTGACGTTTACATCAACCTGCATAAATATGCCGTCGAGCGCCTTCAACTCTGCCAAACTGGGCGCTCACGTGACGTTAAGCGTTTTCTGGCGCATAATGTAACGTTTGAGAACCTAAAATCTAAAATCTCCACTTTAGCTGGAGTTTTTAGAAATAATCGTTTTCTGTGATAAAAAAAACAGGGTTTTCGTGTAAACGAGAGGCCAAACCACAGGGAAATATCTGCATCTTCCCTTCGTATAAACGGGGACCAAGACTGGTCTCAAACTCAACTCCTGGAGGGATACAGGACCCTGTCGAGTTTAGCTCCAACCAGCTCCAACTCACCTGCTTAAAAGTTTATAGTAATCCTGAAGACCTCGATTAGCTAGATCAGGTGTGTTTAATATGGGTTGGAGCAAATCTCTGCAGGGCTGTTACTCTCCACCCCTGGGCCACCCCTGCTCCAAGACCTCAAATATGTATGTTAGAACAGATAAGAGAGTGCACATGTTTGATGTCTGCCGTGGGTACTCCCTACGTTATCGCACGACCAATTCGTACGAGTAATTAAAAAGTGGCTAATTTGTACTAATTCATACGACCTCACTCGTACGAATTCGTACGATTTGTCCAAACCCACGTGATGGGTAGGTTTAGGGGTGGGGTCAGGGGTAGGTCATTCGTACGAATTCATACGAATTGGCCAATTCGTAAACTATGTACGATTTAGCAAAACGAGTGATGTCGTACGAATTCTCGTGAGATCTGGTTGGTACTCCAGGATCAGGATTTGAAACCATTGGTTCAGTGAATTTCTCTGGTTATGTCTCTCATTTTGCATGAACTAGTTATATTTAGGTATATGCCACAGCTCCATCTTGCTTCCAGAGGGCCACTTTTCGCCAACACACCTGCCTGGAGGTTTATAGTAATCCTGAAGACCTTGATCAGCTGGCTAAGGTGTGTTTAATTAGGGTTGGAGTTGAGCTCAGCAGGATGCTGGATTGGACATCCCAGGTATAAGTAGTATTTTCCTGGAATGATAATGTCTAGAGAGCAGTGGCACTGGTGCCACCATTGGGCAGTCCAGACAATTAGTTAGGGCTGTTTCATCACACTTATGGAGTGTTTGACTTCTGGTGTTTATTTTATGCAGTGAATAAAAAAAAAAAGAAAAAAAAAAGAGGGCAACCACTTAGTTGCAATGGTTGCGAAATGCAACAGAGCCCTGTCATCAACAAGAAACCTCTGAAGTTTTGATGGAGAAGCTTGTCAAACAACCATAGAGAGAGTCTGAATTTGAGTGGGCATAAGCAAATGTATTCACTTACAGGGGAAAAGCAAGGGAGTGCAAGGAGGGTAACATCACTTACAGTTGGAAAATAGTCCCCGCAGGGCATGTTTGGAGAAGCACAAGTTAACATAAAGCTTGTTGCTCGGCTTACTTGCGTACTCTTGGATTGTGCTTCTTTCACAGGCTCTGGTTTGCCTGTCCTGTATTCATTTTCATGCTTCTGTCATCCTTCTCTGTCCATATACACATCTTTTTTTTATTATTTGATGCTTGCTTTCCCATCTCTTGCTCTCTAAAGTGGTGGTTGCTTGTGGGACCTTTCTTCAGGGGCCTGTTGCCTCAGCTGATCTTCATTCTTAGCCACCTGATGCTCATCACAGAGCCAATTTAACACCCCACACACATCTGTGAGGGAGAGAGTATGGGGGGAATTTGTTGCCAAGAGAAATGGAAGTCTGTGTGTGGAAAAGAACAAACAAATCTTTTTTTTTTTTTTCAAACTCAAATCAAAGTTTCAGGACATTTTGTTAATGGGATTCGACTGAAACCATTGACCGAAATGTTTTCTGTTGTGTTTGACGGGTCTGTTTCGTGCACACACACACACACACACTGTAGAAATAAATATGCTTTATCTAATCAATAAAATTGTGGCAACAGATTACAAGCAATATTATTAATTAAATTGAGTAAAGTTTACACCAAAAAATTAAACAAAAATATCTGAATGACAGACGTCAAAGATTAATTATGTTATATTATCTTTATTTTATATTGCCAACATTAAAGACACCTGATGTTAACAAGCAGAATCACTGAAGGAGAAAACCGTCATTTTGAAACAAACCTAAAACACTGAGCACCATAATGGTGACTTAAACTTTTAATGAATTAATTTGATTAATTTTTACTCAACTCTATTGATAAATTTAATTAATAATATTGCTTGTAATCTTTTGCCACAATTTTTTTTATTAGATAAAGCGCATTATTATTTTTTTTACAGTGCAATAATCTGTTAATCATTATGTCAATTTTTAATTTACATTCAATATCCCTATAAGAAAACTAGAAGAAAAAATATGTTTGGTGCATCACTGAATATTTATATAAATTACAGTGTTGGTTCTGTTCACATTTCAGGTTTGACTTCAGGTTTGATATATATATATATATATATATATATATATATATATTTTAGCTGGACAAAAATTACTTTGTGATCACAGGATTTCATTGAGGAGGGAGAGTCTGAATTAATAACTGCAAACATAACTTACTGCATCCGTATATTGCCGCATGTTGTTGATAAAGTGCGAAAACACTCACACTCTCGCACACTCCGTTTCTCTAAATTTAACTTGACACAGAATTGCTTGGTTATTTTAGTTGAGTATGAAATGAACCTTGTTTTAAGCGCAATGCTTGATTGACAGGTGAGTAGGAGGTATTTTTTGGAGCATATGAGGACGGATTACACTACAAATGCAATATTGTTGCATTCGTTTCAGACGGCCTCTGAGTGAACTGAACATATTCTTTGAAGTACCAAATACCCTGGTATATGAAGTGCCATGCCGTATGCTGGATCAAAGTATTACCGTGCTAGATAAAAACATTATTTCGGACTGTCATCTTCATGTTGCAATCACATCTGATTATACATTTTAATCTAATTCCTTCAAGCCATTGATATGAATTACCTTAAGCTTTGATCTTAACACATATCTCTTGTGTTTGTTTGTGTACAGCATGTTTGCACCATGTCTGTTACAAGGTTTTTGCTTGCTTTGCTCTGGGTTCTTCACACTGTGTTCTGCCAGTTGAGTGTCATCTGATGGCTGCTACCCAGAACTGAAGCACCACAGGTGGTGTCACACATGAGACCATTTTTCCATGTCTGGGGACAAGTTGGTCTTTTCCTTGGACGTGGTGTTCAGCTTTCTAACTCCTTTTTATGAGTCTGGCTCAGACAGCTTGGTGGAAGTTGCACTGATCCTACATCGACAGTACAACCAGTAGGGGTGCAACTGGGCTAAAGGCGCCTCGGGGTAAAAAGGTGCCCTTGATTTTATTTTCCTCTAAACCACTAGATGGCACACAAACTTGCAGTAGCACTATTAAAAACATCAGCAAATGTATAAATTTGGCTGAATTGTCTTCTTAATGACTTTCAGTTTTGTTCAAGGTAATTAAAGCAACAGTTTTAAAATAACTGGAGAATATGTTTTACATATTCTTCTGTTATTGAAAAAACTGTTGCTATGGTATTTGGGGCAAAAAGCACAATAATTAGCATGGTTAACGAGACACAATAATTAGCACAAGAAATAGCTGGCTGACTTTTCCATTTGTTGACATGACATGGTTAGATTCAGATGGAAAAAATCATATATTAAGTTTTGTGACCACCATGCTTATAATGAAACCTTCATATTTAAAAATATGATATTAATCATATCATGTAATACAATATAATGTATTGTTACTGTGAATCTATATCAAAGTATTATGGGATCTCCTTTCAGAAAAAAATACATTTTTGAATGAACATATTTTAATGACAGCATATTTATTGAATTTTTAATTTTCAAAATAAAGAGAAAATAGTACAAATTTAACTTACATTACATTATTAACTTACATATTAGTACAAACGTATTAACATTAGCATGGCTATAGAAACATTAACTGTTTTTGGGTTTTTTTTGGTTTGTATCAATACTGTGTGTCTTTTATAAAAGACCTCCCACGCCACCTCATAAATGATTTTTAAACAAAATAAAGCACTTTTATGATTTATTTTCACACAAAAATCTGTTGCTCCATAAATTTTCAATACAAATATATCTTTCTGCAATCATAGACTATGGGGAGTAGTGAATAGCACATTTTTCTTAAGGTGTGCCTTTAGCCCAGACAATATATTGTACAACAATGCAACAAAATATGTCTTCGCCAAAATAACATTTCAGACAGTTTTAATTTATCATCACATATGGTAATAGCGCATCAAATATGGTAAACACAGAAGGTCACACATTTAACTGTAAAACCTTATTCTCGACAAATGTGGGCAAAATAGTTTTGATTTATTTAAAAAAAAAAAAAATACTTCCCTTGATCTGAGCGGTACAAGACTTGGCTACTTTTTCTAAGTTTGCCTCCTGAACACACACATTTTTTTTTTTTTTACTCAATTCTACAATGTTAAGTGGGTGAAAAAAACCTCCTTAATCTTATATTTGGGTCAAAAATGGGCACCCATAGATATGAATGGGAAAAACTGTAAAACCATTCTAAAATAAGCCAAAATAAGACTCCAGGTGACAGCAAAGTTACTTCATCTTTAGGTTTTAGCTCTACGAACTTATTGGAATGATATTTTAATGTAGTTAAAAAAAAAACATAAAAATAAGTATAATTTACATAGAAAATATGGTACTTTTTGAAGTAAATAAATTCAAAAATACCCCCAAAATAAAAAAAAACACACCATAAATGGATAAACAAAACTTTATCCAAGAGAGTGATATAACATTTATAATAAATAAAAATTAGGATCACACCTTAGTCCTCTGTGCCCACATTTGTCCACAATTACAAGATTAAGGGCTATAAAGTGAATACGGTTTGATGGCTACGTTTGCTTGTTTATTATTTATTATTAATCATTTAATTTAAAATAAAAGACATTATTTAATAACACATAATATTTAAAACTGTTCAAATGTGACTAACATGATTCTGTATTTTTTAGCAAAACACAATAATGATCAGTTTTGATGTCACCAATGTCTTGTACATGAGGTAGAAATGCCAAACTTTCCTGATTTAGTATTAAATTTATCATTTTAATGAACAGCACTTTGGTTAACTGTTTAGAATTAATCATTAAAAAAAAACGTTTTACGTTTATTTCAGTTTTGTCTATCAAACTCACTTGAGTATATTATTACACCCCTACTGATAATTTCAATGGCTGGACGCGCTATAAACATAAGCTCTTCAGTTTTGTGTGCATTGACATGCAAAGCGTCCACACACACACACACACACACACACACACACACACACACACACACACACACAGTCGCCCTGTGCAGTAATAGTCACATTTTGTAACGTGTCACCAGTCGTAAGTGCGGGATAGCCATTGTGGGCTATTTTTAGTCCGGGACGGTAATCTCTTCTAAGAGCCTTTCTGGGCCTGTCTCTTTCTAACCTGGCCGGAAATGCTAAGCCAATAAGCCTCAGGCGTCTGACTCAACTCGAGGCCAGGAGAGAAAGTGAGTCCCGGTACTGTCGTTTCCTGGATTATTTAATACTTCAACATCACAGGGAGGGGTAGTTTGGATCTCTGAATTCCAGGAATGCTGGTTCTTTTAGGGCTTATGCACTGCAGGGTACAGAGTGTTTTGGACATAGCTTAGTGGCGTCACACTGCACACTTTCATGGAGTGGGTAAATTAACAAACAAATGCTACAATTCTGCCATGAGGACTGGGCTGATTGCGTCATTGTAGACTTGCATGGGCACCTTTTAATAGCTCTGTTTGCAAGCTAAAATGAACCACTGTGACATTTATTCCTAACAGTTGCCATGAGACACGGTTTGAAAAATCACCATTTTTTTTTTCCAGTCTCATTCCTCCATCCATCAGTGAATCTTTTTATTCCCATCAGTGATATAAAGTGTGAACATATATTTTGAGCAGCTGGGAGTGATGCATTCTTGTCACTTTTTTTGATGCAAGATGTAATTCACTGCTGTACCAAATATTATTATTTCTATGTGCAGAAATGCACACAAAAGCAAATTTTGGTTGGTGTTTTAATTTGTGGCCCAGGCCAAGCCATACCTTTTAAATGTTTTCATGCACACTTATACATATAGTGCCTCCAAAAGTTTAGAAATGCTCTAAGCAATATGAGCAGAAGTCCTTGTCATCTCTTGGCGTAGATGCATTTTGAAGTCATTCATAATTATATTTGAAGACCAGACATATCTTTGAGGATGCAATAACTAGCAATGCTAGCAATACGAAGTTTCAAACATTGTCCAGAATAGAGATCATAATTAGATATTTTTTTCTAGATACTGATTTATTCATTCATTCATTCATTCATTCGTTGATTCGTTTGTTTACTCGTTGATACATTTTTGTGTGTTTGTTTAAATTGTTTAGGTTGCAAAGTGATGAAAAATGCCATTTAAAAGTTTGGGATCAGTAAGATTTTTGTTTTTTAAATACGTATTTTCTGCTAACCAAGGCTGCATTGATTTGATCCAAAATATAGTAAAAAGCTGTAATGTGAATTATTATTACAATTTAAAACAACTGTTATCTATTTGAATTTATTTAATTCGTGCTGTGCCGGAAAACTTTACATCCACACCACCGCGGTGGCTGAATTGCACCGGCGGTAGTCTGCCATATGAATGCTGTTTTACATGAATATTCCAACGCTATCTTACGACCAATTCATACGAATCCGTACGAGTGATTAAAAAGTGGCTAATTCGTACATGAACTCACACGTACGAATTCATACGATTTGTCTAAACCCACGTGATGGGTAGGTTTAGGGGCGGGGTCAGGGGTAGGTCATTCGTACGAATTCATACGAAACCCGTGGCCAACTCGTAAAATATGTACGTTTTAGCAAAAATCGTACTAATTTGTACGAGTGAGGTCATACGAATAGTTACCAATTAGAAATTCGTACGAATTGCCACGAGATCGGGTTGAATATTCTGACACGAGTGAACCACAAAATAAATAGTTGGTTAGGAAATAAATGTTAAATCGCAGTCATGGAAATATTCGGATTTATGACGAATGAGAGAGTTGTGCGTGAGCCCATAAATTTAAGCTTTGTCGGCTTTGTATTCTGGTTTGCGATCTGGTCTACAGATTGTCAGCAAATTTAACAATATTCTATTAGTTATTCCACTGGATATGGAATCTCTTGTTTCTTTCCCCAAATCTTTACTCATGCCTCACCCATTTTCGCAGGGGATTAAACATATTTATCGCTTTGGTTTGCTTTTCAACAAGCCTATTATATCCACATTATTTACTGTGGTAAAGTAGAAAAGTGGTGTAGGACAGATAGCCTACCTTTTTATTTGCATGTCAAATTCTTTTCAACACAGTCTCTGCTTATTATTTGACTTCAAGTTTCAAGTTTATTTGTAAAGCGCGTATGTAAATTTGTAAATGTCTTGCCCTTAAGGAAGATACAATTTGCTTTTCAGACCTTTTACAACAAGTAGAATATATATATATATATATATATATATATATATATATATATATATATAAAAAAAATATACAATTTTTTTTTTCATTACTACTACGGTCCATTACCACTACGGTGGTAAAAACTGCCATCGTTCACAGCCTTGTTTGCTCAAGAAACATTTTTTACTATTATCAATGTTGAAAACAGTTGTGTAGGCTATAATTTTAAATTGTCATAACATTATAAATGTCTTTACTGTCACTTTTGATTAATTGAATGCATCCTTGCTGAATAAAAGTATTCACTTACCCCAAACTTTTGAATTAGTCTATATTGTTACGAAAGCTTTCTGTTTCAGGTAAATGCTGTTCTTTTGAACTTTCTAAAATGTACACACCTATTTTCTACTGATAATAATCAGAAATGTTTCTTAAGCAGAAAATCAGCATATTAGAATGATTTCTGAAGGATCATGTGACATTATAGACTGGAGTAATGATGCTGAAAATTCAGCTTTGCCAACACAGAAATATTTTAAAATATATTCAAACAGAAAACTATTATTTTAAATTGTAATCATATTTCACAATATCACTGTTTTTACTGTTTTTTTAAAAATTTTGTATTAAATAAATTTAGCCTCTGTGAGCATAAGAGACTTCTCGATCCCAAACTTTTGAACTGCAGTGTACACCGAAACAGAGAGAAAAAGCAAAAGGAAGGGGGAAAACATGTTTAAAGTGCAATGGGAATAATGGTCTCACAAAGTCAAGGTCTGGTAGATCTTCCCTCACCTACAGGAGATGGAAGTCAAGGTAAAAGATAATGCATTTATTTAGTAATCAGCAAATAGCTTTTATCCAGTAGGGGTGAGAGCAGTGCAGTGGGTTCTGATAAGATCATTTGCTTTCAGGTGTTTTGCTGGCTACTGTACTCAGCATTGAGTGTAAATTGAATAGCATGACCTTTTGCAGCCGAATCAAATTGACTACGTTTCCACACGCGTTTTGGTGGTTTCAATTACCATACGTTTTTTTTTTTTTTTTTTTTTTGATATTGGAGTCCGTAACCCCACTCGTTCCTCATGGATCCTCGAATGAGAGCATGTGTTCATGATGGAACACGCATGCATGCAGGCATGCAATCTAAGCATTTTTGGGCTCTCTGCTTTCTGAATAAAGACGTATTCAGGCAATTGACCCTTGTGCAGTTAACACACGTGCTTTATTATAGAAAGAGAACTGTAGTCACGTCTTTCTCCTTTGTTGTCGCTCCTCCGCGTGCTTGGTGCAGTGTCGGTAATGATGTGCCCTGCTGCTGATATCATGGTGACAAATGACGGGCCGCCCTGCGGTTTGATGCTCATAAGCCTGCCAGAAGCCGAAAGGTCAGAGGGGGATTCGAAGGGTAACAAAGCACTTTTAACAAGAGAAGATGGTGACTTTAGTATGTCCATGTTTCCATTATGCTGCATTGGAATGAAACAGGACTCTCTTTCATTTCATACCGTTCCTCCTTCCTTCTATTTTCCTTGGCTGTCTAGCACCCTCCTGTATATGTTTATTCTCACAAAAGATTGCCTATCTCTGCAGATTTGCCAACTCTGACTTAAGCAAAGTTTGGTTCACATGCACGTTTCAAAAAGGAATAACAATGTGTGTGTTTTTTTTTTTTTCTTCGCCGCATTTACATATTTAGACTCCGTCTCTTTAGGAATCCGAGCACCCTAGTGTCAGCATTATTGGACAAGTTTCTAAAATAAGTAGTGCATCAATATGTCTGAGCACCGAAAACTACGTTTATTCAAATTGCATTAGAAACAGAGCTGTGGACCATCTGTTGCACCACTGCTAAGAAACAGCATGCAAACTCCCCTGTCTCTCTTCATGTGAAATTGTCAGTTTGTTGTGGTCCTTTTCATCTCTTTCACTTTTCTCTTTTTATTTGTCAGTAGAATCCGATCATCAAGTGGCACTTGCAACCACATATAAATTGGCAATATTATATTTGAATTTCCTTGCATTATTCCTATTGCTTCCATGTTAAAATAAGCAATGGCTCTTGCTGATGAGTTTGATTGGTACCCGCTCAAGCTTCTGGTCGTGGTGTTCCGACGGTGTCAAGGGGGTGGTAATGTTGGTGAGGGTTATGAAAAGTTAATCTTTGCCATACTCCGTCTCTCTGTGATCATTGCCTCTGGAGCAGGCATGCCTCGGTGCCCAGCTTGCAGGATCATTTGCGGGGGAAATGAGGTTTGAAATAGTTCTAGTGATTCCACTGGCAGAATCCTATTTTTGAGTATGACGTATGACTGCTGTGCCATTTACGTATACTGTGACACAATCTGGTTAGGTTTATTGAGGGAGGCTTACGTTGGAATGCTTATGTTAATGTCAGTAGCCTATGATGTGTGCCTTATAATTGTCATGGTGGTCTTTTTATTTGTTTGGTTGACCATGAATTAAATCAGTGTCATATTCAGTGCTCTGTACCATATCTCTCTCTCTGACCAGGCCAAGCTCACATAATGCAGCGTGTTACTTGAAAACTAATCATTCTCAGTTTCAATAAAGCCTATAAACCTTAAACATTTGTTTAAAGGAGTAGTTCACTTTAAAAAAAAAAAAAAAAAAAAACTTTTGCTAATAATTTACTCACCCCCATGTCATCCAAGATGTCCATGTCTTTCTTTCTTTAGTCGAAAAGAAATTAAGGTTTTTGATGAAAACATTCTGGGATTTTTTCCATATAATGCACTTTACTGGTAACCAAATGGTTTAAGGTCCAAAAGACAGTTTCAATGCAAACTGCAAACTGTTCAAAGGGCTTTAAACGATTCCAGACGATGAATAAGTGTCTTATCAAGATCAGTCATTTAAAAAAAAAAAATTAAAATAACAAAGTTTTATAAGCTCAAATGGTCGCGTTGCTCTGTTCTGTGATGTGCGTTCGTGACTCTCCTGTTCGAACTCGTTCATCAAAATGAATGAATCTTTTTTCGTGTCATTTGGTTCATTCATAGAACGAAATGAACGAATTGACTCGGGAAAAGATTCGTTCATTTTGATGAACAAGTTCGAACATGAGAGTCACGAACGAACCGTTTGGACCGTTTGGTTACCAGTAAAGTGCATTATATGGAGAAAAATCCTGGAATGTTTTCATCAAAAACCTTAATTTCTTTTCGACGGAAGAAAGACATGGACATCTTGAATGACATGGGGGTGAGTAAATTATCAGCAAAGGTTTTTTGTTTTGTTTTTTAAAAAATGAACTACTCTTTTAATCTTTTTTCAAAACATTCAGATGAGGCTTTGTTCAACCAGCGTTCAAAGTTTGTCTTTACGAACATGTGCTTCTTTTTAAGCAATTTTACAATTATCCATCCTGCTTACCACCACCTCTATTCAAATTCTGAATTTGAACTGAAATTCAAAAGGCACCTTGAATTGTTTTTTGTGTCACAGCAAGAACTATCAAACTATAGACAAATATTGAAATGGGCAAAACAATATTCCAAGATGTGAATTAAAAAAAAAATTCTGTTTTGGTAAAATGTTTTGGTTTTAGAGAGAATAAAAAGAAAAATCCATCAATCCATCTTCTCTTTAAACTTTTTCCACATTTTCTAGCTCATTTAATGTCTTCCTTGTGATTGTGCAAGGCTTTGGCTGTAAAACTCACTCTCAGTAATTGACTTTCCAGGTTTTATTACCTGAGGAGTTTTCCTTCTCTGTCGCAGCGTAGATGCAAGGCCGCAGACACACAGTCAGGAACCTCATATTTTACTTAGTCTTTTTTTTTTTTAATTCTTTCGTCGTCACCTGTGGGGTATCGCTCAGATCCCTGAATGAAATTAAATGGATTATTTATTTATTTTTCAGTTTGCAGTGAAGTTAATCATGTGACTAAATTATGGGGTAAAAGAAAAGGACCATGCTACCTGTTATCAGTGGCATAAGTTATATCTCAGGAATACAATGACTTTGGTGGAACTCAATAAAGGAGTTAAAGCAAGGACAATTTCAAAGACAGCCCGTCTGATAACAAAAGAGCGCACCTGATAATGAATGAATGGCGAATGCTGGCATGCCTCTGAAGTACTAAGGGAAAGGAGGGGAACTAGATGGAGTGTGACTTACCGAGCGCTTGCCAGTGTGTTTTATGGCTAATTGAAGCATTTGTGGTAAAACAGCCATGAATGGCACCCTTTAGAATTAGAGCGGGTTAATATATTGTGATCCCACAATTAGCCCACGATTGTTAAGATCTGTTTAATTCGGTGGGGTCCATTAAGCGGAATGGGAAAGGTCCTTTCTATTTTTCTTCCCTTCTTACTCGAGGCCATTTCTCTTTGGAGCTGCCAGAGGCAATCGATGGCTGTGGACACGGCTCCAGGGGTTGCCAGGCAAATCTGACCACTCTGGCACTGGGCTGGATGTACTTTGCAAATGTTGGTCGCACTTTGAATTATGAGTCGGAATGGAGGACAAAGGTTATTGAGCCTGTTTCGTAGAATGCGAGATAACCAATGTTGAAAGAGGAGTGCATGTTTTGGCAGAACGTTTGATTGCTGTATAAACCCTGGGGCACTCTCTGTCATTCTAGATAAAGTCTGAGCTAGAGTTCACACTTAACAAGTAGTTTTACCAACCACCAGTCCTTATTTGCTGCAATCTGAGAAAATTGTTTGCGTAAAGAAGATCCTCACATGTGATGAGCATCTATGGGAAGTCATCCTGAATAACCAGGATTAAAATTAGCTGGAAGGAAATGCTTATTGTTATTGCCGTCTGTTTTATTGGCTGCCTGGGTTTTTTTTATGAAGTTGCAGAAGACAAATTGCGGGAGACAGCAAAAGCATAGCTCAAAGAAAGGACGTTATTAGCCAACCATTAAATGGCAGCAGGCTAAGTCACAGGCTGTGAATTTCTTTCTAGCTGCTTTACGTCAGAACTCAGGTGTGTCCCTGTGAATGTTTTGTTGCGCTGTTATCTAATCCAATGCAGAATTAGGAAACATGTCCCGAGGAGGGCATTATGAATTCAGCGAAGCCGGGCTTAGTATTTTCCTCCCTGTCAGTGCGCCAATCAAACGTTAGCTCTATCAGCACTGAAATCTCTTAAATAGAGTGAGATAAGTGAAATGGCCTTGTTTTGGTGTCTCAAAAGCTGCTCTCGTGAGCACGGGGAGATGCTGGTGTGTAATCGTGGGAAACTATTAATAGAAAAGGGATCAAACGGGGTGATCGTTGCACATGGGACTGGAGGCTAAGCAATGCAACGCTTCTATCTAAAGAGGACAGTCCCCCTGCAGCCACCACGATTGTGGCCGAACGCTATCAGCAAGCGATGCTAATCCTGTGGTGTGCATAAAAGGATTTGTTCTTGTTGGCCTGCATACGCCACGTCCCCCAGCAATTTTTGGTGTTTATCTTTTGCAATTGCTAAGTCCCGTGGGTTTTGGTGCTGGAACTTCCAGCGCCTGTGACTTTTCCACAGCCACTGCTCTACAGATACACTACCCCTTCTGCGTTACCATCTGCAGAAGAGACAGAGACGGGAACATCAAAGACTGGAAGCGGCGTTTAGCATTTGATTCTGTAATCACACTTCATATGCTCCAAAAATATTGCATCTATTTCAGTTCACAATAAGGCTCCTTATCTATGGATTGCCAGCTTGAATTTTGTTGACGAGCCAGTTGAGACGTCTGAGTTAGCGATTGGAGGAACTTAACTTCCCTCTTTTTGTTTCTTACCTCTTTCTCGCTACTTCCCTGGGTATTTGCTGTGTGTCAGCTCAGTTAATGGGTTTCTTAGGGGAGATATTATTTTGGTCCAGTAAGCTGCATGTTTAATGTATGACTGACAGTGCTGACTCATGTGGCTTAGGCAATTTGTAGTTGAAAGAGATTTTGTTGTAAAAAAAAAAAAACGTCTCCATCCTCTATTAGCGATTATAGAGCACTGCTCCACTCAGTCTGAAAACAAAATGACTTCTCCAGACTAAAATGTCTTTTTTTTTCTCTTTCCCCTTTTCTTTTCGCCCCCCTTAAGAAGATAGATGAGGAAAATGAGGCCAACTTGCTGGCAGTGCTCACAGAAACCCTGGACAGTATCCCAGTGGACGAAGACGGTTTGCCTTCGTTCGAGGCCCTGGCAGATGGGGACGTGACCAATGCCAGTGATCAGAGCTGTCCTTCCACCCCCGATGGCTCGCCACGCACCCCAGAGCCAGAGGAGCCTTCCCTGGTAAGAGACGCTCCTCCCGTGCTTCCCGTGTGCCCAATCCTGTTTTGCCATGAAGCATGGCCCTCTCACTCTGTTTCCTTCCATTGGTCTTTCACTGTCCTAAAGTGTTTCACTTTTCCTGACTCCCTCTGTCTGGTCTTCACTAGCACCAGATAAGGAGATGCTGCAGGCCTATCACCAAAAATGGGTAAAGACTCGCCAGACAACAGCTCTGGCAGCCTCCCATTGATGTCTGCACAGAACATAACCATAGCACTGTTGAAAAAGCAGATCAAAGTAGATCAGTGTTCCGGAGGTGTTAATTGCATTGTTCATTACTGCAAAAATAAACATGCGCAGCAATGTCAAGCTGAAGCGGTGAAATATATGCTGGAAGTAGTCTCTTATAATCTGCATTTTCTCTAATAAACCAGCAGGATAGAGCAAAAGTTGAAAACCACATTGCATTTGTTTTGTATGTTAGCAGATTAATGCATATCACATCAGAATCTGATGAGTATCACAGAAAAAGCATTGCACCAGGTCTACCTTAAAAAAAAGTTTAGGTTTGCATCACACATATAAAGTCATATATTGCATAAATGTTTTGTTTTCTTCATTTATGCACATGAATTAGTTTGCCAACTTACAGGATTCTTACATATATACATGTAAATGGCTTGCAAGTAATAATATTTACAAACAGCAGAGCATGGTGCATGGTAACAATGTCATAGGTTTGATTCTCCGAAAATGCATGCACCAATAAACTATATACCTTGGATGCATTCTAAGTCACTATCTTGTAATAGAAATATTGTTTGGAGTTTGTAATAAATTCATAGCTTTAATCCTTATGATCTGTTTCTCTGCTGTGTTTGTAGCTGAAGAAGCTCCTCCTGGCGCCTGCTAACTCCCAGCTCAGCTATAATCAATACCCAGGTGGCAAGGCACAGAACCATGCAGCCAGCAACCAACGGATCAGACCAACACCTGCTGTTGCCAAGGTAGCTGCTCGCTGCACTTCTTGCATCAAAGGCCTGGTGTGTGCGCTCATCTGCTAGTTTCATGTAATTTTGTTGCTTTCTGATAAGCGATACAAATGGTCTAAAGCTTGATTAATTTGTGTCTGTGACGGAGGTCTCATCTAAAAGTCTGTTGCCCTTAATGACGTTCAGGACTTCTCAATGGCACCATCTCATTTCCATGAAACAAGAAAAAACAAGTGTCTTAATAGAATTAGCATTGTTGGTCGCATTGTCACAAAAAAACAATGATTTATTACCACAGGCACAGGCGTGTTGTAAACTAGAAGAAAACTGAGTAGTTATTTGAGGCGAACATCATGCATAATTCTCTCACCTTCACACAAACACGCTCACACACACATGCACAACTCTCTTTGAGGAGTTAATTTTCCATAATGACTTTGACTCTGTTTCTGGAGCTCTGCACATGGCAGTCTCCCAGAGGACATCGCTGTCTCCTCCTGCTGCCTGCATGCAGATTCTTCCTGGAGCCGTCCCAAGACCTCGTAATTAAGATGATGGGCAAAGCACGCTCATGTTGCCTTTTGGGAGACTAAACCACCTCTGCACTAACCCCCTGTTCTAATCTACCTATGTTACCAGTGTCCCCTGTTACATGCCATACTCATTCTCTGTGTCTCTGATTCCTGTTGTTTAGACAGAAAACCCCTGGAACAGCAAACCACGTGGGGCCTGTCCCAACCGGTCCATGAGACGCCCTTGCACTGAGCTGCTCAAGTACCTCACCTCCAGTGACGAGGCCTTCCAGACCAAAGCCAGGGAAGCCAAGAGCACCTGGACAGGTTGTGGCAAGGACAGGGGAGGGGCTTGCACCTCTTCCTGCTCATCTTCTTCCTCTCCATCGTCTTCGTCCACCTCCTCTTTCTCGTCTCTGTCGTCCTGCTCCTCTTCCACCGCCTCCAAAAAGAAGACGTCCTATGCCTCCCCATCATCACAGCAGCAGCAGCACCAGCAGCAGCAGCAGCAGCTGGCATTGCAGGCCCAGCGAGGTGAGAGCCAGGCAGCCAGCACGTGTAGTGTGGCTGGTGAGGGGGCGGGGAAGTGGCGGCGGTGTACTCAAGGGGAGCAATCCGCCCCCGTTGTGCTGTCCCGTGGAGGCGGCTGTGGCCATGCTTGCTCCGGCGAAGAGGGGAGGCTGCCGGGCCTGCAGCCAGCTGTTGACCCAGGCAGCCTGGCCGCTGCCCGCTTTATTAGGTACATGCACTCTTACTCTCTCCCGCCTAGAGAGACGGGTCATGCAGGCAGCTGTGGTCATTGCCTTGAGGCAGGCGGCTTGGCTGAGGCTGGCCGTGCTAATAGGCACATCACGGTGACCATTAGGAAAAGGAGACAAGAGCTAGAGCACCCCATGCTCAGTCAGATGCTCACCTCCCGGCCCAGGCCAGCCCGTTACCGGGCTCACCTGCAGATGCCCAGTGTCCCCCAGAATCATAGGCGAGACCTACCAGACTTGGCTCCTAGAGTCCCCGAGAGCCACGGACACTTAGAGCAAGCTAGCCGTGATCACCTTAGAAATACACCTAGCTTAGATAAACAAACGTTTAGTGTAGTGGCAGACCAGAGTGATCTTAAGGTTTCAACCGGGCTTAAATTAGACCTAGAGAGCTGGTTAAGCATGCCAGAACAGGTGACAGGAGACCGCTTGCATGATCTGGTTGGCCAAACTGGGGAAGATGTTGTTGAATATGTCATAGGCAGCCCCATGTCATTCTCACAGGGCCTGCCAAGCCCATTGTTCCCAGACTCTTTAGTTCCAGAGCACACGCCCTCCGACTCACAAACACAGGCCCTCTGCAGGCACCTTGATGACCAAGTCCCACCAATGTTAGGTAATCATTGCTGCATCCCTGCCCTCTCTCCTTTCCCTCTCCTCCTTTAACTGCTTCCCAGTTTGACCACACACTAACCCCAGCACTAACACAAACCTAACATTTACTTGGGAGCAAAAGCAAAAGCAGACAGACACACAATTCCCTCCAAAGGACAAACCTCTGAATTGGCACAGACCCTTGTCTGTAGATTAACTATAAATGAAAGACGAGGTAACACTTTAAACCATCACGTGCCCAATTTCAAACTCAGATCTGTGCTGAAAAGCTTCTTTGTCAGGCTGCCGTAATATAGCTGTCTAACTGAGAGATACTCCCTAGTTGCAGTTGGAGACGGTCGCAGCCTCAGGCAACTGCACACGCTTCCTTGACTCTTCTTTCTTCCTCTGCTTTGGTTTCAATTGCATGCAAAATATCCTCTTTTTAGACATAACTTTAGCAGTATTTGTGCCATTCTTTTTCATGTCATAGTCTGTTTGTTTTTTTTACGTTTTCGGAATGTGGTGGAACTTGTTTGATGGGCCGAGACACTGAACACATGCCATCACTCCATCCTGCCTCACAAAGTATACAGTCAGATAAAGAAAAAAAACTATGGGGTCAAGTTAATCCAAGTATTCGGTTTTTCCTCCAAATTTCTGGCTAGAGAGCCTTTCAGTGCAGGGTTGGATTTGCAACATCTTTGCTGTCACTGATTGACTGATTGAGATATTTAGTTGTAGATGTGGACCTGAAATATCGTGGGCACAGTGTGAACTAGTAAATTAATTACCCATGCTCCTTTGTGTTCTGCAGCCAAACCAACCATCTTGCCACTTCCTTTGACCCCAGAGTCTCCAAAGTAAGTGAGAGAGTTTTTACACAACTTTTGTAGAGCAGACTGAACTCTGAACAATCTGAACAAAAAAAAAAAAAAAGATGAGGCATTTTGTTAATTTCATTTCCATTTGTAAGTTCACACAAACATTTTCAGCACTCCATTCATGTTCTCATAATTGTTTTCCCTTTGTGTTGCAGTGACCACAAGGGATCTCCGTTTGAGAACAAAACCATTGAACGCACATTGAGTGTGGAGATCTGTGGAACCCCAGGTAAACAAACACAAGGTCTTTGCTCATAACCAAGAAAATGAAAATTGTACCAAAGATCCCCTCCCTCTTTCCTCCATTTTTTCTGATTGTTAATCTGATTGTTAATCTATCATTTACTTGTAAAGATAAAACTGATTTGGCCAAAGGCAGACTGTCCAACAAGCCTACTTTGATAGTTTAATCAAAGCAAAGGGTTCAAGGTGGACTGATGGAAAATGGTCAGAATTTTACACAGTCCTCCATTGATTACTTTTTCCATTCTTTGTGTGATTTATTGGAAAGTTTCACTCTTCCCTTTTCAACAGTTAGTATTCTCTCTTTCTCATTTAGACTCTAATGCTTTTTAACTGGCCTGCTCACTGCTTAAATACATCAGAGATACATTTTTGTGTTGTTGTTATTATTATTGTTTTAATTGGTTTTGCCATGCAATTTGGATTTTGCCAATATTATCAGTATCTTTTTTTTTTTTTTTTAGAGAGAGAGAGAGTCTGGCAATTTGATTAGGGACATTAAGGTAATTTCCTGTTAATTCTGCTATTTGTGAAAATGGCCCATTTGTGAAATTGAGCCAAAGCATTTTTTTTTATGTAATTGAAAGGATATATATGTGCGTGTGCTTGCATGTGCGTGTATTTTTTCCATATATAGTGTATATTTTAAAACGCGTTGGTGTTGACCAAAGGTAATTATACCCAGACGAAGTTTATGTCAGCTGGGGCTGAAACACAACTCTTCAGCAGTTCTCCCCTTTTTCACTTTCTTTCTCTCAGCATAAATCATGCAGGTAATTATTTCTGTATCCCCCATGCAGAGATTAATCATTCTAGGTCAATAAAAACAAAATGGCTGCCCTTTCCCTCTCAAAATGTGTCATGGTGAATGGGCAATTTGATATTCTCTTATTATAAGGTACTGTAATGGCCCTCAGTGTACAGATTTGACCTAGCCGGAGGGTACAATGTAACTCTATGTTTGGTGTAGTTGCTCAAACGTGGATTGCCATAAATGTTTATAGGAACTACACATTTTATGATTTTTTTTTTTTTTTTTTGCCGATACCCTCTTACACAATTCAGATTGAGGATTCGGTACTATTTTAAATTAGGAAAGGGAGGGAAAGTGCTTTGAAGTTGAAGTTCTCTGATGAGGATAGGTTTACATTCTCCTAATGTCTGCTTATAGACTACCTTAAGCCCTTCATACTCACATGTGTTTACTGATTATCATACCAGATTAACTGATTACAAGTCAGCGTAAAGCCGGATGAGACTCTGAAGTCATACAATAAATAAAATTTCCGTTGAGGTGTGTGTCATCATGACAGCGGTGTGAGAATCCATATTTATGGAGCTGTTGAATTAGAAAATGTCCAGGTGCTTCACTGCGGGACACCCGCGGAATAGCCAGCACTATGAAAGTGGCAGATTTAAAACCATTCCCTAATCCCCATTCCTCTAATAGATTAACTTGAGCGGGGGTTCCTTTAATTAAGGTATCATATGACACCCAGGTCAGTCTGTGTTGCGCTCCTTGTGTGGCATTTTAAGATTACCACAGGGATCAGTTCTGTAAGCTTTAAGTAATAATTCGTTCAGAGGTCCCCGCGTAATTCACACCCTGCCAGAAACAGACGAGAGAACCCACCGGTATATGATTAGTGTTTGTATCTGTGTGCATTCATCATGGCTGCCTTGAACTGAACAGCACATATTTATGTAATGCTATGTAATGTAATTTATGTAATGTAATGTAAAGGCGATAATGGTCCTTGGTTTATGACCCTGCATGCATTGTTTTACCCAGATGGTGTTTGATTGGTGCAGCAGAAGTTCCATTGGCAGTGCATGCTTTCTTTTCATAGCTCATTGCATTGGCATAATGATACATTTAGTCAAGGCCACTGTTGTTTAGTATGCCGTGATTGACATAGACTGATAAAGAAAGAAAAGGAGAGATGGGTATTTTTTTTCAGGATATGGTCGTAAAATATTTAGGTTGATGCACTGAAAGCTGTTTTTAATCAAAACAAATAATGTATAGAAATACGAAAACAGAAATCAGGAGAGGTGTTGAAATAGAAAGAGAGAACGAGAAGTAGAGAAAAATAAAGAGGAACTACCTCGGGTTGCTTGTGCAAGTGCATTATCCATGCCATAAAGCAACACATCTCAAGACTTCCCATATAAATGCCATCTGTTGGCACATAAATCTGTCAAGATGGCTGGGGTTCATGAGCAGAAAAGGTGGCAAAGATGAAGAGAATGATAACAGCTCCTGCATCACTGTGCTTTCATCAGACTCCCAGGAGGGTGGCATTCATGCATCTGTCGAAAGCACCGGTGTTGTTATGAGATCTGGCTCTTTACTTTCTAATGAATTAGGATTGTTTATGGTCTGGATGAAGTTTAATTGAGTAACTCTGTCTGTATCCCGGTGCAATCTGAGGTCACATCAATCTTTCAGGGTTGCAATAAAACGTGGATAAGGATTAGGTCTAAATGAAAGGGAATATTTTAATCAGGCTCAAGTCTTTGCTCATCCAGTCAATTAAAAACAGACCAAGCTCTGGTGAGGAACATGAGGGATCTCGTTTGGTAAATCTTTTTTTCTCTTCTTCCCTCCAGGTCTGACACCACCTACCACGCCTCCTCACAAAGCCAGTCAAGAGAACACTTTCAAACTATCACTCAAAAACAAGCTTTCTTCATGCTCTCCCTCGGCCCTGACAAGCAAAAGGCCCAGGCTGAGCAATGGGGGCTCTTGCCCTCCGCCAACCAGCGGCTCTATTCGGAAGGGCCCAGAGCAGACTGAGCTCTATGCCCAGCTGAGCAAGGCATCCTCCACAATGCCCCTAGGGGGCTTGGAGGAGCGTCGGGGCAAGCGGCCCACGCCCCGCGTCTTTGGCGATCACGACTATTGTCAGTCTACAAGCACAAAACGAGACGGCACCACCACAGCTACAGCGGTGACTGGGCCAACGGAGGGCCGGCATGTGGAATGTAAAGACTCGAACATGCCGACCTCCTCTACTTCTACATCATCATTGTCTTCCGCCACCCCTTTGTCTTCCTCTCTGGCCAGGCAGCTTCAGGGCCTTTCCCCCACTGCTCAGGAGGCTCGTCCGGACACAGATGCTCACGGACAGGACCACAAGTCCACTTCAGGCTCCAAAACGTCAGTGGATTGCAAGAAACTACTAAGGGACCAGGAGATCCGGGAAGAGCTCAACAAGCACTTTGGAAAGCCTCAGCAAGCCTTCTATAGCGGGGTTGTGGGAGAGCAAAGGGACAATCGGCCGCTGGAGGACAGTGACTCTGGGGATGAGTACCCCAGTCTTCTCAGTGACTACATGCACCCGGGTCTGCCCGACTTTGAGGACCTCGAGGTTGGCCGGGAGCGCCTGTTCTACTTGGGGGAAGGTTCTCCACTCGAGCTGCTCCTCGAAGGGTCGCCCTCCAGCTCCCCTTCCAGCAGTTCATTCTCATGGAGCTCTGTCTCACCTCCTTCCACGCAGCTGTCCCCACAGCACCCCCGCTGGCCACGCTCCATCTCTCGGACCCGTTTCTCATCTCACAACAGGAACAGATCCCTCTCCAGGTCTCCGTACTCCCGCTCGGAGTCTCCCGACAGCCGTTCTCCCTCTTGGTGAGTTCTCGTGTGTCTCAGAAACACGTTTACCTAGCAATCTTTTTGGACACAAATCCACATATCTCGGCAGGGGGGGCTGTGAAGAATGTAAACATCTTTCTGTGGCTGTCATTGCAATAAAGCGACAGTCTGGGTCTCACAGCATGGACACTGAAGTCATTACGGCTGATTTTGCACAACCAGAGAAAAATTATGTTCAGTATACAATAAGCTTTGGCTTTGAGAGACACAATATAAAATGAGCTTGGAAGATAAACAGTATCCTAGATGGTAAATTGCTCATCTACACACTTGGAATGTTCTTGATGTTACACTAAATGAGGCATTGCAAACCTGAGTTTAGACATTCCCTCACCATTATCGTGATACAGTGACTTTTCATAAATTGCAGACTTCACAGGAGATTTGAAGTTTCATTTCACTTATCATTCGCAAGCGGTGCAGATGACAAATAGAGTCCAGCAGAGTCATTTCTTGGGCAAACAACTTGGGAGACTTATGGAAGTCTCACATTGTTTCCTCAATGGGCCTTACACCCTTTAGCTTGAATTTTAGATTAATTTCTCTCCAGCACTCTTTGATGGGGCTCTGTTGTTTTTAGTAGCAGCTGTTGTTTTGCTCAACAGCGTTGCCCGCTCCATCCCCGCGAGATGAAAGAAATGCCCAGTAAGTGATGTTCTGGACACTCTAAAGTGGGTTACATCTAGATAGCATGCCAGCAAGACAATATTTACAGTGCCTCCTTTTGATATGTGTGTGTGTATGTATGTTTAGTAACACATGATAAAGTGATTGTACTGATAAAGGAGAAATGAAAACCTCTTTTTTCGATATCTAGTGACATTGCCATTGTTCATGTTTACAAGCTATTGGAACTTAAAGGATTAGTTCTTTAAGCTGATAATTTACTCACCCCCATGTCATCCAAGATGTCCATGTCTTTCTTTCCTCAGTCGAAAAGAAATTAAGGTTTTTGATGAAAACATATCAGGATTTTTCTCCATATAATGGACTTCAATGGGAACCAGACGGTTCAAGGTCCAAAAGACAGTTAATAACAGTTTCAGATGCAGCTTCAAATGTCTTTAAACGACACCAGACGATTAATAAGGGTCTTATCATGCGAAACCATCGGTTATTTCAAAACTTATTTCAAATGTAACTTTTCTAAGGACAAATGCTAGCCTTGCTATATTCTGTGAGGGGCGTTTGTAACGTCACGTAATATGTAATTACGTTCAAAAGGTCACGGGTGACGTAGCCGGAGTCAGTGTTTACAAGTTGAACGCATAGGTTGAACGTGCAAACTAACTCAAACGCCATTTACAAAAAAAAAAAAAGGAATTAAAAGGTAAAACGACGATGTCGGACGATTTTGATTCTGTACTTCCGGCTACGTCGCCCGTGACCTTTTGAACGTAATTACGTATTACGTGACGTTACAAACACGCCTCACAGAATAGAGCAAGGCTAGCATTTGTCCTTAGAAAAGTTACATTTTTGAATAAGTTTTGAAATAACCAATCGTTTCGCATGATAAGACCCTTATTCATCATCTGGTGTCGTTTAAAGACATTTGAAGCTTCATCTTTTGGACCTTGGACTGTCTGGTTCCCATTGAAGTCCATTATATGCAGAAAAATCCTGGAATGTTTTCATCAAAAACCTTAATTTCTTTTCGACTGAGGAAAGAAAGACATGGACATCTTGGATGACATGGGGGTGAGTAAATTATCAGCAAAATTTTTTTCAAAAGTGAACTAATCCTTTAATGGCCTATAGCTAAACAGTTTCTCATTACCATTGTTTTCCCCTTTTTTTATTCCAACGTTCCCCCTTTATTTCCCTTTTTTACTCCCTTTATGTCTGTTACTTAAAGTTACACTATATACTGTCAGTAAAGTCAGTAAAGAACGTGTTCAGTTTAAGACTAAGGTGCAATTTTATTTTATTTTTTGTCTGCTCATACACAGGTCTCCTCACAATATGGACGATAGCACTTTTATTCCCAGGATTTGTAGAAGCCCTCGGTCCCAGTCTAATTCTATTTTTGGTCGGAGACCTAGGTAAGTGCTTTTTTTCACTCTTTAATAAACTGTATAAATGAATGATGTGACACTTATACTAGAACAAAAATGCGTATATGCTGATATTAAAGACCTGTACATGAGACATACAGTACGTAAATAAGTGCTGGAAGATAATGTACTGTGTCTGCAATACTTTCAGAGTCTGTCCTTATGCAAAGGAAGCAAGTCACTTGCTGACTCTGTCTAATTGATATGATGAGTTATCATGATACATCATTTCAAGGCCTTAACTTTTCAAACTTTTACAATAAAGCTTTCGTTGGCAAGAGCAGCTTGCATTAGGGACCCACTAACTCCCAGCTACACCTTTTCCCTGATGGTGCTGTTGTCCTCTCATATTGTGCTTTTACACCATGTTGCCTCTTTTGCAAATGGCTGTAGAAAAAAAAGTTGCACTTTTTGGACGTAAAGTTCAAACTAAGCAAAAAGTAATGGCATGTGAAGTTGTGCTGACAGACACAGCTGCCAAATTTCCGCCATATTCCCTTAAGAATCTCGCCATTGGGAGCTGTAACCTTTTGCGATGTAATGAGACATCTTATTAATGTGTTTGTTTGTCTTCCACGCTAAGAAGAATGGAAAGCAGTCTGCTCTGAGCTAGCTGATTCCCAATGCCACTTGAGGAAAACAGCAAACAATACATCTATGTACTCAGAAAAATGTTATTGCTCAGAGGTTGCTCTTTCACAGCTCAGAAAACTTAATTGAGTTCTCCATTATATTTAAGTGTCTTCAACAGTTCCTTTGAAAAAAAAAAATCAAACAAAAGAGTTTAATTTCAGTAACTAAAAATGTGAAACCAATATATTATATACACTCATTACATGCAAAGTGAGATATTTCAAGTGTTTATTTGTTAGAATGTTGATTATGGCTTATTTTTCGAGTTTCACCTTTATATGACAAGAAGTAGACTGTCTATTTAATCCCATCTTGGAGAAACAATTTAAATGCTAAAGATAATGTCTTTATATTTCTTATAGTTGCATGTTTATTTTTAAATGGAATGTTTTGTCCTTTTCAACTACAGGTACGACAGCTATGAGGAATACCAGCACGAGCGTCTGAAGCAGGAAGAGTTTCGACGTGACTATGAGAAACGGGAATGCGAGAGAGCCGAGCAGAGGGAGAGACAACGGCAAAAAGCAATAGTAAGTACACCCTCTTCGGTATTTTATTAAATTATAGAATGTTTTTTCTGCTATGGACACATTTATATCCCTGGAGTTGTTTTTTTATTAAAACCTAAAATTGTGTTGTTTTTTATGTTATATAAAGGACATATAAAACTTTCTTGAAAACTATCACTCTGCCTTAATGATTTACTTTAATATTTCTTTCAAATGCCTTTTATCCATAGATTTTCAATTAAAATTCATCATACAAATATTAATTAAAAAACATTGACAATACTGTTTAGATTGAAAGAATGATAATCTACATTTGAGTGAAATCATAATAATAATAACTAAAAACTTAATTAATTATTGAAGAAATTGTGCATAATTTACAATATGTAATTAAATGTGTTATCCAAAAAAATCCATTCCAAAATGCTATTTAATACAAAATGTGATGGTTTTGACTCGTGATTAAAATATTTCAACGAACATTTTAAATATCTGTCCACTGTTGGACAATTTAAACAAACTATTGAGTGTTTCTCCAAGTCCACAGGGCCAAACATACCCATAGTTGACGAAAACCCTATTATGCTTGGAGGTGTTTTTCAGTTGTGGTCTCTCTCCTTCTGGCAAGAATCGTACATTAGCCCAGACGTTTATCCTTCTCTCAAGCTTTCTCTTCCTCCGTCACTGTGTATGCCTACAGAAAGCTCGAAGCACACAGCCATCCCAGCGCGCGCACGCTCTCTCTCTCACTCAAAAAGTGAACTCATGCAAAGACTGCACTCTGAATCATTCAGGCTACACGCGTTTCCTCTTTATCTCCCAGTTGTGTATTTTTAACATCTCTGTGGTGTTTCCGAATGGTGCCGGATTCAATTAATCACACCACGGGCTAAATGCTTTCGACCAGACAATCGAGGGAAAAGTCGAAATAAGATTTCCCGAATCAAAGGTATGTTAATATGTGGGCTCAAAATGAGCCGTTTAATTTCTAACACTTACATATTTGAAATGCAGTTCTCTGAGATGAAATATCAGTTTTGTTCTCTCTCGCTGTGCCTGACCAGACTGTGAAATGAGACGGCTTTCCAACTCAGTTCACTGATAAATGCACACGTCAAATAATGCACGCATGACTCGGCCCTGCGTACGTATTTTTTTTTTCTTTTTCTCTTTTTTCTTCGTCTTCTGCGGCAGCAAGACAATTACTAGCGGCGGCGGCTGAGCTGTCAGAAGAGGTTTTGGGGGGGCAAAGGATGTGAGAGCTTCATATGAAGCGCTAGTCTCAGGGTGTCATCTTTAAAACCTCTCCACATTTATCAGCTGTCAGCAACAAAACCACCAATTCAGCAAACACTTTTGTCTCCTATTGTACATGATGGAAATGTGAGGGGAGCTTCAGAGGAAATGCAAAAAAGAAACCCTTCTCCCAGGTGTTCTAGCTAATTTGTAGGTTTTTGTTGTAGCTGTCGTTGTTGTTGTGACACGGTGACATCATATACACAGGTGAATTATGACTCTGTTATGGGGCAATAGATACTAATCATAATTTTATGTATGACTTACAAGAGACCTCAGGTTATTGTTGAGGATCATAAGTATATTTTGTCACACATAATGGCAGGTACATGAACAAATGAATAAGTAATGCCACGTAATAAGGCCTGAGGCTTGTGCTCTGTCTCGAGATTAGCAAACTAAATTAATACCACCGTTTTATATATTCAGCCTGATAGGGTCTTTACATTTTCTCAATCTATGTGTTCTTTTGCTTCAATGAATAATGGAACAAAGTCTTATTAGCCTTTAGCTAAAATTGATGATAAAACTTGACTGTACATCATTTCTATTTTAATGCGACTAGTTGCTTGGCAACTCCCTACATTTAGGCATCTTATTTGGATAAAAAAGAACTAATTATTAGTAAATGTTTTGTTCATCACAATGCTGTATCTTAGTGACAATCTTAGTATTTTCTACGGTGGCCCAGAAGTGCACAAGGGAATTTAAAAAGCAAACATAAGTTCACAACACAACGAAATTAAGCCACAACACAATGAAATGAATCCACAACACAACGGAAAAAATGTACAGCGCAACGGAAATAAGCCACGACACAACGGAAAATGTACAACACACTGGAAATGAGCCACAACACAATGGAAAAAAAATGTACAACACAACGGAAATAAGCCACAACACAGCGGAAAATGTAGACTACAACACAACGAAATAAAGCCGCAACAGAAATGAAATGCTCCCGACCACTAGAGGGCTCTCGGAGTGCGGTAAAGTTCGTTTTCCTTGCCATTGTTCTATAGAGTCAGCAATCTTAATATATCAATACCACGATTAGTTTTACTGGGCCACCGCAATTATCACATAATCTATCTGTGAGAGGGCTGAGCGAGGGCTTTACCCCCATCTAGCGGTGAAAAGGTACATGACCATCCAATGAATAATAGTTTCTGTTCCTCTCAATTCCGATTTCGTTTTAACTCCTACGGTGGCCAATGTAGTCCAAGACTAAAATGGCTTCCAGTTCGACCTCGTCCATGAGTGTTAACTCAAACGTAAACGCGAAAGGCGAAGCTTGAATTAACGGGTATGTCCCTCTTTGGCTAATGTACTTTCAAGATGGAGGGGCAACATGGCGACCGACATTAGAACCCCTTACCCGTATGTATTTTCAATGGCATGTTATACACTCACGAGAATACTTTATTATTGAAGAAGTAAATATACATTAATGAGCACATATATTTTTGAAAGAACTAAGTGTTTTTAGCTAAGAATAAACTAAAAGAGTTACACAGTGTAGCTTTAAATATTCACAGTATATTTATGATCATTTTGGTGGTAGTGTAAAATAAGTAACATTGCAAATATGACAATGGGCCATGTGATTAATCAAAGTGTAGGTTTGACTTCAGCTTCCAATGATTAAGAAAACACAATAATCCAGATAAAATAATATAGAATAATATTGTACATATTCCATACAGCGGTGCACTTTCGCTCGTTCTTAACAGCCCAAACTTATTGTGCAAATCAGTCAAATCATGTAACATGACTTTCGTAAAATGTAGTCTACTGCGGGACCTGCTTGATATTAAAACAAAGTGTGCTGGTTCCCGTGTGGCTTTCTTTATGTATATAGTATTTTGAATCTGCTCGGCAATGATGCTGTTTGGTTACAATTAAAGTGTTGAAAGCGGGGCGAGGCCGAGAGCCTTGGGAACGGAACCAGGCCGGTGAGAAGATTGCTAATGAGCGTCACCTGCATGCCACAGCGGTCTTGAGTCTCATGGAAGGAGATCCGGAAGGATAAATGGAGGAGTGACGGCAGTGCAAGACGAGAGAGGACCAGGTCTGGACTTTGTTGTGTTTTTATTAAGTTTATATCCGGCAGTCGTCTGTGAGGGGCTGTCGCTTTACTTTCGTTTTGTTGTTTGTTTATTTTGATATTAAAGCTTATGTTAAATAAAAAAAAAATACAGACGACAGCCACCCCTCCACAACCAAGGGGGACGGCTGTGGGTTAGTCCGTCCCCCTGCAAATCACACCAGCCCATCATCTTGAGCGTCAATGTTTGTAGACTCCGCTCAGCTGGATGGCACTACGGATTTCCCACAGCAGCAAGAGCTCTTTGACAGTGTGAGTTTTGGCACCAAATGTAGGCTCAGGGAAGGAGGATGCAGAAACGATGCGAATGATCAACGTAAAGATTGAATCAAAATAAACAAACAACAAAACAAAAGTAAAGTGTATAAACACAATAAAAACACAACATAAAGTCCAAGTCTGGTCCTCTCTCCTCTTGCACTGCCGTCACTCCTCCTTTTATTCTTCCAGATCTCCGTCTGTGAGACTCAAGACGGGCACATTTGTAATCACGACACAGACCTCGCTCCGTTCCCACGGCTATCGGCCCCGCCCTGCCTGCCACAGAAAGGTACCCTTTAAACTGTTTAATAAAAACATAAATATCAAGATATATATTGAATCTATCTCAAAAAGAATGAAAGCTTTTTTTAGCTGTATCACCCAGTTTTTGTTACTCACAAATCAGAGTGAAAAAGATAAAGGAGAGTCCTCCAGCTATTTTCTCCAGACGGTTCTTGGCTTTCCCACAGTGGTGGATGTTAATTACAGTCATGGGGTGAGGTTGAGAAAAGTCAAGGAGAGGGGGAAGAGGGGAAAAAAAGTAGCAGAAGCACTATGTTAGACTAATCTCTTCTCTCTCATTCCCTTTATGACCAGGAGGAGAGGCGAGTGGTGTATGTGGGACGTCTTCGTGCCAACAGCACACGCACAGAGCTCAAACGCCGCTTTGAAGTCTTCGGCGAAATTGAGGAGTGCACAGTCAACTTGAGACATGATGGGTAAGACCGTGGGCCTGTGTCTGTGTGTTTTTGTGGATCGCGTGTGTCAAATGTTTAAAAGGAGTCAATATTATCTTTCAGCATAAAAGGAATCTTCTAAATCTAGTTAATGCTGTACTTGTGGCCATTGGACGGTGATTAGGAGAGCAGACTTAACTGCTTCTCATTGCACACGCATCTGTCACAGACAGCACAGGCGTGTTTGAATACAAATAGGATTATACTGAAACAAAAAGCAAGATGTCTCATATTTACTGATTCCAATTTTGCATTTTGAATGGGGAATGAAGGATGAGAACGCTTTGCGTTGCGCTCTCGTCGACTGACGCTTCGTTTTCTATTTTTTCAACCCAGAGACAACTTTGGCTTCATCACCTACCGCTACACTTGTGATGCGCTCGCTGCCCTTGAGAATGGACACACCTTGCGCAGGTCGAACGAGCCTCACTTTGAGCTCTGCCTTGGTGGACAAAAGCAGTACAGTAAATCGAATTACACAGACTTAGGTAAGTACACAGCCTGGCTGCTGTTTTTTTTTTTTTTAACAGCTGATTAGAGACGCTACTTATAAAAAACGCTGCCTTAAAGGAGTAGTTCACAGTAATTTACTCACCCCCATCTCATCCAAGATGTCTTTCTTTCTTCAGTCGAAAAGAAATTAAGGTTTTTGATGAAAACATCCCATCATTTTCTCCATATAATGGACTTCAATGGGAACCAAACAGTTCAAGGTCCAAATGAGTTTCATTGCAGCTTTAAATGACACCAGACGATGAAGAGTGGCCTTATCTAGGGAAACGATCGGCCATTTCAAAAAAAAAAATTAAAAAGTTTACGTTTTATAAGCACAACTGCTCACCTTGCTCTGTTCTCACCTTGCTCTGTTCTGCCGTGACTCTCCTGTTCAAAATCGTTCATCAAAATGAACAAATCTTTTTTTTCGAGTCGTGACTCGAAGGATCCTAGATAAGACACTTAATCATCATCTGGTGTCGTTTAAAGCCATTTGAAGCTGCACTGAAACTCTCATTTGGACCTTGAACCGTTTGGTTCCCAATGAAGTCCATTATATGGAGAAAATGCTGAAATGTTTTCATCAAAAACCTTAATTTCTTTTCGACTGAAGAAAGAAAGACATGGACATCTTGGATGACATGGGGGTGAGTAAATTATCAGCATTTTTTTTTTTTTTTAAAGTGAACTACTCCTTTCATACAGAAAGAAAATAAGTAGTCAACAACAGCAATATTATATTATATTTAGTGTATTTAAGTTCTATGCACTAACATTTAAATGTAATCATTTTATACAATGCGCTTATTGTGAACATAGATGTCTTTACATTGTACTTGTACAACTAATGTAATTAGCTGATAGCTGATAAGTTATCTATAAATAGTCCCTGTCCGATCCCGATGCATTTCTTTCTTTCACTCTCATCCCATCTCTTCCTCACACAATACCTAAAGGCTTTTAAAACAGCATGCCCTTCTTTTCATACGCACCATGCCCAAGGTGACAATCTAGATCAGATTGATGGATCTGTGAGCGACAAATTCCTTTGTAAAATGTTATGGGGCTTTTTCCTACCCATGATGCCTATGATATGGATGTGTCTGTAATAGGCAATATCATCTCCACCCAAAGGGGAAAGTGTCTTTTGGGGGAAGGGAAGCGATTCAGAAGGAGGCAAAAGAATCGAATCCTAAGGGCAGCGCCTTTACATGTTGGTGAATTCTGCTCTGTGCAGCCATGCAACATGAGACCATTACTTCCTGTTTTAACAGCATGCACTTCAATATTTACTCAATGCTCCACACATTTATTTTCTGCAAAATGTGAGGTCAGGGACGTGTAATGGTCGGGACGTTGGGATGATCCATCTCGGTTGCGTTGATGGTGCTGCAGGTCAATGGAAAGGAACAAGAGCACTTTCCCTCAAATAATGGGGACATTACCTTATATTTCAAAGGCTCAGGGTAAGGCCAAAGATTGTGGACATAATACACTCTCCAAAAGCGTGGAAGCTTCGGTTAAGGGCCATATAGCAGAATCATTGTATTTGGGATTGTACCCCCCTCCTCGGGGCAGATGTATGAGTTGACCTTCATTTTCTTGAAGCCTTTGGCTAGATACACGGTTTTACGGTGAGTGTAGGCTGAAGCGCAGCGACGGGTTCAGATGAAGAGGGAATGGCGGGAAAAGAGAGAAGTGACTTGAATAGCACGCCACAATACCCCGAGAACGTTCCTCTCAATCTTTTGCCTTTCTCTTCCTCTTTCCTCCTTGTTTTCCGAGACACCGTCCATTAGTTCGAAGTAGAGCGCAGGGGCATTTTTCATCTTTCAAGGTGCGCTGCATGACACCATTCTCCCCTTAGCCATAGCATTAGATCACGACTGGCATCTCCTGCATGCCACGGTCATTCCCATTTCTCACGTGCTTCGACTTTGCCGCTGTGCATATGAGGGCACCATTTGTGAAGCTGTCTTCTACTAGAGATAAGACAGCCGTATTTGTTATCCTGGTCACAAATCAAACCGTATGTCTAATGGCCGTTCGGCTCTCGTCTTCGGGAAGTTACTACTGACTGTTTAATAATTAAACTGGGCGGTTCAAGACAATTGATGATTGTATTACAGGAAAGGTTGAGAGAGAAGCCTAGAAGACTGATTTTCTGTGGTTTAAATGGATGACCCCTGCTTTTTAGCGTAAAATATAGAATATTTCATAATATTAACCCACAGTGACAAATAAGTCTCCACGATTAAGAAAAGGATTAAACGAGATAAAGAGAACTATTTTAAAGTTTAATACACGTGCCAAGTTCATAGAGATGTATTTGTTGTGTTCAAAAAAAAAAAAATTACATTTTTTGTTCCTTGTTTATATTCAAAATGTTGTTGTCAAAGATTATGAATTGTTCATTCATATGTAAATAATAATAAAAGTATTTATATGATATCTTGACAGTTGTACAACACTGACTTTTTTAACCCTCAGGTGCTCTTAGTTTCGGAGTCACACTTGTTATCTTCCCGGTCAAAAGTGACCGGACACCTAAAAATTAAATTTCCTCCATCCCATTAAAACCAATGCAATTTATTTTTGTTCTATAATATTTATTCTTTGTAATTAAGTATTTTGAGACAATTTGATTGAATTTATTAATATTTATGCAATATTTATGGTCTATTTTTGCCTTGGAAATACATATATATATATATATTTTTTTTTCTATATATATAAATATATATATTTTTTTTTTTCAAAAAATTATTAATGACCCCTGCTTTTTAGCGTAAAATATAGAATATTTCATAATATTAACCCACAGTGACAAATAAGTCCCCACGATAAAGAAAAGGATTAAACGAGACAAAGAGAACTATTTTAAAGTTTAGCACGTGCCAAGTTCATAGAGATGTATTCGTTTTAAAATTTACATTTTATGTTTTTTAAAATGTTCCTTGTATCTTAATTCATTTTAATTATATTCAAAATGTTGTTGTCAAAGATTTTGAATTGTTCATTCATATGTAAATAATAATAAAAGTATTTATACGATATCCTGACAGTTGTACAACACTGACTTTTTTAAAATAGCAAATTAAAAACCCCTTTTTATCATAGAACTGGACACATAATGAAATTATTTGTCTGTAACAATTGCTCACACAATGGAATCCCATTTTGCCACATAGTAATGCCAAAAAAAGGGGGATAAGTTGAAATTATGTATAAGTACTAATCAATCATGAGATAAAATGTTGAAATTCTGACAAAGTTATGAAATGGAAATGCACAACTGTTACATAAAAAGTCAAAATTATGCGATTTCATTTTCATAATTTACATAAGATGTCAACATTATGAGTTAAAAATTCATAATTATGACAGTCGGAATTGACAGACATCATTTTTGACAAACATTTTTAAATTGACATTATCAACCATTAAATAAAAAAATCAATTATGAGATGAAATTCATAATTGGCATAAAAATTCATAATTATGACAAAAAGACAAAGTCATTATGACATAGGTCGTCATAATCATGATTTACCAAGCACTTTTTTTTTTAATGTATGTGACGAAAAGTTGGCTTCCATACAAAGGAGCTCTAACAACACCTTTAAAAAAACGAGGCCATTTTCCACAGATGTTCAAACGTGCCATTTTCTCCTTTCAGATTCCCATTCTGATGACTTTGATCCAGCCTCCACTAAAAGCAAGTACGACTCCATGGATTTTGACAGCTTGTTGCGAGAGGCCCAGTATAGCCTGAGAAGGTAATGAGCACCACTGCACCGGCTGGCTGCAAACAGAGGGATTTGCAATACCTCACTGTTGTTTCTGTTCTTTGAATACAAGACTAAAGACGTTTTACACTCACCACTGTAAGTGGAAAGAGTATACTGTATGTGGACGATAAAGTTCTACGTATATGAAGGGATATACGCGTTTATCTGCAAGCAAAGTTTACATGAACCTAGCTGCTGCGAAGCTGAGGAGAGACACTGCCTGAAGTAGCGCACACTACTTTAGCGGACTACACAGATCCGTGTGGCGCGCGAGGCTCCGTTAGAGACACGAATCTTCATCAGAGCTCGCTTCACACGCGCATCGCCCTCGGCACTTTGAAAGGGGAAAATTGCAGCTCGTTCAGTCTGTTTTTATTGTTTGGAGTTTATTTTTGTGGGCTTTTTCTGTTCCTTTTTTAATCTGGGTGTTTGGATGTGGTGTTACATTATCGAGAAGGGTTTGGGGAAATCTCTTGGATGTTCAAGGTAACATTGTCTACATTTATTGAGGGGGGGAGGGGAGATGTAGTCGCCTATTTACAAAAGGAATATTTTTATTTGATGTGCATATCAGCGTCCTTTGTTTGTTACAGCTATGCACTGTAAAATGCAGCCTTTTTAAGATGAAATTTTCTTAATCAAGAATGTTGATCTGTAGTCATTATGATGATGTATAACCTACATGGCGTTTAGATGACGTGATTTGATTGTAAAAAAAAATACGTATGGAGATTTATTGCTCTTTTTGGGGGAGCATGCAACAAAATTTTGTCTGTTTTTCCTTTGGTTATTTTTTTTTTCATCGAAAAACTCCATGTGCAGTTTCATCCGATTTTCAAATGAATATCTCAGTGTTTTCCGTACATACATGCAGTGTAAGATAGATTTTCAAGAGTTTATGTTCACTACTGTGTAAAAAAATGAACCCCAAGATATTTTTTTATCCTTTATGTCTGAAGGAATCAATAGATTTTATTTGAATTTCTCTGTGCACACTAATAATTGTTATCGTTCCTGTTTGATAATACACTTTCACAGAGATGATTACTCTTCTAACACAGAATTACTCATGCTTATTTATGTATTTATCTCAGTATTCTAATCAAAATATTTATGGCAGCCATCTCACGTGATGCTCCTTACAAATTTTGCTATTTATATTATTTGTTATTCAACAATCACTGGAAAGGATGTAAATTTACAAGTTCTAAAGAAATATCGTTTTTATATGCCTTCAGAGATGGAACAAACAATATATTGTATGATCATATTCTAGGCTCATGATGAACTTTGCTGCTCCAAAACTCAAGTGATTTATTTGTTTTTCTAGCTCTAAAACATCCACCTTTTCATCTCTTTTTTTATTACATGAAGCAATAAAATAATTTTGCAGGTATTTTGTTGTACCACAGAAAATCTGTGTCTTTGCTCCACACTTTTGATTATGTGAATGCCAAACTAAAGTTTACAATTTTCTTTCCTGAATTTTTTAAAAACAAGAAAAAAAGATGTATTTGATGTAAAAAAAAAATTATATATATATATGATGATACTAATCTTGTCATTACTCACAATAACTCAAAATAATGAAAAGTAATAATGGAATATGAAAATGTGAATTTAAAAAAAATAAATAAATAAATAAAAAAGCAATAAATTATTTTTCAAAGCTGTATTTTAGCTCATGTTGTTGTATGGTTTTAGACATGACAAATTACCCAGACTCTGTTCAAATACGGGGGATCCATTCCAGTGCCTCAACACAGATCTTAAGAACACCGTTGGAAAGAGAAATTGGTTGTGAATGCAGCTTGTGTGTGTGAGAGAGAGAGAGAGAGAGTGTGAGCAAATTCAAGAATTCAATATAAGCAATGAAAGAAGTGGAAAAGCCAAAAATTGCATCTATGAGATCGAGTCTCTTTCCAAAGCAAGAGCTATTTTTTGTCTTTGCTGTGGTTTGAAGGCAAATGAACTGTTAATAATTTGAATCACCCAAACGCAACAGGCACCTCTCACGGACACTTAAGGTAACCTTTTTTTTATGTCGATTAATAGCCCATATTAAAAGATTCACAAACCATTGCTGTCGATGTAAAGGTCTGGTTTCAGAAAAATGGTTTTCTGCACAGAGCTTGGGTATGGAGTCATGTCGCGTTCGATATGTGTGGCTTTAATCAGTGCAACATGTATGTTGCAAATCTGCTTTGTAAATTGCTGTAGCAATATGTTACAACACCCTGATGGGGTGTATCTTTTGGAGTGGCAGACTTTCTACTACTGAAGGATTTGCCACTGCGTTGGATGATTTTTTTGTGTGTGTGTGTTTCCATAAAAAAGCAGATATATCTAAATGAGGCTGTGTGTGGATTTGATAGAGTGTGCGTGTATTTCGGGTCAAGGGGACTGTGTTTGGCTGTGTTATCTTCTATTTGTCTCCTATCCATGTTGCCTTCTGCTGAGTCCTAACCAATGCCTTTGTAGTTGTACGTATTGTACAATCTTTGTTGTGGATTTTCTTTTTTATGTGTAGTTTTCATCAGCCTCACCATGCCAATAAAGGGAATTGTGTCTAATTTATTCTTATCCTCCTTTTTCTTGTACATTCAAACTAAAAGACTTTTTTTTTTTCCTATTGACTAAACCGAGCACCTGATACATCGCACATCATGCGAACCCCTGCCGGGCGATGCTGTTTTCTGCATATCATCACTGTAAGCTGTTGAGCACATTGTTTTCGATGACTCACTTGCAGAGTCAGTTATTTTTGGCGGATGCTCGTGTTTTCGCCAACTCTGCACGACCCTGGAAAATGACTGATGATAATCCCGTGGAGCTTGTTTCTTAATTCCCATAAACTCTTTTTGACAGGTTTTGCATGTGCGTCTGAGCGAAAGCGTGCCTATAAAGGGACTGAGAGAATTTGATGGCACATCTGTCCAGATGAAACCTAATACTGTATCATTACTATTCAGCCTGTGAGTATAGGGAAGGTGAATAACCCCTTCTCTTCTTTGAGAGATGGACATTAAATTTTAAAAGAAGAGGATCCAATTGTGGATTTATTTATTTATCTTTTTCATTAATGCTTCAGTTTAGCCTCGGAGAAAAGAGACTTCTTTCATTTTGCCGTCACAATCATCCAGGCAGGAGGTCTTTTGCAGTTTGCCCTTTTCCACACAATGAAGCTGGAAGCTCAAGAGCTTCACTTCACCTCTGTCTTTTTGTGTGATACAGGTACTTACTCTGGCAATCCATCCTTATCTTTCATTTCACACAGCCAGTTGTAAAAATGGCTATGTCTGCAGTTTTTGAGGGTCTTCTACCTGCTATCCTAAAATATATGACTATACATGATATATAGTGTATTCATACACTACCAGTCAAACGTCTGGTCCATGGTCATTGAAACTGAATCATATGACAACCTGCCGTATGAAAAATCTGTTTATTTTTATATGTATATGTGTGTATGTGTGTGAGTGTGTGCAGCACATGTGGCTGTATATAGAGCGCACAACGTTGAAAAATGCAAGGATATTGTCTTTTAATTCATTAAAAATTAATACACAGGGCAGATAGATGGAGTAAAATCCACTTCAAAGATGATATTGTTAAAAGAACTGAACAAAACAGAATATATATATATACACAGACTAAATGAGGCATTTACCAAATGACAGGTGAACTGAATGGTTAATCAAACACACTCAGAAACTGGGTCAAATTACAGGGACACAGGCAACCAGGAATAGAACTAAAACACAAAGAAACTAAGTCAAAACAGAACATGTATGTGAAAACTGGAGGAGGACAATGAACAGGAGAGAGACGGACACAGTCGGGCAGGCAAAACAGTCCAAGGAGGAGTGGAAGGATGGAGGAGCCAGGAGCAAATTGAGCCGGATGATGACCCAGAGAAAATGGGCCAAGCCAGGAAGTAGGACCACGGCCGCATCGAGGGAAGGATAGGCCATGTTGGAGAATCCTTAGACGATACGATGGTGGCGACTGATGGAGACTCAGGGCAGAATGGACACTCAAGGTGACACCAGTGATCTGGAGGGCTGAGATAGAACTGCAGGCTCGCAGGACCAAGTTGGAGATGGGGGCTCGTCAGGGCAGGGCAGAGCGAGGGAAGGAAGAGCCTGACGGAGCCAGAGAGATGGTGGGAGTGGGTAACCAAAAGAGTGGAAGACCATGGTATAGTAAGGGATGAGGAAGCCTGGTGGAGTCCGTGGACTGATGAACCCCAGTGGGGTCAGAGGGTCGAGGTGGAATCAAAGCTTCGGAGGACTGATATAGAGCCACATGGACTGAGCTGATTACTGGAAGCTCAAATGTGCATCAATCCAGCACAGCGGGGTGGATGGAGGAGTAGGGGGACTAGAGGGGAACAGCGAAAGCAGGGCCGATTCCAAGCCTGACGGAGCCAGAGAGATGGTAAGAGTGGGAAACCAAAGGAGTGGAAGACCATGGTATAGTAAGGGATGAGGAAGCCTGGTGGAGTCCGTGGACTGATGAACCCCAGTGGGGTCAGAGGGTCGAGGTGGAATCAAAGCTTTGGAGGACTGATATAGAGCCACATGGACTGAGCTGATTGCTGGAAGCTCAAATGTGTATCAATCCAGCACAGCGGGGTGAATGGAGGAGTAGGGGAGCTGGAGGGGACCAGCGAAAGCAGGGTTGCACTTTTGGTTTTGGTAGAGGAGGTGGGAGAGGAAGGCTGGATGGGTGACTCTGGACACTCGGAACTGGACTGAACCAACAGAGATATAGGGGAATTGGGACTAGGCAGCATTCTCTTTAAACTCATCCATGCCATGCCTCGAACTCTACGAGTAGTCCCATGGGAATAGTTGATGTAGCCAGCACACACACCTGGTCAGACTCTGTTGGAGGCAAGGGTTCTCTCTCGAACCAGGCTTGGGGACTCTGTCTGTGGTGGGCTCATGCATAATCTCTATCAAATTGTGGTTGGTGGCTGCCAGTTCTCTGGGTGAGGAGCGGGGATGGCGGTGTCTTCCTCGATGGGGCAGATGGTAAAAGGCGATCTGTTACACATCAGTAATAAATTTCATAAACACGGCGATATTTTCCTTTGGACCATCCACTGGGAAGCATGCCATGGACCGCTAGTGTAAAAGAAAACACAGTTGATAACGAGTCTGGCACACCAGGTTGATAAAGTTCAGGGTATGGTCCTCTGCTATAAACAGAGTAGAACTGCAGGTAAATCAATGGGGGGGAAATTAAATCAAAAGGGGGAAAAGAAAACGCAGCAAAATTAAATACTATCCGGTCTTCTGTAACAGGTGGCTGTATATTGTGTGTACAAAGACAGAGAATGCAAGGATAGACTTTTAATTCAGTATTCCACAGGATGCAGGGCAGAAACACGGGGTAACCCACACACTCCACAAAGACAAGACCGGACAAAGATCTGAACAAAACAGGGAGCATATATACGGTACCTAGTCAACCTTCCTCTGCGATTTGTTTTCATGATAATCGATTGTAAAGAGTTTTATCTCTAAAAACGATTTAGCGTATAATGCTAGTACTGGGGCATAGAAATCGCTAGTTTATACCACTAACAAGGCTAAAAATAGCCCCACATTAACACAGTAACATACTGAGGCTCCATACATGCAAAACAAAGCATTGAGAACTTTTAAGTGTACAGACCGTTTATTAAGAAGATACTTTATAAAGACAGTTTAGTTCGTGTATACAGACAGGAGCCATCTTGGAAAACAGTCACGACAAGTCAAACCACGAACGCCATGTTGAGTGAGCTGAACTGTGTGAAGTTCAGGGAACTTCTGAACTGTATGAACGGCATTCGGGGATCGACTTATCGAGATGTGAAAGATCACCTACCTGTATTTACTTCCTGTTTTCAGTCGAAGTCCACAGTAGTCGATTGTCGAGTTTGCGCGCGCAATCATTGGTAACTAAGCAATAGTGGAGACTCAGACTGTCAGCTGTCAGCCAATGACTGTGCTGTGTGGTGTTCTGGGAATATCAACTCAAATGGATAGTTCATCCGAATCAGATGCTGAACATCATTTAGTTACCAATGATCTCGCACAAACTCGACAATCGACTACTGTGGACTTCGACCGAAAACAGGAAGTAAATACAGGTATGTGAGCTGGCTGAATTAACATCATTTAATTAATATCTTTCACATCTACTGCAGTCAGATTGACCATGGTCACTCTTAATAATACCACCCACATGGCTGTGCACTTGTAATGACCAATCAAGGATGTTAAGAGGCTAAAAGCAGGTGTAGAACTTGCCCCATTGAAGTCAACAGGGTGCGAATTTTAAAAAGAGGATAACACGGCGTAGGCAACTCCGATTTTTGACGTTTTTGTCTGTACTGACAGCACTCCAAATGTACAAAAAAATCCACCTCCATCACCTGTGCTTTAGATAAAAGTCTTTTGTCACTGTACTTTGGTCAGAATAGTGGATCCCAATCATGCGAGATGTCAGAGCGTTAGTATATTACCAAGGTGTCAATCATGCAGTTTCGGGAGTGAATCGTGTTCCAGAAACACATGTAACGATAATTTAGGGGGTTCACTCCCGCATTTAAATGCAGTTGTCACTGTCCTGAAACTTTGCAGTGTCTACGCGGCCTTAGTCAAAACAGAACATGCATGTGACTGTGTGTGTGCTAAAATGCATGGCTGTACTTTTGACCATTTTAATACACCGCGATGAAAAAAAGGATTCATCTTTTTTGAAACAAAAAATATTACTATCTCCAAACTTTCTGAGCGGCATGTCGTTTGAAAATACATATTCTCCTTTCAGCTGCATTAAAAGCAAATAATGGCAGCAGAAATAAGGCAACACGAATTGAATTCACTGTGAGATTTATTAGGATGGGAGTTCAGAAGCTGTTATGATGATGATGATGAAACAACATCAAAGGAGCAGTGGTGAGCTGATACTCCAGGATTTCACTGAGCTCGCCAGTGTGTTATTTTGAGGCGTCATCGACACTGATCCCCCGCCTCATGCTCCATCTCTTTCTGTTTATTTTTAGAGTGCTTTATGAGTGACACGCAATTCCATTGTCTCGAGGTCTATCAGATTTACTTTCTCATGTAGGACAACAGCTGCAAGTCCCCAGACATTCAGCCAATCACCACCTTTAGAAATGAGTAGCCTATATGAGTAAGATTTAGGGTGTTAACTCTATATGAACTTTAAAAACTTTTAAACTTTTCTGTCCGTATTTACTCACCCTCATGTTGTTCCAAACCTCTATGTGTTTATTTGTTTTGCTGAACACAAAGGAAGATATTTGGAAGAATGTTTTAATCAAACAGATCTCATTCCCCATTGACTACCATAGTAGGAATGGCAGTCAATGGGGAATGAGATCTAATGACCGAATTTTCGTTTTTGGGTGAACTAACCCTTTAAATATCACTGTGTGTTGCGCTCACTACTGCACGGGTGTTTGGTAGAGAACGCAGGTTAATAGGTGGGAGGTGCATGTTCCTGATTGAAGGAGGGACAAGTTAAGTATTGAAACGCTTATCAGTGAGATCTTAAAAAACGGTGTGTTATTATGAGCTTGAGATGTACGCAGAATCAAGTTTGTTTGCATGATTGTCTTGTCGGGAGAGACGCGCCACCGGTAAGCTGCTGTTTAATAATGAAACGCTTATTGAGATGCGGGGAAAGTTTGCCTGTTTGTTTGTGTAACTACTGACGACCGCGGCATATGCGCGCGATTTGTGTGTAGATAAATGTTATTAAATGTTACTGTGGGAACACTGAGAACCTCGTTTGCAATCAATTTTTAATGTTGTCGTATTGATAGTATTCGCGATAAAACTTAAGGAAATGTTTGGATTTGGAGCGTTTCACTTCATATGAGTCACTTCCTGGTTTGCGATGCCGGATGGGAAATGTAGTTTGTCGTCTTGCGTTGATAATGAGTTACTATACGGAAGCGCCACTACATAAACTACACTCACTAGATTCACATCGGGCCAACGCACTGAGAATATTTCTTTGATTTAGAGCGATTGGTTTAATTTAATATTGATGTATTGTGTGAAGCTGTTGCATCTTTGTGCTTAATGTTTATGTTATAGTCATTTAGGGTGAATACTAAATTATACTATAATATTTATTGAGAATGTTGATTAATATATTACGAGATATTTATTAGAATTAATATTTATTAGTTCAGAATTTATAGTATGATATGTAAGTGGTTATTAATATTGTTATTTACACTGTCTTTTTATGTCTATAGGTTTATAACCTCTTTGTTTGTGGACTAATCAACTAAATGTGGAAATAAAAAATCCAAGTAAACAAAACCACAATTGAGTTATGAAACGTGTTCTCTCCTGACGCCCCGTTCGGTGGGGAAATTCTTGGAATACCGAACACTGTGGGTAGCGAATATGATGTGATATTGAGGTGATGTTATAGTGAGGTGCGCAAGGGACCAGATTCATGTCAATGTCCGTATAAGTGTTTGATATGAAGCAGGAAAACATCGAACTTGTTTAATACGTTTGTTCGCTAAGTGTTTATTCAACTAAGATGAATTAAAATGAATAAATGCTGTAGAATTAATGTTCAATCTCAGTTAACTAATGTTAACAAATGGAACTGTATTGTGAAGTGTTACCAAATAAGACAAAATGAACACTGCTTTGACAAAACTTGCCATGTTTGTTTTAAGTCTACATCAAATATTTTATGGAGTGTGTTAAATAAGCCAATGAAGCAATATGTAAAACCAAACAATTAGTCAAGTAATGAGCAAAAAGCTGAGTGTGAGATTCCCGTGCCTTCTGCCAGCTGCTCAACAATAGCCCTCCCTCCATCTCCATCTCCACGCTGCCATTTTAAGCTTTAAAGAGTAATGAGCGACAGAAGGGATGGAATTCTTCTTCTCCCAAAGTATCAACTTTGGGGACCAAACGTAAACTTCGCTTGATAATTAATGACACCAGACAAATGGCGGCTGATTGAGCAACTTGCCTTTATTGTCAATCACCATCTGGTCCGCAGCGCCGACGCAACACAACGCTAATTGCCTCGAGTGCGCTTAAGATGCCTTTATTAATTAAAAGTGAAAATAAGTGCGGTTTTAGGGACGGTTCCTAAGCGTGAGCATCAAACGTGTGGGTGGGAGTGAAATGCTGTGGACTGGATTCGGTGGGTCGTCTGAGAGGGAGGTACCCATCATGCCCTGAGGCCACCGCAGGCCTTTCAGATTGCTGCGGATGGCAAGACTCATCGCGCGCCGGGGACATCAGCAGAAAGTCGCGTGACCGAGGGGACCGCCGCTGACAGAGCCGGTTAGGACAGCGAGAGGTAGATGGGATGTTCTTTTTGTCAGTGCGTTACCTTAGAGGCCGGTTGGGGATGGATGGATAGGTCGAGGGAGAAAGATGGGAACAATGGGATGGGAATGAGAGAGTGACACAAAAGTAGGGGAGTGAGAGACAGGACTTGACATAATTCTCTAGTGCTTTATGATGGACGGCATAGGGCTGCACGTTTTGAGGGGGGAAAAACAAATCTGCTTGAAGTCGTGATGTAAAGAATACTGGGTAGCACTTTATTTTACAGTGTCCTTGTCATGTTTCATGTACTTACCATAGTAATAACAGTAAATCAACCATAATTACATACAACTAACCCTAAACCAATTCCTAATCCTACCCAAAACCTATTATAGTAAGAACATTTTGTTAATTAATATGACTTAAATATACAATTACACAGTAACAATGACACCTTAAAATAAAGTGTAACCGAATACTGTTTCACTTGAAAATTCTCAACAGCCATTTATGAGCAATAATTATTCATATTACACATTTAAAGGACAACTCCGGCGCAAAATGAACCTACGCAGTAGGCTACGTGTACATATTGAAGAGAAGAAAGCGGTTCGTGTTTGTGTTTCTTCCAGAAACAATGGACCATATGAGATTCTGCAACAGTTCAGCGCACTTGGATCGGCGTTCGTAGATCGACTGGTAGAGACTATTTTTCAAAGATGAATGAAAATGGCCGATGGATTTCTCAGAAAATCCGAACCGGAGACTTCACGTAAAAATAGGAATACTGGCCTTCAGAGGTAATATCAAAACCCGACAAGTGGATCATTGTAATGTGTGATTACAACCCCTTCACGCACAGGCGTTAAAAAAGGGATTCGTTTTAGAAAAAAGTTACATTTAGCACCTTTAAATCATGTTTTAATGGTATGTTGATGTCAAACACCAATCAGTCTGCACAACACTGCTTAAAGTTGAACACACCTTAAAGGGTTAGTTCACCCAAAAATGAAAATTCTGTCAGTATTTACTCACCCTCATGTTGTTCCAACCCCGTAAGACCTTCGTTCATCTTCGGAACACAAATTAAGATATTTAAGATATTAAGATCGCTCCTGCATACAGTCCATAGGCTTCTTGAGGGACTGGCTCTTGCCGTCCCCGAAAAGTCATAAAAGACATCGTTAAAATAGTCCAAGTGACTACAGGGGCTCAATCTTAAGTTTATCAAATGACGAGAACACTTTTGTGCGCAAAAAAACAACAAAAATAACGACTTTATTTCAACTATTCGTTTATTTCTCCCTCTGCGCGAGTCAGGTAACTAGTTTAATAGCGTAAGCTTCTGTTATTGTACGTCACACGCATCACACACACATGACCAGCGTCGGCCAATAGTGAGCCTACGTGTGACGTAGCTCTACGCAATCACACTACGTTAACGGACTATAGGCTTATGGAGAAGGAAGTGAATAGTTGAAATAAAGTCATTATTTTTGTTGTTTTTTTGCGCACAAAAGTGTTCTCGTCGTTTGATAAACTTAAGATTGAGCCCCTGTAGTCACTTGGACTATTTTAACGATGTCTTTAATGACTTTTCGGGGACAGCAAGAGCCAGTCCCTCAAGAAGCCTATGGACTGTATGCAGGAGCGATTTTAATATCCTAAATATCTTAATTTGTGTTCCGAAGATGAACGAAGGTCTTACGGGGTTGGAACAACATGAGGGTGAGTAAATACTGACAGAATTTTCATTTTTGGGTGAACTAACCCTTTAAGTCTGGTAGTACAGTGGCCACGTGATACAAGTCGTAAGCTCTCAGAAAATTGCATGTTCTACAATCATGTGAAGGCTTTTCAAAGTTCAGAATGGCGTGAACATATCCTCTCCTCCAAGAAATGGTTGTTCCATGTTTCATTTCCAAATACATAACCCAAAACCCAAACATTTTCTGAGAACTGAGTCCCTCTGAGACTCTTCAATCACTGGCGAATCATGTGTAAATGAACACAGTGCTACCCTTCACTCTGAATTACATGGAGCATACATTTGTTTAATTAAATCACAGCCTTTGCAATTGGATAATCACACTAAGGTAAATTGTTTTTTTATTATTATTTTGGTTTTATTTAGATTAATCATGCAGTCCTGGGACAACGTAACATTTACCGTTGGTGCCAGATCCACTCGTGTTGAATAAAACATGCAAATCTAATGATGTGCAATTATTTTCCATATCATCAGTAATTTGGTTTAATTTGGTAATTATCAACTGTCATCAGTTCTCATTAATGTAATAGCCAAGAGTCACATTGCTTGAAATGACTTGTCTTCACTTCCACCGTGGGATAAAAGTTTGCTTCAATCCATCCAGCTAGACAACAAAATGCTGCCTATCTTAAAAAAATAAAATAAATAAAAAAGTGAATATTTCCAAGCTGTCATAACTTGAACATTTTGACATGAAAAATTATTTGACATGGTTATGTCCTTAGCTTTCTGTCAGTATGATTTGACATGCAAGGACGAGAGAAAATATTACACTTACTGCCTGAGCGCAAGGTTTCAGGCGCTTCTGTGGACACTTTTTAAATGCATCTTGTGTTATTTCATTGTACTTTTACGAGGATATCAGAAACATCCGAAAGAAAAAAAGCATTACAGTATAGTCCACATTATGTTTAGCGTGACAAAACAGCAGAGAGAAAACCATATAGATATATATAAATAGCTGTGAGTGCATAGACAGTGAGACCATAATTGCTTGTTAAAAATATTGGTGACCTTAATCCACATGCTAATAGCATAATTAAAGTGGTGTTTCATGGACTTCGTAATCTTCTGTGACAAGGCTTAAAATTCAATTAACCCCATTTTAACACTTTTGTTTCAACTGCATTTAGAAGGCTAATTTGCTTCAGATTTAACTCCACTAAACGTAATTAAGATTTGAAAATTATTCGGTCACAAAGTATACAATCACAGGATGTTTATGTCTTAAGCACACTGATTTGCTTTGCTTTTTAATATAGAGGATGAATGATAAATATGTATGTTGTAGATTAAATTATTGGAATTAAAGGTACAATATGTAGGATTTTTGCAGTAAAATATCCAAAAGCCTCTAGGCCAATGTTACATATTTTGTTTAGTTGATTACTTACAATATCCTAAATGTTTCCAACTATTTGTAAAACGTGAGAAAATTGCTGTGAGAAACGTGAGAAATTTTTAACCAAGGAAACGGGACGTGTGAGCAGGGGTGAGGAGTCGCCAGTCAATACGCCTTATTCACGGCAGCGCCATCTTTGATTTTTAATGAGAATGAAAGCGAGGCTGTGAGGGATAGACTTGCATCTCTTCAATGGGCTGTATAGTTATTTAATGTGTTTTCGGATTGTTCTGCTCATGAAACACTGGAAAAATATCTTTCTAAGAAATGTCAGTTGACAAAAAACTCCCGACAATGTAAGCTGTGGAAAATTGTAAGTAATCTAGCCGCTTTATTCAGCTTTTTACAGCGGATGCCATTGGAAACACGGTAAGTCTATCCCTCACAGCCTCACTTTCATACCTGTCATGGCGCTGCTCTGAATAAGGTCTATGACGTCATATCCGTGGTTTCCACCAGGTCCTCGTACTGCAATAGTAACCATGGCGACATACGTTGACAACTGGGTCGGTTATGAGTGCTCAACAGCGTGAGCGTCCCTAGCAGGGTTTTGTTCAAACATTATGGACCATGGCAAGCGGACTTTGAGACAAAAAAGAGGACTAAAACAAAGATCAACATCTTTCCAGATGCCGAGAGCTCCACGTCCGCGACTAACTTCGACTTGACAGAGACGCGAGTGTTGCATGTTACTTGAGCAAATCAACGCATATAAAACTAATCAATGTTATATAGTTCAACATGATGAAAAGTTAGAATATTATCTGTAAGTTATTCTAATGTTGATCTAGCTTAGCTAACAACATTCAACACACACAAATGCCGTTCGGTGTGATAGTGAAACTGTTCGAGCAAGTAAAGCAGCACTGCGTTACCTCAAGTTTAATTCGTCTAATAAACTGACCTGTGTGAGTAATTCAGCGTGTAGTTCGGTAGAATTAAATGTCCTTATTCCCTTATATCCACGGGACCGCGTTGTGTGTGGCGCTGGTATACGTCTAGCAATCGCGCCCTGCTTCATACTACAGTCATGTTAAAAACATCACTGTATTCACTCATACATAAAAGATCCATCAGCTTGATGACAAGATCCATAATTCCGATTATTACGTAATATGTGTCATTAATATACGCCTTTGTTATTGTAAGAGGTTAGCGACCCCTGGTGGCGAAACAATCTTACATATTGTACCTTTAAATTCAAATTGAACCTCCTTACAATACACTCTCAGAAAAAAAAGGTACAAAAGCTGTCACTGGGGCTGTACCTTTTGAAAAGGTACACTTTTGTACCCAAAGGCTGCATATTGGTACCTTAGTGGTACATATTAGCACCTAAAATGTACATATTAACACCTAAAATGTACATATTAGCATCTAAAATATACATATTAGGACCTAAAATAGACATATTAGCTCCTGAAATGTACATATTAATACTAAAAATGTACATATTAGCACCTAAAATGTACATATTAACACCTAAAATGTACATATTAGCACCTAAGATTGACATATTAGCTCCTGAAATGTACATATTAACAGTAAAATGTACATATTAGCACCTAAAATGTACATATCAACACCTAAAATTTACTTATTAGCACCTAAAATGTACATATTAACGCCTAAAATGTACAAATTAGCACCTAAAATGGACATATTAGCTCCTGAAATATACATATTAACACTAAAAATGTACATATTAGCACCTAAAATATACATATTAGGACCTAAAATAGACATATTAGCTCCTGAAATGTACATATTAACACTAAAAATGTACATATTAGCACCTGAAATGTACATATTAACACCTAAAATGTACATATTAGCACCTAAAATTGACATATTAGCTCCTGAAATGTACATATTAAAACTAAAATGTACATATTAGCACCTAAAATGCACATATTAGCACCTAAAATGTACATATCAACACCTAAAATGTACTTATTAGCACCTAAAATGTACATAGTAACGCCTAAAATGTACAAATTAGCACCTAAAATGGACATATTAGCTCCTGAAATATACATATTAACACTAAAAATGTACATATTAGCACCTAAAATGGACATATTAGCTCCTGAAATATACATATTAACACTAAAAATGTACATATTAGCACCTAAAATGCAAATATTAGCACCTAAAATGTACATATTAACACCTAAAATGTACTTATTAGCACCTAAAATGTACATATTAACACCTAAAATGTACTTATTAGCACCTAAAATGTATATATTAACACCTAAAATGTACATATTAGCATCTGAAATGGACAACAGTTTACCTTTTGCACCTTATTTTCTGAGAGTGTACGTAATAATAATAATAAAAGTAACACTTCATTTGGTGCAGGTTACAATAACATTTTTGAAGTTTACAATAAAAAATCAGCTGTGGTTGTCAGAAATTCAAATAACACACAAAAAAATACAGTGACAATGGTTCAGGGATAAACATATATTTCAAGTGATATGATAACGTACTAATCTAATCTAAGTTTTTTTTTTTTTTAACTGATATTGCTTTAAAATATACTGATAACCAAAAAATGAACAATTTAAATGACACACATGGATACATTATACATTTTCTACGTAAATTGCATAAAACATTAATTTGACAGCATTTTACAGTAAAAGTACATATGTGATATTATCCCATTTACAGTTTTTCACTGTAATTACAATTAACCATGAACATTATTCGAGGACATACTTTTATATCTCATCTTACATCTGTCAAGCGAATGCCTTATCATCTCACTTTTTCTTTAGTTTTGCCAAACTGTTCAGCTGCAGGTTTAAAATGATCCCGGCTTTCGTTCTTGTCTTCCTCTATTACAGCCGCTGTGACATATTGAGCAAAGACGTTTTCCATGTTCTTGTGGAGAAGGTCGACGGGCCAGCCCAAATCTAGTCCCTTGAAAGTGAGCCAAGATTTCCATCGGTGTCATTCAAATTAGCATTAGACTTGAATGCGGTTTGTGGGCAGATCAGACAGTGTGAAGGACAGAGCCGTCTCCCGTTCACGTGCTCCACTCCCCCACTGTCACAGCACGAGGCGCAGGCCTTGCCGTCTCTATGCTATCAGGGAAATTAATTGTCCTCAAACCACTTTTATCACATCCTCAGGTCCGTGGCTCGATTGAATAAAGAGTTGCATTAATGCTACAGCTTGGGACTTGCTATTGACATGACGGATCGATACTGTGGACTGCAAAAGTGAGTGTGCTACTAATCAGTATTGATAGACAAAATACAGGAGGGTCTTTTTGAAGCTTTCTTGAGCAGTTCGTCTGTAGACGTGATTACATTACAGCATATTATTTTACCATTACGTTAAGCATCAAGTGTGCCCCAAAAATCTTTATCGTGCATAAAAAAACAAACGATCAGGCATTTGTGGCTTATATATGATATTGTGAGAATATGGAGCTCATAATCATGGAGGAAAAAAAACACCTTAAAGGGTTAGTTCACCCCAAAATGAAAATTAAGTCATTAATTACTCACCCCCATGCTGTACCAACCCCGTAAGACCTTCGTTGATCTTCGGAACACAAATAAAGATATTTTTGATTGAATCTGAGAGCTGGATCAGTCCTATATAGACTGCCTAAGGGACTGGCTCTTGACAGCCCATAAAGTCATTAAAGAAAAGGTTTAAATATTCCATGTGCCTACAGCGGCTCAATTCTAAGTTTATCAAGCGACGAGACTACTTTTTGTGCGAAAAAAACATAAATAACGACTTTATTCCACTATTCCATTACTTCCTTATGGGCGCATGCGCGAGAACTGAGATGACGACGTTCTTCTCCTTCGACTACTTTTTGTTACCGGCTGCTCCGCTTAGGAGTTTTACCGCCACCTACCGTATAAAATGATGATCCAAATATAAGGCGCTCCGGATTATAAGGGACACTGTCGTTTTTTTTAGAAGATTAAAGGCTTTTAAGTGCACCTTATAGTGCGGAAAATACGGTAATTGAAAAGCGTATGTACAGCGCGCATCTTCCTCTGCTTGTAAACAGAAAGTTTTGCGCTTCCAGCTATATCAGCACATCATCTTATACGGTAGGGGGCGGTAAAACTCCTAAGCGGTGAGCAGCCGGTAACAAGAAGTAGACGAATGAGAACGCCCTCGTCTCAGTTCTCGCGCATGCGCCCACAAGGAAGTAATAGAATAGTCGAATTAAGTCGTTATTTATGTTTTTTTTGCACAAAAAGTAGTCTCGTCGCTTGATAAACTTATAATTGAGCCGCTGTAGGCACATGGAATATTTAAACCTTTTCTTTAATGACTTTATGGGCCGTCAAGAGCCAGTCCCTTAGGGAGTCTATGTAGGACTGATCCAGCTCTCAGATTCAATCAAAAATATCTTTATTTGTGTTTCAAAAATGAACGAAGGTCTTACGGGGTTGGTACAGCATGGGGGTGAGTAATTAATGACTTAATTTTCATTTTGGGGTGAACTAACCCTTTAAATTTATTCAGAACCCCCAAATGAGAAAAAAATTGCAATTTATGTGAGCAAAAAGATGATGGCTTGTAATGTAAATCAATGAGATTTGTAACAGTATAGCTGACTATTTACATAAAATGCACATACAGGGGTTGGACAATGAAACTGAAACACTGGCCAAAGTTGGAGGTTTCACATCTATATGCCTGGCGGCCAATCTTCAGAGTGAAGCATGGTTAGGACTACCAAACCCTTCTGGAGGATCATGAGCACCTGATGCTCAAACCGTGTATCAGCATGATCATGCACCAACACACACAGCAAGACTTGTGACAGAAGGGTTTGATGAAGATGAAAGTGACGTTGAACATCTCCCATGGTCTGACAGTCACCAGATCTGAATATTATTGAGGTGTTTTGGAGGAGCGAGTCCACCAGCATCATATAGTGACCTGGACACTGTTCTGGAAGAGGAACGGCTCATAATCCCTCTGGTCACTGTGAAGGACTTCTATCTGTCAATTGGTGCTGTATTTGGGTGCAAAATGAGGCCCTCACCATACTAACAAATTATTGTGTTGTAAAACCAGGTGTTTCAGTTTCATTGTCCAACCCCTGTAAATAACAGCTGTCACTCTATCTCCTTGTAATATATCTTGGTAAGATGATATTTAAATGCTTAGTTTTGTGATCAAAGCTCTTTAGGGGTTTTTTAAAACACGTGTTTAAACACAACAATATCATTGGCCGACGACGGGCCATGATGTCACTACCGGTGCAACCATGAGTATAAAAGGCCTGTAGTGCACGTCATCCTCTTCGTTGTCTCTTGTGTTTCAAGAAGTGTGTGCCTCCATGTCAGAGCTTTCTGACACACCCAAGGAAGCACATGACGCGTGTTCAGACCTTGAGGGCTTGATTTGTGCCAGTGTTAATTTTTTGGACGAAAATTATTCGTCAAAGACATTTTTCACAGACGAAAACGAGATGATAACTAAATAAAAACTAGTTTTGAAAGACAAAAACTATGACGAAAATACGTCGACACGTATTTACGTTTATACGTCGACACTTTCGTCAACGAATAAAAATTTGACGAAAATGTTAGATACTGACGATTTGTTAAGTGATCCAGATTGGATCCGCATTAGTGATGCGCGGGTCGGCTTTTTTTCCAACCCGTGGGTTTTATGAAATTATTTGGCCCGCCCCAGCCCACACCGCACCGCTGTCTCTATTTTTACAACCCGCCCCGCACCGCACCTGTAACCGTTAAATAGACATAGTAGCTTCTAGGCATTGTAATGTAAATGAAAACAGCCTTTATTTCAGCCTGAAAGTGCTTGGAAACATCGCCCTGCCCCTGTAAACTGGCAACAACAGACGATTATGAATATGAACCATAAATCAGGTCATATTAATAAACATTTTCAACATTTACAAAGCAGCATTTGTATTCATCTAATAGGCTAAACCATTTTTTTATTTCTTAGACCCCCCACAAATATGTCTTAACATGCTGGAAGTGCCCATTTTGTGGCGCTACTGTTTGTATATTTTTCACACGAGTTGCACTTCAGGTATGTTAGCCGAGACTACTGTTGTCTCCTGCTGCAACTACTTATGAGAACCGCTCCCAAACTTTAGATTTGGCAGCCTGACCTTTTTTTTCTTTTAATCATGTCTTTTCCCGACCTCAATTTCTCCCACACCTCGTCTTCCATCTTCTTCACTTATATTTCTCTGTTGTTGCTGTTGTCGAGGCTGGCGGGAGCTGCTTGGCGCGCCGCTTTCATGACGTGTCACGTGACAACCTCACGCAAGTTACGTTGCTACGGCAATCGTATTGTAACCTTATCAAATAACCTTATAAAATATGAAAATAGATATTTCCAAATATTTAATATAGGCTGGAATTTGCAAGCAACATGCATGGATAAAAAAAAAAAAAGACCCGCCCCACAAATAAAGTGACAATTTCTTTACCCGACCCGCGGGGCCCGCGGGTTACGAGTCGACCCGCGCATCACTAATCCGCATGTCATTCGAAATGATCCGACGTCTTAAATTGACAGAGGCAATAAACATAATGCGATCTGTGTCCTTAATATTGATCAAGCAGCAAAAGAAAAATTCACTGTTTGTTAATAGCTTTAATATAATAAGGATTAATTATATTTAATTTATACAAATAAATATGTCTGTTTGAAAGAATGTATCATATATCAATGAATATATCATTCATTGAAAAGACTAACGTATGGTCAAAAGCGTCAGTTGCACGACATCTTGGGATGAAAATGAACTGGTATCATCCCATCCAGTAGATAGCGCTCCACTGGCTTTCAGCCAGGAAGAGCAGGATGTGGCTGAGGAGGGTGAAGAAGCTGGTGAACCATCCTAGCCTACCTATTTCACCTGCCAAGCTTTTCAACACATCCGTTGAGATGGTGGTTAAAAAGGTAAGTGTGGGGGAAGGCGCAGTAGTCGATGGAAAGAGGTATTTTCACAGACTTGCAAACCTTTTTGTTGTAAGGCACCTTTGGTAGTTTTGAGTTAGGGTTAGGGTTGGATCTTGGTATGAGGACAGCTGGTTGTATCTAGTATTTGGCTACCTCCCTTTAACCAGGGTTTTCACCAGGTTCCCTTAAAGGTAACATCTAGCATTCAGAGCTGACACACCAGACCATTTGGTCTTGCTCTGTCGCTTGGCCCTGTGACAAGGGAAGAAGGTTGAAAAGACCGGGAATTTCCTTTAGGGCATGATACTTGCTGTAGGTCGTGGCCCTAGGGCATTTCTTCACTGAGGGTTCCGCTGCTGGTGCACCTGAGTTGGGGAGTCTTTAACATTCGAAAGGGAACGTTTTTCTTTTACAAATGTAACCCATGGTTCCACGAGAAGGGGGAACAAGACACTCACGTCTCCTTCAGACAAAGAATTGGATGATGTGCATGTGGCCTTTTTTACTAATGGTTGCACCTGTAGTGTTGTCGACCGATGATATTGTCACGTTTAAACGGGTGCTTCAGACACCGGTCACAATGGAGGCATTCCCCATAGCATCTTGTTCTCAGGGAACCAGGGCTACATTTATAACCAAGTATAGGGTTAAAAATCTAATTTTGATATATTTGAGCTGAATAGGATATCTGAAAAAAACGTAAACTTGACATTCAGTTTACTTTAGCGGAGTGGTTCTCAACCAGCCCAGCTAGCAAAAAGTCATCTATTAGACGTCGAATAGACGTAAATCTTCAACGTCTAATTACGGTCCACTGAAGGTTGAAAATGAAAATTGAAAAGACGTCAAATTTTTCCAACTTTACAACGTTGAAAACAAGTCGATCTTCAACATTTACCCAATGCCTATTGACAATTGTCAATTCTCAAGTCCCAACACTAATATGCCAAAAACATTTTAGATGAACATATGAATGAAACAAAGCTTTAAAGAGTTAGCTTAGAATAGCTTTATTAAACCGACACATTTTAAAATAAACCAGTAACCAACATTTCAAGATTTCACATTCCAAAAGCACATTCGAGTCAACACAAAACACAACTTAGAAAATTTAAACAAAAAAAATTCACACTTTGCGACCTCCACCTCCAGCTCTCCTGGGAGCATGTTTAAGTGTCTCAGCCATAGCAGTCCTGATTTCTACTTCTGTGGCAGTTTAGCTCTTTGTCGCGACGGATAGCGACCTAAAATGTCTACAGTACAATAAAAAAGTCAGTTTGGTTAAAATAAGGTAAATGTTTACAACGTTACACTTATTTTGCCATCATAGCCAATTATTTTGTCATACTTACTTTACACAGCTGCTGCTTACGACTCGTGAACAGCTTCTGGCGGTTGGCTTGATGGGTGTAATACAGATTCGTGCGCTTTCTCTGCTGTATGTTCGCAGGCACCATGCACGCGCCTCCTCATTACTTCGATGGCGGTTGGCAACTAACTTTAATGGTGCATTACCGCCAGGAATTCTTTCCAACTATTGCACTTAGCTCAATCGCAGTTATATATATATATATATATATATATATATATATATATTATAACGTAATGTGTAAAACTCTTACATTTATTTGAGAACATGTTTTCTCCGTTGTTTTAGCAGATTATCAGTTGAAAACACGTTGTCAAACAGTCCAGCCGAAACTTCTTAGTTGAAATCACGTTGTAAACCAGTCCAAGGCGGACCGACTTTTTTTTTTAACCATATTTCAACGTTGAAAGACGGTAATTGTTTACTGGGAGGGGTCTGCGGCCCACTAGAAGGCCTCCAGGGGGCCGGGAGATAACTTAAAATGAATCGAAATATCAAGCGTAGGGTCAGTTCTGGCAGGTCTCGTTAGTCAAGCTCGCATCAGCTGACTCTCTCAGCTGATCCACGTCTACCTATAGAGAGCATAAGTCCCTCCCCTTCCGGTCGACCACCATGGGACCTTATTTCGGAAAAATATTGAATGGTAGTCAATGGCGAGAGACAACAAATATTTTGATCTCGTTTGAATTATGCCCTGAATTACACATATGATGTTTGTCAATTTAAAAGATACGTTTTAAAGTAAAGAAAGTTGCAGTTTGATGTAAAACCGTTGAGGTATAAGACTGTGAAAATACGTAATTACAAAGACTACAAACCCCAAAGGCGCACATTTTCTCTCAATGAATGAAGCTAACTTTACTGAGGCTATTGTCTGTCATTGTTTCTACAGTCTTACGTTATAATCGTAACGTTACGCCGTCCTACCTGAGTGTTTTGTACCAAACTGCACACACACGAGCAGCGGATCTCGTTTCTCTTCCCGGGAGATGTAGTTCACAGAGCGATTTTCACATAAAACTAAATGTTACTCTTCTGTTGAATGACAAACTGCGACGTTTTTGACTTTCAGAATTATCTTTTAAATTGACAAACATCATATGTGTAATTGAGGGCACAGTTCAGACGGAATAAAAAGATAAGTTGTCTCTCGCCATTGACTACCATTCATATTTTTTCCGAAATAAGGTCCCATGAGCCGAAAGCGGAGGGGCGGGACTTAGGCTCTCTATAGGAATACGACAGCTATCACTGTATACATATATGAGGTCCTTCAGGATTGTCAGCAGATATTGCTTTTCTCAGGAGCCAATTACCCTCCTCCATCCCCATCTCCTTCTCTCGCCCACTCAGCATTTAGCATTCTGATTCCCCTTGTATCAGAATAAATTCTCGAAATATGTTGTATTTTAAAATCTTGAATTAATGATGTATACAATACATTCATGTTGGTCCTGTTCTTTTTATCATAAGGGGGGTTATTGCTGCTCTCCCTGCTCTTATCAATGCTAGGCTGCATCATGGTATGCTAACTGTATGCTAATCGTCAATCGCATTTGACGATAGTTGTCCTGACAGAAATATTGATATAAAAAAATACATTAAATAAAAAAATGAACAAAAATATTCACAAAAATGTAAAACAACCTCTCTCGTATGTATTCTGTGACTGTTTCGGAGCTTCCCAAGTCTTTACGCTGTGTGAAATATAGATTTAAAACAAACAACTGCTTAATGAGCACATGCAAACTACACCTCTCAGTTGGAGAAACCAGTAAAATATCATTGCTTATAAAAGCTAATATATGTTATTTAATATAAAATCAGCTACATATTGTCTTGTCGTATCATTTGTCCATCGTGCTTGTATAAGAACAGACTGTATGTTCCTACCTAGAAAGCAGAACAAAAGGCAGCTCACACATTCGATAGGTCTATTTTTACCAAGGCCATGAGTGCAGCAGGCAGAGCAGGTGAGGTGAGGTGGGACGAAGTTTTTGGGGCCCATACGGGAGAGTGAAACAGCCCACGTTAATCATCCAGACAGCAGAGACATTAACTGTGCATGAAGCCGAGTCTCTGGACATCACACCAGAGAACACACTCTGCGTATAGGGGGGAGACCAGGGCAACAACTCTGGGATTCACACACTGCGGTTGTTAGACTGAGTGCTATTGTAACTTGCCGGTTCCAACTTTATTGGCCACTCGCCTTTGTGCTTTGGAGGGGGAAAAGCATCCTTATAGTCACACTGCATCAAAAGTGAAAGTTACATAAAAGCCTCCACTGCTGACATCTGAAGCTGATATATAGCTAACATATGAAGACTTCAGATGCAAAAACCTCTATGTCCATCTGATATTTTTCTTTTAAAATAGTATTTTTTATCATGCTCCTACGTTTAGGTGAATTCACTTTAATAGCAATGCAAAGGTTTTAGGCAGTTATTGAAATGCGTTATTTTTTAAAATGTCACTTATACGAGTAAAATTAAAAACATATAAATACTAATTTCAAGAAAAATTATACAGTGGTTTTCTTCATATAGATATAGATAGATATAGAAATAGCTGGGTCAGTCTCTATTATTATTTCAAGAGTGACTGATTCTCCATGACCTACTTGGAGAGCTGAAGGAGGCTCTGTGTGCACGGATGCATTGAGTACTGTCACATTTTGAGGATTATACATCAACCACACTGATGAGTGTCGGCAATAGTGTTCCACTGCCACAGTGCTCCAACATATGAAAATGACTAAATGTATTTTCTTACGTGGTAAATTAATATTACAGTTCTTTAGGACAAAAAAAATTATCATTTGCATTCATGATGCATAATCAAGACCGTTAAACAGTTTCAACACATCAGTGTCGGTTGCATTTCTCTGTTTTATCTCGGGCTGTATTCGTGAGGTGCTTTAACGTCGATGGCAGGTGGCTGTCAGGCTAATGTCAAGTTTATAATAAGCAAATGTTTCCTGATTGATGGCTCTGCTCTCGGTAGACACATTACAGACCTTTTTCAGTGATGTCAAAAACATATTTTTTTTTATTGGATTCCTCAATCAAAAAATTAAATAAATAAATACTCTCAACTACCACTTTAATAGGTACGCCTGTTTAACTGCTCAGTAATGCAAATATCTAATTAGCCAATCACATGGTAGCAACTCATTTTAAATGATATAAGTGACTTCGAATGTGGCATGGTTGTTGTTGCAGACAAGGCTGAGAGTATTTCAGAAACTGCTGTTGGGATTAAGTAGATCTACCAACATTCAGTTGGTAGGGTCAGAATTTGGCGTATACAACATTAAACCGTGGATCGACCCTGCCTTGAATCAATGGTTCATGCTGGTGGTGTAATGGTGTGGGCATATTTTCTTGGCACTCTTTGAGCCCTTTAGTACCAATTGAGCATTGTTCAAACGTTACAGCCTTCCTCAGTATTGTTGCTGACCATGTCCGTCCCTTTATGACCACAGTGTCCCCATCTTCTGAGGGCTACTTCCAGCAGGATAATATGACATGTCTCAAAGCTAAAATCACCTCAAACTGGTTTCTTGAGCATGTGAGTTCACTTTACTCAAATAGCCTTCACAGTCACCAGATCTCAATCCAATAGAGCAGCTTTGGGATGTGATGGAATGGCAGATTAGCATGGTTGTGCAGCCGACAAGTTTACAACAACTGCGGGATGCTACTATGTCAATATATCAAATATTTTAAAATCTCTGAGGAATGTTTCCAACACAGTGTTGAATATATAGATTTATATATATATATATGAAGAGTTCAGATGCAAAAGCCTCTAAATGCCATTTGAAATTTTCTTCTGTAATGATGATTTTTATCAAACTTGTGTATTTAAGTTCAGTAATTTCACTTAAATAACAATTAATAGGTAATTATCACTGCCATTTAAGTGAAATTACTGAACTTAAATATACAAGTTTGATAAAAATCATCATTAAAGAAGAAAATTTCAAATGGCATTTAGAGGCTTTTGCATCTGAACTCTTCATATATATATATATATATATATATATATTAGGGCTGTCAGTTTAACGCGTTATTAACGGCGTTAACGCAAACCCATTTTAACGGCGTTCATTTTTTTATTGCGTGATTAACTGTCTTTTTATCCTAGCAAACTTTGTAGTTTTTTCACATGCTTTTGCAACAGGACGCGGCATGCGTCCTGATCCATTTCGGCGTCTCGCTCTCTTCATCCACTCTAAGCCGACTCGCAGTCGCAAGCCGAAACGTGTGTTTGCGGCGTGCCTGTTGTTTTGTTTCCGTTCTAGCTAGATCCGCTTGCGCTTCTTCGAAGAAGCAACAAAACGTCCTCGCGCGGCGCAAGCCATATTGAATGGGTTTCAGAGCGCACCCTTTTATTGATAGACAGTGTTGCATTGTGTGAGAGATTATTTGTATATGTTAGTGTGAAATTGAACACTATTCCAATGTTATTTTCAATAATAACAATAAAAAAAAAATATTTGCACTAAACAAGCCAATCCACATTTCCATGTTGATAAGAACATTAAAATGAGAAAAAAATAATGTAACAAAAAGAAAACAAAAGATAATTTAGAATAGATAAAAATGTGCGATTAATCGCGAGTTAACTATGACATTAATGCGATTAATCGCGATTAAATATTTTAATCGTTTGACAGCGTAGACTCACCTAAAGGATTATTCAGTGCATTTAGGGGTGTGGTCCTGGTCAAGACAATCTCCTGAACTCCAAACTGAATGTCAGAATGGGAAAGAAAGGTGTTTTGAGCAATTTTGAGCGTGGCATGGTTGTTGGTGCCAGACGGGCCGGTCTGAGTATTTCACAATTTGGGGTGCGTTTCCCGAAAGCATCGTTAGCCAACTATGGTCGCAAGTTCCGCTGTTACCAATAGAGTTCAATGGAAATTGCGACCAACTTGGACCATAGTTGGCTAACGATACTTTTGGGAAACGCACCCCTGCTTGGTTACTGGGATTTTCACGCACAACCATTTCTAGGGTTTACAAAGAATGGTGTGAAAAGGGGGAAAAAAATCCAGTATGCGTCAGTCCTGTGGGCGAAAATGCCTTGTTGACGCTAGAGGTCAGAGGAGAATGGGCCGACTGATTCAAGCTGATAGAAGAGAAACTTTGACTGAAACAACCACTCGTTACAACCGAGGTATGCAGCAAAGTGTTCACGGCATTTGTGAAGCCACAACCTTGCTACCACTGTGCAGGCTGGTGGTGGTGGTGTAATGGTGTGGGGGATGTTTTCTTGGCACACTTTAGGCCCTAGGTGCCAATTTGGCATTGTTTAAATGCCACGGCCTACCTGAGCATTGTTTCTGACCAATTTAGTTTACTTAATTTAGTAGAATTAAGTAGAATTAAGTTAGACCCGGGTTCGAATCCACTGTGAGACACCAATGTGTCCCTGAGCAAGACACATAACCCCTAGTTGCACCAGAGACGTGCAACATCTGACATATATAGCAATTGTAAGTCGCTTTGGATGAATGCGTCAGCTAAATGAATAAATGTAAATGTAAAATGATTGTGCCAGAAGAATGTGTGGACTTTATATCTGGTCTCTTGGTATCATCTTAGCGAGTTTGTATGATATTTTACACTTGCGCAATCAGATATTTGAACGTTTTCCGACAATTCAGTTAGGATGAGCAACAATGGGAAAATGCTAGTGTGAACAGAAAATATTTTGAAATGATTACACTGTTTTAAAATGTATCCAGATTAATGAGATTGCCCGAAGAGCTGTGTTTGAAAGACAAAACTATAGATTCTGTTGTAGCGATCAATGTAGTTAATTTGCTTTGATTAACAAAAAATACAAAAGGTTTGTTGAGATTTTTTTTTTTTTGTTAAAAATGTCAATAGGACATTTAGAGCTCCATCCTTTCATCAATACATGAATACCATCAATACTTTTTGCATCTTCAGGTGTTATTTATTATCCTGCTGTTATGGCTGAGAATTCCAGGTATAATCTTGATGCCACATTCATCTTGTGCCTTAAATAATGGGCGTTCAGCAATCATCTTCAGTAGAGAGCCTAAATCCTGTAATAGTTTCCTCTGCTTGAGCTATGGAGAAATTCATGTGTTGAACTTTTCACACAGCGGAAAATGAATAATTCTCAGCAAGACGTTCCTTCTCCGAGGCTATGAAATATTAGAACGTGGAGAGGCTTTTTGGATAACAGAGCTGTCTTAGCACAGATTTTACCTTTGGAAATTTTGGGATGGATGTGTGTGCATGTGTGCTCATGACTAATATTTACAAGAACAATAGCACAGAATTTGTATATGGTTGTCAAATTCTCATTTCACAGTACTTTGACATCACACAAGCTTCACCACCTGACAGAATCAAAGCAGAATCAGTTCAGCTTGAAAGCCTATTTGCAAATAAAACATGAGTTATGAATACTAAACCAACCTCATTTTTCTCAATGCTGGTGTTGGACAAGAAATAAAGTCAGTGTGGGAGAGAGCAAGAGAGCCAGACGAACATACAGTGATGAAAAAGAACAGAAATACAGGTAGTTTGCAGCTTTTATAGTTCCTAATAAGCCCCTCAAGGCGCTACAACATTACAACCTTCGCCTTTACAACCGACGATGGGCTGAACGCAAAGGCTCCAGAGGGGATTTTAGCCACGGAATATTTCCTGTCACGTTAAGATTTGCCTGTATATTTGATGCCGAGTTGTTCTTCCCGATTCTTCTCCGTGATCATTTGCGTAATAAAAAGGGGGAACATTCTTCTCACGGAGAGAATAATATCTGACTGGCATCCTAATGAGGTACTAGAGACGTTGACAGTGTTGTCCCTGAGTGTACATCCTCTGCGCTGATGTCTAAATCACATCGTGTCAGGTGAGTGTCATGGGCTCCTTGCGCATCATCCTCGGCCTAAAATCTATCATCTTAAAAAAAAAAAACAACCTTTCAAGTCTTTTATTTTGTATATAGCACGGTTTCCTGTCTAGTGTCATGTAACTCTCTCTTCCCCTCATGTGATCTGTTTCCCGCTTGTTTATGTGTCATGTTCTCCTTGGTTCATTGGCTTATCATGCGTTTATGAGTGTTTTTTGTTTATTGATCATCATAATCATGTGTTTCCCTGAATCATGTATTTAGCCCTCATGTGTGTGTCAAGTTTACCATGTGCCAGATTATAGTTATCAGCCAAGTCAAGTTCTTACTTTAGGTTTTTGTTTATGTAAACCTTGAGCTTTTTGTTCAATTCACAATTAACTGCACCTGCGTCCTTTACACCATTGTCGTTGTCTTCTGCAAAATAGCCAAGGTGCTTTTTTTTCACTTTGCACGGGATGCTGTTTAATTATTTTTATAATTAAGGCGAGATGGGTCATAAAACGTATCACAGGTCCGTGGTTTGACATTTAACACATAAGTACTAGCAAAACAATGATTTTGAGTTTGTAAAATATACACTGATGTCTATGGAAGCGGCAATAATAATCCTTTCAATTATAATAAGACGACACGTTTTGTTCATATCAGATACACATTGTGTAAGTAGCTTAACATTTGACCCTATTCTTCTCCCAGTTCAACGGCCACTTACTTTCATGTATTTCGAGAAGTGGAGGAATTGACGTTGTAAATCCAAGAGATACAAACTAAAATGGCGCCGCCCATTGTGCATAGAGCTCAACTAACGCAATCATTATAAAGATGTTTAAACAACAAAACCCATCCACTTGCACATATTTGACAATCGGAATATCAGTGTTTCATGCTATAGCTAAAACATTTCTAAATATTTTTTAATAAAAAAGGAAAAATAACATAAAATCAGATCATCATTCATTCAGCGCTATGTTGTGGTTGTGCTGTGTCAGTGACAAGCAATGACGCGTCACCATGGAAACATTAAAGTGGCAATTTCTAAATAACGGTCGCCTTGAAAAACTCACGCTGGGGGGTCAGTTAGAATATTTTAAACTTACGTGTGAAAGAGTTAAAGTCAATTTTATTTTAAAATGCGCTATTTTGGCTGGCTATAGCTGTTCAATGTCTCAATGTCCCGTCAGTCTGATTGGTTACACCTCACGAGTAATAGCCTATCAACACTTGACGAGACGGTTGCAGGTCAGCTGGGCAGTGGAGGTGTGTGTCAAAAGGACGGCAGCATGTTCAGAAAATTAGTGAAGAGGGAATCCCAATCTGATTATCTGTTATGATGACAAGCAGAGTTAGTGTCCCAGTCACACCACTGAGAATGGCCAAAGTTACACATACAGTGTTTCACTCAAATGAGGCTAAAGCAAAGGTTTTTGGTTACTTGCTCATTCTTGAGCATCTGGCGCGGGTGATTTCAATGTTAAGTCAATGTAAAGTTACTCGCATCTAGATGTCCTGCGGCATAATTGAGGCATTTGGCATGTTAGAATGAGGCGAATTGACTACCACAGATAATTCTACTGTGGTGGTTTAACTTTGCAATCAGTCCGTGTTCAGAAGAGGCTGATATTTTACCTTAATTAATTAATAGCATGTTTTATTTATTTATTTTTTCGTTGTGCATGATTAGAGTTCAGATGTGTTGGGAAAGGTAAGCTATCAGAATGAAAATATTTTACTATTTTAATTCCTGCAAATGCAGTGATGATGTTCATGTTCTCATGATTTATTTTTATGAATACAAATGTTTCAAAACACCACCCCCTCTGTTTTTTTGTTGTTTTTTTTCACTTTTTTCTGGCCAGAGCACTAATGGTGCGAGGACCCTATTGAAACTGTTAGGATTGTTTTTTTTTCTTTTTTCTTTTCTTTTTTTTTTTTCTTTTTTCTGCAAAGTAAGCGCCATTTTCGCGGTTGCAGCATGCTCAAAAACTCACCAAATTTGGCACACATGTCAGGACTGGTGAAATAAATTCGTATTTTGTGGGTTTCGCGGATGCCACATCATGGCAAAATGGCTCGCTAGCGCCACCTAGAAAATTGGAAAAAAATTAGCCCCTCGTCCACGTTCAACCTACATGCACGAAATTTGGTGAGGACGTGTGAACATATCAAGACGCACAAAAAAAACTCAAGAACCCATACCCTAAACTCGACAGGAAGTCCGCCATTTTGAATTTGGTGGCCATTTTGGGACGATTTACACACTTTGTACTTTAACGAACTCCTCCAAGGGATTTAGTCGGATCGATTTCAATTTCTGCTGTGCCTTCTAAAGTCATTGATGATGTAAAGTTGTGCTATCTGCGCATTTTTTTTTCGATGGGCGTTTCCGTGGCGTCGATGACAGTAAGTTGTAGTAACTTGACTGTAAATGCCCAGATCTGCACGAAGTTTTACACATTTGACAAGACTCACGCCCTGAACAAATCTACATGCCGACATTCACCCACAGTCATAGCGCCACCTGCTGGCAACAGGAAGTGACCTTTAACGAAGCCGCCCCCGCCGCATGTTTGACTGACATGTACGAAATTTCTGTGGTATATCTACCATGTCCAGACGCACAGAAAAGTCTCTTGGAGCGATGCCCTATACTCAACAGGAAGTCGGCTATTTCTAATTTTACCGCCATTTTTGGATGATTTACTCATTACGTACATTAACAAACTCCTCCTAGGGATTTAGTCGGATCGTCTTCACATTTCTGTTGTGCCTTCTGTAGGCATTGACGATTTAAAGTTGTGCTATCTGCGCGTTTTCGTCGATGGGCGTGTCCGTGGCATCGATGATTCGCCATGAAACAGGAAGTTGTAGTAACTTGGCTGTAAATGCCCAGATCTGCACCAAATTTTACACATTTGACAAGAGTCCCACCCTGAATAAATCTACATGCTGACATTCACCCACAGTCATAGCGCCACCTGCTGGCAACAGGAAGTGACCTTTAACGAATCAGCCCCCACCGCACGTTTGACCTACATGTACGGAATTTCTGTGGCACATGGATCATGTCCAGACATACAAAAAAGCCTCTTGAAGCAATCCCCTAAACCCAACATCAAGTCGGCCATTTTGAATTTTACGTCAATTTTTGGGTGATTTGGATGCGTAGCAAATTCACAGCCCGAGCTCCAGAATATGCAACGCGGCCGCCTCACACCCCGACGCGCTACAGGTGCGAGGTCCCGCCCATCGCTGCTTGCAGATTTAATTTCTTTTTATATTTGAATATAGAATTACGACTAAATTTAAACTTGAACATTAACAAAACTTAAAACAGATGTGACAGTCATTGATGATGATATGATCAATGTAGTTTATACCTTCATTATAAACATATCTACACTTGAAAAGTGGTAACCACAAAAACTTCAACATAACTCTTTTAAATGTCATAGATAACAGCATTAAACACTAACAGGTATTTTCCTTTACTAAAAACACATAAAATAACACTTAATTTCAACATTCATCCTCCTTATCCATTCTTATACTTGGAGCTTCATTCCCTATACTGGGAAATTCACTCCCCAATTTTGAAAGTTATAAAGACAATTTCATTAAGTTACCACAACATTTTTTTTTTAAAAAGTTGACGCATAAATGTCAGTTAAAATGACAAAATTAAGCTGATGAAATATTCAACATTATATCAACAGAATGTTTGCATCTTAAAACGTTTAATTAAATCAGTGAATTAGAATTTTTAACTTGCAATCGTGCATTTGTGTAAGTTGTGCTCCTACATCCCCTGAATTTCGTTTTACAATGCATCAATGTTTACAAGGCATTTTGGATCAGAAATGGTTTTAGACCGTTTGGAGACCACAATGAACTCCGTTAGATGAGGTTGCAAACTTTCACTTGGTTTTGTAGTGGCAATATTTGTACAAATGAGGAGTTTCAACCTCTCTGCAAATATACTTTCTGTCTTACCTGACAGTAAACTTTGATGCAGCCTCCTCCCGAGCCAAAGCGATCTTTTGGTCCAGGTGAACCCAAGTGAACTCACAGTGCCTCAACTTTCTATTCGTGCTTCTACTCACAGTGTGCGGTGTCAAGGGTTCAGCTAAATGCATGTTGGAGAAAGCAAGGCCATGTTTCTGAACATATCCAGTCAAGTGTAACCATTGATTTGATGCTCATTGTTGTGGCTGGAAGCTGCCCTTTAAGCTGATAAGAGGCATGTTGTTTGATGGTGTGGGCGGAAGTGGCTTCCATACTCTGTTATTCACAGCTGCTTTCTTCCAAAGAGGATGAGTGGGTTTGGGGGTACTTTCATTAATCCAAGCTAATCCCAATTTCTCGATGTGATTTCATTGATCTATTGATCTTGACAAATATAAACATGTGCACTGATTTATTTATGAACCCAAACAAAATAAATCTTAACTAATATACAGTACTACAAAAGCTGTATTCTACATGTTGAGCAGTTCACATATTTTGGGTGGGTTTTTTTTTTTTCAATTATGGGTTGATTTTCAATCAAACATTCTTTGATTTTTATTAGTTTTGTTATATGATCATACTAAAACAAGTATTCAAGTTCCAAGTTTTATGAACTTTAGAAACTTAGGACATTTTATTGTTTTCCCTTGTCCCAAGACTTTTAATGTTAAACTATGAAAATCAAGGTCAAATTATGTAAAAAGTGTGAAAATATTTAATTTTGTTTTTAGAATTATGCAGTGATACTAAATTGGACATAACAAAACAAAAGAGATATACTAAAACATAATTAAAATGGCATTTGTATCACCATCATGTGCACCACAGAATGCTATTAAATACAATACATTTGAGATGTGGTTAAAATTTTACATTCATTTCAGAGAGAGAGAGAGACAAAAAATCATTGTTAATATTAAAATTAATTAAATTACGAGATTTTTTTTTTTTTTTACTTTATTTCCACAAAGTGTCGATAGTTCCACAGACACCCTTTTCCCAATGATATATTTTTATATAATTCCTGGTGCATTCCATGACTCACATGCATAAATCTTGTGCAAATATAATGTTTGAAAACTCCAATAAGATTTGCTGGTAAATCTCTGCTCTTTGCCTGAGTGTTCAAAAACTCATAAAATTATTCTGAAGAAATGCCTCACCTCACCTGTGCAGTTTTAGTGGAATTATTTTATTTTATGTGGCAAATAAGAGGCCATCCATGTATGAAGAGAGGATTTGATTTTGATTAAAGGATTATCATCTTGTCTATCTCTAATAATGTAGCACACATTGTTCTTCAAAGTTGTCCTGTCATCATATCCATCCAACATTAACACATAAAAAAATAAAATAAAACTTTTTAGCACATCTTTTGCTGACAGCATTAATATGTGTTCAGGTGCAAACCAACAAAACAACATTATCAGCAGTATGAGCATCAGTGATTTTAGGAGAGATTGCAATACACACACCGCACTCGAATTTCAATGAGTTGTGTTCAGTATTTGCCATTGCCACAGTCATGTTGAATTTGAGAAATGTATCTATTTTAATGCATATTATTCTGAGAGTACTAATTCCCTATATCTAATTTAAAGGAGAACTCCGGCGCAAACTGAACCTTTGGTCTAATAAAACCTCAGTACCTCGTCAATCGTTCTCTGAGATTTGTTTTCATGATAATTTAATTCATGTGCTCTCATAGTCTTCAATCAAAATAACTTCCTTCATGCTTGCAGCAACATCTCTTCTTTTCTCTAATGATGTGTTTGCTGGCGTAAGGGCGGGATCAACCTGTCACTCATATGAGATCCACCAATAGCAAACCACAAACATCCAATCAATTCCCTATGGGCAAAGTCCCTACATTTTTTCTTGTTTAATACGCCATTTAACTCAGATATACATCACAATAGGTAAGAAAAGACTATCGCAAGTTCCGTTTCATGCTGACTTTAATATGCAAATGAGTTTATTACGAACTTTTAAAAATGAGGATTTTTTCAAGTGTTCCATGAAAGCTTCAGGATTATATGTTTCACTTGGACGTGTTCAAACACAGATTCACAAATAAACACATGAACACTGAAACACACAAGTTGCTTGTACACACGTGCGTACACACACACACACACACACACACACACACACACACACATTATGAGTAACGCTTTACACGTCCTACACGCGAGGCGACGCCGCGACACGCGATAAAAGGTGTCTTTTCCATGTTAATCAGAGTTTTTGTCCTAACCAGACGCGACGGCGACACGCGAAGTTTCTAATTTAGAAACGGTTCCTATTTCTGCGACGTCGCGGCTGACAGGATGAAGAATTACACTGGTTATGAGTGAGTACACATTATTTATTTTTAACGTTATTAGTTAAAAATAGGTCACTGTGCCACAAGCGATAACGGATATAATTAACCTCAGATTTTGAAAGCATGTAATATAGCGTACAAAATGAATTCTATGCAAACATACGACTGTACTTCATAACAAAACTAGTCAATGAGTATATTTTGTTAAAGTTTTGATTTTTAATAATGTTATTTCTTGATTTGATTATGTCCTTACCCATTTCCAATGCAAGTGCGGGCCAACAGTACGCTTTCACAGAGAGACTCTGCTCACACGCTGTTCTGAATCTATGGCATCTCACAGTCGCGTCTAGTGTGGACAGACACACTTGCTGTCGCTGGAATTTTTTCGCGTCGCGTTAGGACACGGTGTTAGAGGAAAAGGTTCTATATAGAACTTTAAAAGGTTCTATCAGCGCTACGTATTTGGAACCCCTAAAAGGTTCTATACACTCTTTAAAAAAAGGGTTCCCTGGGGTTCCATACTTGGCCAATAGAACCTTTTACCATCAAAAGGTTCTATATAGAACCATTTTGGAGTTCCATATATGAAGCGGGGGATGGAACCATTTCTGGTTCTAAATAGAACCATTTCTTCTAGAGTGTAGTGTAGCTATTCATAAACGAAAGAACAGCAGGCCCTATTCTACCACATTATGTTTACATGTTTTATGGGGACATTCCAATAGACAATGCTTTTTATACTGTACAAACTGTGATTGCCTTCAAATTGTCCTCATAATGGAGGGTTTACCGGGACACACACACACACACACACACACAGACACAGACGCTTCTGTTTTAAAGCTTCCTGGAATGCACATGACCATAAAATCAATGGGTCTAAAAATATTTAGACCTTCTGGATCAATGAGAAAGATCATTCTCATGCCTTTGTGCATCATGTATAAAAGAAATAGCCTTTTGATTTTATCGGGTATGGAGCCTTTTTTTCAGCCCTTTGCTTCTGCGTAAGGGATGCTGTGGCCTTAGACACTCTTCTGTGATGTAGCCTTTCATAACAGCTAAGTATAGACACAAAGAGGTTTGTAGTGAACAAAGTCTTACAAAGCTTTAATAACACTCATGATGCAGTAGTAAAAAGCAAATTTACAAGCACATTAGTTCAAATTAACTCTATCTTTCCATACGTTAATGCTGCAGTGTATCAAACAGAAACACAGCTTGCAGAGTAGTTTGTCATGATTCATCCTGGAATCGATGAGTGTCCACGATTCCAAATATGAACTGTTTGTGTTGTGGTCTCTGAAATCTTAAATTCAGTGAGTTTTACAGTGGTCACAGTTGAGCCACTTGAAGTTGACCTCTACTCACCTCTCTCGGGTGTCCATTACTGCTTAACACAGCAATTCGGCATCAAAGGCCACATATCTGGGAAGGGGGATTGGAAACATGGAGGTAATGCGTTTGGGATTAGCAGAAAGAGTTATGGCACTGACAACCAAGATGCATTATAGACCTGTGCTGTGGACGTTTGCACCTATTAAAGGGATATGTAAAAAAAAAGTGCTTAATTGCATTAAATGTGCAAGATAATTAATGAAATAAAAGGCAGTACACTCTTAGAAGAAAAGGTTCTATATAGAACCTTAAAAGGTTCTATCAGTGCTACGTATTTGGAACCCCTAAAATGTTCTATACACTCTATGTTCTATAAAATGTTCTATACACTCTATATAGAACCCTGGGGTTCCATACTTGGCCAATAGAACCTTTTACCCCCAAAAAATGGTTCTATATAGAACCATTTTGGACTTCCATATATGAAGCAGGGGATGGAACCATTTCTGGTTTTAAATAGAACCATTTCTTCTAAGAGTGTACAGTTAAGTGTACCGGTGCTTAAAGAGAGTACACGGTCATGGCGATATTTCTTAACACACTTAAGTACACTTTTAAAAAGTGGACTTTGCAATATTACCAAATTAAAAGATTTACTTTAAAGTACATTTTAATAATATTTTGTCAAGCTTTAAAGTACACTTATAGCATTTGATGTGTTAACTAACATATTAAGCACATGTACAATTAAATAACAAGTTACAAATATGTTTAAAGCAAGTTTCAATAGAAATATGAAAGTATATTTGAGTTTACCATAAATGCTTGTACACTACATGGACTTAATTCCAACATTAATGGGTAAAATAAAACACTCTTAACCTCAGCTCATTGCATTTAATATGTTTAAACGATAATACATTTTCATTTCAAAATATTACATGTTTTCTTTTAAAGTATAATATTTCCGTAATGAGAATTATTTTGCTCTAAAAACACTCTAAAAAATGCTGGGTTGTTTCAATTCAAATTTGGGTCAAATATGGACCAACCCAAATGTTGGTTTAAAAATGTAATTAAAAAATGGGGTTAAAAGTTGGGTTAACATTTTAAATGACATTTTTAACCCAACGTTTGGGTTTGTCCATATTTGACCCAAATTTGGGTTGAAACAACCCAGAATTTTTAGAGTGAAGGAATAATTTACTCAAAAAGAATATTCTGTTACTCACAGTTACAAAACACAACCTATGATCCTGTCAAAATTACTGTTGAAAATGTTCATCAAAGTTTAGTCAACAAACACTATCGAAGAGATGAAAAATGTGTATCATGTAGATTAATAAACAGTTTAAAATAAAACATATTGATGTAAATATTGTATATTGGGGGGAAACACTGCAAGACCAGTGCAGTTACAATGTTTTCACGATTTACAATGTGTGTTGTTTTTTTTAAGGAGAATATGATCATTTCATAAATAATTTCGGTAAAAGGGGAATTAAAAAAAAAAAAGGTTCATGCTGCTCTTTTCCATACATAAGCGGTTCATAAAGTGCAGCTTTTACAAAAATGTAGTGTTTTCCTTTACACACGAATGAAAGTCAGACAGGTTTGTAACGGCATGAGGGCGAGTAAGTGATGCCAAAACATTTATTTTTAGGTGACCTAGCCCTTTCACACTCAAACTCACTGCTTGTAAAGACTTCTGGTGTCAGCAATAGATTCAGCGAGATAACACAGATAACCCAACAGCCGAGAGAGATAAGCAGTGAAGGAACAGACAGGAAAGAGCAGCAGCAAATGAAAAAAAGAAAGGGAGAAAGAAACAGACAGAGGGCAACAGGAGGTCTTGGCCTCCGCTGATCCTCCTCAAATGATAAACAGACAATTAACTGGTCAATTCTACCCGTGTGTGTGTGTGTGTGTGTGCGCGGCAAGGACCAATGAGCCATACGCCCTGCCTGAGGACGGTCGTTCCCAACACACACACACACACACTTTCGGCCATCCGCCCTCAGGGGCCCATTCTATAGTCAACGCGCGACTGCTTCTTGGCACCCTCCATTATTTAGAAGCCCCTCAAACGAGGCAGCTCATTGGCAGTCCACTTACATGCAAAGGTGAGGAGCCACACTAGACCTGCTCGACTCCCCTTTGGTCTGTGTGTGGGTGGAGTGGAGGCTTGAACGCTTAAATAGATTGTTTGGTGCCCCTCCAATGTTATCTATGGCTATCCTTGGTTGGGTTGAAGAGCATTGAGCGTGCTTTGATGACCTGTATACTGTATAAACGCAATCAACAATGTTAAACTACAAGGACATGCTGAGGATAAAGACAGGAAATAACTTACAGAGAGGTTACAGTACAAACACAGTTTGATATTAAAACACTCGACTCCTGTCCAACTACAGCACGCTCCTTTTGAAAAAGAGACATTTGCAAGTAGAACTTATATACTTTAAAATAATTGACTTAAGCGTGAAGTTAATGTTTTCAGAAACTTAATTGCATTGTTTATGTATTATACGGTAGTATAAATGTATATTTAATACTTTAACGGTGCATTGTGCAACATTTCATGTTAAAAATACCCGTTTTTCGAACTCATACATGCTTAACCGGTGGGACGCTTGCCATTATATTTTTAAAACAATAATATCTTAGAAAAGACCTTAAGTAATATTGACAAACTAAATATCATTTGAAAGCTTACAATCTCTAATTATTGATTTTCAAAATAATTTACACAGGAGCCGTAATTTATCAATTTGCAACAAGAATATTTTCATACTCATAAAGCGTGTTCAGACCTTTATTTTGAAATGGCAATGAACATGAAAAATCATGAAAAAAAGTTAGAAACCTCAGTTTGATTTCATGCCAAGAGTTCAAAAGATAGCATCCATTCAATTATTTTAGAAAAAAAGGTCTGAAAATATTTTAAATATTATGAAAAAAAATAGATTCACCATTTGTGTTATGACAATAAGTTTTAACGCACATGCATGTTTTTTTTTTTTTTTTATGTGATTCCTAGAGGTTGAATTCATATCAAAATCTGTCAAACTTCCCATACTACTTCTGAATAGGATTTATACTTCATAAATTGTGTGAAATTTGTGAAAATAATGGTTCATATCAATCAAAACACATATGGAAATGGAGGCGCCCTTATATGGGCTGTAATGGAGTCTGGTTGTGCCCTAGTGAAAAAGTTTGGTACTGCGCCCAAAGAAAATCTCACTGAAAGCTCATTATTTGAGATATCAACCTAAAATTTGAAACACAACTTGTTCAGATTTTTGGCTTTGATTTTTCTGCAGTTTTAGAGTAGCCCAGGTTTTGAAAATATATATTTTATATAAAATATGAATAATTATTTTTTTTTTACATTGAACATTTCTATAAACTCAAACTTCTATAACTTTTTTTCTGTTTCACTTTCTTAATTTATTTCACTTCGAGAAAAATCTGCCAAATGTCTTCTTTAAAACGAGACCAATCTTACGTCTATATTCCAAAGCATTCTTTAACATGGAGATAGATGGAAACAAAAAACAAAGTAGGCTATTCTACTACCCCCCGTTTTCCCCTCACACATAAGTGTGTAATTTACTCAAATGCCTTTCCCTTCATTATGTTTAAAATGACTTGCAGATTTATAACTTTATTACATCTGAAGACATTATGACTGTAACAAAAGATTTGTGCGGCTGGTGCTCCTTTGGTTATGAACAACTCATGCAAGAGTGCGCACCTCTGGTTGCAGTTTCGCTTGTCGCCAGAGGGGGCATAGTTCTGCAAAAACTCAGAGACGTGCGCTATGCACCTTTAACTGTAATTGTAAAGAAATTCTCCAAAGAAATTGTTAAAATCTTGTTCACATATTTGAACATACACTATGTACTTGACCTCCAATATGCATTTGATGTCGTTGTAAATCTGAAATTTTTCACATTAGTGGAAATCACATCTAAAAGAATGTCAAGAGAAAAGTTGCTAAAAGCCAATTGGATTTTTTTTTTCAGAGCTATCTTGTTCACTGTCAGTAAAAAAAATGTTAATTTATCATCCAATTATTCAAGACGTACAAGCAAACATATCCCTCTCTTCAAGATGAAAAGCAAGTGTAGATAACAGAACTGACTTGGTTGTGGTTTGTTTTTCATCAAATCTGACTAAATTCATTGTGTATATAAGATAATTCAGAAGTGAAAACGTGTGTATAAAAGATAGGAAGACACACTGAGAAAAGAGTCTTTCTAAAATTGTCTTTTCTCACTGAAAAAACATCCAAAAGGCTAACTAAACAGTGTGCTGGGTGGGTACACTCAATTGCTTCCTCCACTCTTCCCCATCAAAATCACTCAGATTCGCTCATGTAAAACATGATTTCTAATTGCTATATTTAATATGTTAATGATTTAATTATTCTTTTAATTAATTTGTTACGACTAAATGACTGACTTAATTCAAGGGCTCTCAGCTTATCTGGGAGAGATGAACGAGTGAGTGGCAGTTGTTTCCTGATGAGTTACGCACAACACTTGGTTTAGAAAGACAAACTACAGTTGTATTTAGAAAGACAAACTTGTGCACAGGGAGACTGTCTACAGAAGAGTTAGTGGAGCATGTAAAATACCATTTAGTAAATCATTTAGAGCCTACAAGCCCATTGTTAATAGTTCATCCTCATTCTGGCTTGTAGATAAATTCTCACCTTTCTTATCCCATAGTCCTCTCCATAGATAGATAGATGGATAGATAGATAGATAGATAGATAGATAGATAGATAGATAGATAGATAGATAGATAGATAGATAGATAGATAGATAGATAGATAGATAGATAGATAGATAGATAGATAGATAGATAGATAGATAGATAGATAGATAGATAGATAGATAGATAGATAGATAGATAGATACTAGGCCTAAATATATACTATGCCTAAATTTCACAGCTCCAATTTGGAGTCACGGCTGAAGTAGAACATGGCACGAGCTTGTCTCTCTGCAGGCATAACCTTCCAATAAAAATCTCAAAGAGCCTGCAGTGTCTCATGTAGCCGATCGACAACGGGAGCACGTTTTGTCTTTAATTGCTGCTGCTGTAATGTATTATGCAGATCATTTATTCAATTTGGAGTCAGCAGCCAGTGAAAAACACCAAATTTGGACTTCAAAGGTCAAGCATTAGTATTCCAATGTCTATCTGTGCTGTTTATTCTTTAGCAATTACCTCACCAAATAAAACAAAGCACGTGTAGTGTTTTTTAAATGGACAGAAAAAAAACTGTCCCTGATTGAAAGCACCAGCTTATTTTCACAATAAGAATATCATGATTAGTAAACCTTGAATACATCAAGATACCAGGTATCTCTGAAAAGCCCTGAATTTGCTCTCTACAGGACATCCAGAAAACTACGACATGTACAGCAATCTGCACCTCACTCGTACCAATTAGTACGATTTTGCTAAATCGTACATATTTTACGAATTGGCCAATTCGTATGAATTCCTACGAATGACCTACCCCTTACCCCGCCCCTAAACCTACCCATCACGTGGGTTTAGACAAATCGCACAACTTCATACGAGTGAGGTCGTACTAATTAGTACGAATTAGACACTTTTTAATAGTTCGTCGAATTTGTACGAAATGGTCGTGAGATAGGGTAGGAAATTGACTAATATATAATATCCACTGCATCCCAGGAGAATTTTGAAGAGTTTTATTTCGATTTTAGAAAATAAAACATATGATTGCTTTCCTCACAAATCAACTATTTCTTGTTTTTCACTGGCATGTCGGTTGGGTGTCGAGGCAACGCAGTCTCATCCCAAAAAGTCATATAACTGACGTTTTGGGACGTCTTTTGACCATACGTCAATATTCGCCTTTTTAGGGCCCCCTTAAACGTCGGTAGATGAGGTTATGGGATCCTAACTCTACCCCATACCTAAACCTAACCCTAAACCTAACCCGTCACCTAACTGACGTTAAAGGTAAAGCGTCAGTTGTATGACGGCCCGGGATCGCCATCTACCGACATTTAAGGGGGCCCTAAAGAGGCGGATATTGACGTATGGTCAAAATACGTCCCAAGACGTCAGTTATATGACTTTTTGGGATGAGAATGTGTTGGTTGAGGACTAGTGCATTTTTGATCCTACTATATGTACTGTACATTCAGTGCGAGTAAAATACTCAAGTACTGTTAAATCAAATGCTCTAACCCCCGGTTTCACAGACAAGGTTTAAATCTAGTCCCAGGCTAATTTGCATGTTGTGCTGTTTAATCTCAACTTGCACTGACATATCTTAAAATATAACAGTGCCATTGTTTTGTCTCAAGATGCACACATGCTCACATTTACTGTGACACCAGTAATGTTTTTTTTTCTTTTAAGGCTCGTTTATTAAAGCTACTTAAATGTCGTAATTGAACTAATCCTGTCTTAATCTAAACTTTGTCCATGAAACCAGGCCTGACGTTTACTCAAGTACTGGAACTGGAAACTTTTAATGGAGTCACTTTCACTGTAAGGTATCTACTTTAAAGGTTTTCAGGTACTATTTGCACCTTTATGTAATCCCTCTCAAATGAGGCTTCTTCCTTCAAATGAATGTAAAGATTAATGTGTAATATACCCAACGTGCCCCCCTAAAAAACCCTAGATATTTGTTTGTACACTCTTGTAGGGCAGAGTTGGTGTATTGCAGCTTGTGTAAATACCAGCACAAAGATGGCGTTTTAGCATGATTACCTGCGTGATAGAGAGCCGAGGAGAGTAATAGGAGATTAATTATGGGACTTCAGCACGGCTGGTTCAGCGAGCGTGCCGTAGCATCTGTTGCTGAGAAGAGCTAATCTAGAATGAGTGTGGATTTGGTAGAGATGTTTGCTCTCATATGTCACTTTTCCAAGAGCTTGAGCAAGTGCAGAAACCGTGGTGCTTTATTGACGGTTCCTGGAATTAGACACAGCAACCAGAGGTCACGATTTGCTTAATGCTCCAAAACAGGAGTTGGGAAAAGCTAGATCTATAAACCTAAAACCTAAAACCAAAACCTATATGACCCAAAGCTGGTTAGGCTTTGTCAAAATGAGATTTAGCTGGAACTGTCTCTGCCATCTGAGCTTTCAAAGAACTCAATCACATTGAATAACAGAGATAGAACAACAAACCGTTAGAGATTTCCGTTTGACATGATAATATTTGCCATTTCTCCAGATCTGTTGCCTGAGGGATTGTGGTAAGCCAACAGCATTGCATCATACATTCACTGATAAGACCACAAAAACCTCTATTTTTAATTCTCTGTTGTGCTAATTTATATAATTACAAAAGCCACATGTAGATTGTATTTTTTTTTTGTCCATTTAAATGTCAAAAATAAAATGTTCTCACCCAAAATGTCATTCCATACTTACTTCAGCATACTTTTATAGACAGTACTAAATATGGAAATCATATACTTCAAAATAATACACTTAAGTGCAGACTGAATGCAGTGTTTTAGGACACTAATTGTATGTCATTTACAAATAAAAAAAAATTATATAGTTTTAATGCAATTAGCTGAACTTTAGAATGCTTTTTGACCCACCTAAGTTAGGACTTACTGTAAGTACATCTTTATTTGCAGGTTAATAATTACTTCCATTGTCTTTGAAATATGGTTGATGAATGAACTGACAAATATTAACACATCAAAATAAGTCTTTAAAGCAAAACCAAACATGTTGACTTAAAATGTATTTTAAAGAAACACTAAGTAAGATTTTTTTTTACATTAAAATAATGTTTTCAAAATCATTTCAGTGGTTCATTAAAGGGGTCATGAACTAGCTTTTTAAATTTTTTAAAATTGTCGTCTGAGGTCAGCTTATGACGTTCACTTGGTTTTTAAATAAAAAAAAAACACATCAAAATTAATAGGTAATAGGCTATTTTCTACCCTAGTTTTGAGCCTAGCTCAAAAACACTCGGTTTTTATTGGCGTCTCGCATTAAAGATTTGGAAGTAAATGCCCACTGCTGTGAGTGGATAACAGTTTTGCATATTATAATGAGTTTCAACTCACTCGCTTATGCAGCGACTGTCTTCTTCCACAATCAGGCACTGCACAATATTTTGTAATGGCATGTAGCTCGATCCGGTTTATCATCACGAGGTAGGCCTATGTTATTTAGCATGTAAAGCGCGAATGGGTGGGCTAAACTGGCTGTGTTGAAGTAAGCGTTGATCTTCTTCTGCGGGTTTGGTGTTTTATCCTCTTAACGTCATAGTTCCCCGCTTTGAACAAGTCGTTTGCTGAGCCTGGTGTCATTACAAGATTTTAATGGACTAACAAGGACGTTTTCAGTTCTGAAACTTACAGGATATTCTTATAATATGATGACCTCTTAAATGTCAAAAGCTCAAGGACAATTTGATTTCTCAGTTCATCACTCCTCATGTCGTGACATGGTGAAATGCACTTATGCCTCCGCTTTGCGGTCCTTTATCTGATATATCCACGCTGCGTAAGATTGCCAGATCGGGTCGTTTTTCTCATGAGAAAACTACAAATCTGACTTGCTTTACGGCAAGTGTTACAATTGCCAATAAGTGGAGCTTACTCGAGAGTAGACTACAACTACATGTAAGATACCTAGCAGCTGGGTAGCTACGCAACCCCCCCCCCCCCCCCCCCAAAAAAAAAAAAATACAATAAAAAGAAGCTGACGGGGAAAGTGTTAAGCAATTGAATTTAATCTCAATTTTTTACATAACAGTATTGCATTCCTGTGCAGTGTCACATGCCAATAAGATTTTTGTGTAAACTGTTCCTTTAATAAACTGATTATTTCTAGCACACATCACAAAGTGTTAGCCACATGACATGACCCCATCCAATCAGACATCCTACAGAGCATGTAAATAATATGTCACTGTCATACTGCATTCAATCAATGTTACAATATGCCACTGTTCCACATCACTTGATTGCCCATATAGCTAATGGATTAGACTACACATTTAGTAAAGTTATGTATTAATAATACATATGATTACAAATTATGATTACATATATATATATATATAAAACCTCCTGGCACTTCTACTTAGATTTTATCAGGCAGACGACTCCTGTGTTCCCATGGCAATGGCTCAAGGTGTTGCTGGGGGAGGGGCAGTTCCTCTCTGGAAGTGCTCTCAGCCAATGAGCCCCTCCTGGGCCCAGCGATGAGCTAAATTATTTTTAATGGATCTTCATAAAACCATCTGTAACAGCACACCTGCACACTGGAAGGGCTATCGACAGAGTGATTAGGACCACAGGACCAGCAGATTGCTCTGAAATGTGTAATCATTTTGTTGTATGCCACATAGGAAGGCATTCATTTTCTCTAGTGTATGTTTTTCACAGAGTGTGAGTGGAAAAACATACATTTAACTGGGATCGTCAGAAGCTATAAGTCTGTAAGGTGATGGAATTGCCTTTCCATTTTAGAAAATATTTCAGTCAGAACAAACTGAAATTATGAACGTGAACTCAATTTTTTGATTGTATGATTATATTTTAAGTTGTTTGCTCTTTTAATTTTTTTTTTACTGTCCATTAGGGGCATCCTGTATATTAAAAATACAGGATGCCCTGGTGAAAAAGAAGTGATTATTTGTATTGGATGGTAACTTGTAGTGTTCTTCAATTTTTAATATATATATATATATATATATATATATATATATATATATACAGTATACTTGTTTTGCAGATATTCATTAAAATAAAATATCAAAGAATTAAAACGCCAAGGAAGTGTTATTAAAGAAATGTCTCAGGTTCCCTGAGAGGGAACGAGACGCTGCGTTTGAGACGCAGTGGGAAAGCTCTGCGTGATTGCGTCGTGAAGCATCTGTTTAATCAGTCCAATGAAAGAGCGAGATGTCATAGACCAGGAAACTATAAAGCACCCCCGAAAACAGACCACGACAGCTTCTGAAGAAGCCTGAAGCAAGTCGATCAGGGCATGGTAGTATGGCAGGCGAATGCTGCGTCTTGTTCCCTCTCAGAGAACCAGGGTTACATACGTAACCTGAGACGTTCTGAGACTTTCAAGGGAACTTTGAGCTGCATTTGAGACATGGTGGGAACCCCATACCCTCTACTCCGAACTGGATAAAAGATTGAGACTTTCCTGATCTGGGGTAATAAAAGGTGGAGGACAGAACTGCCCTACAAAGCAAAAAAGGCTGTAACTGCATTTTTGGTCAAAAATTAGTTATTATCATTTTCATGACATTCAAGGCATCCTTTGTTATGTGACAAAACATCTTATCTCAAATGTGTGTCGCATTGAGGAAAAATGGTAGTCGTTTGTACAGTAATTGCAAAAAGCCCTAGTTAAAGTCATTTTTCTCAGTTCTGCACTCAGCATAGTTACTGCCTTTTTGCTTTGTAGGGCAGAGAAGGCCTGCAGCACAATAGGACCCATTACATTAGTGGGGACCTTAGGAATGTAACCCGGCCTAGAGTGTAAAAATGCCTTAACCATGCCAGATGCAAATTCCAGACATGAAGGAGTAACCGACAGGGCTTGCAAATCTCCAATCCCCTTAATGGAGGAACTAGTGAGAAGAATCGTTTTGTGAGGAACTTTTCTGAAACCTCTAATATGAACTTGGAGGGAGCCAAAGCCAGACCCTCGAGTACAATGGCCAAATCCCAAACCGGTGCTCTGGAGTGCAAAGCTCTGCCTCAATGTTCCACGGAGAAAACGAGTGATAAGAGGATCTCTACCAAGAGAAGAAACCCCAAAGGGGGAGCGATAAGCAGATATAGCCGCTACACAACAGTACCTTTAAGGTGGAGGGAGATAATACAGCAGAGAGACGGTTTTGTAGGAAATTGAGAACTGAACCAACCGGGCAGTCAACAGGATTCGAAAAACGTTTTCCACACCATGTAGAGAACAGTTTCCATTTCAAAGAATGTAGTTTTCTCATGGAAGGAGCTCTGGGTTGAAGGACAATCTCCACGACCTCAGTTGAGAGACCAGATCCTATGAGCTGGGCCCCCTCAGAGGCCAGGCCCACAGTTTCCACAACTCCAGGCAAGGGTGAAATATTGTGCTCCCGCCTGGGACAGCAAGTCCCTCCTGACCGGAATCTCCATCAGAGAGCCGTCCAGAAGGGACACTAGGTCCATAAACCACACTCTGATCGGCCAGTGTGGGGCTACTAATAACAGATGAGCCCCTTCCTGGCGAAACCTTTCCAGAACTCCCGGGAGCATCGATATCGGGGGGAAACCGTACAGGTGCAGCCTCTGCCACACTTGCACCATAGTGTCCAGTCCGAGAGGAGCTGGATATGTGAGGGAGAAAGAACTAAAGTGGACAATGGGTTGTATTGTAAGATGCGAAAAGATTGACCTGGGCTTGACCGAAGTTCTCCCATAGGAGCTCCACCACCTCGGGTTGAAGTCTCCACTCCCCGGGCCTCAGCCCCTGTCTTGTCAGGATATCTGCTCCTACATTCAGACACCCTGGAATATATACTGCACTGAGCGACCGTACTTCCCCTAGGCCTATAAGAGGATCTGTTGAGCCAACTTGCACAATAATCAGGACCTCAGACCTCGATTTCGAGAAATTGTTCCTCCTCGGCGCCCTCTGGGGGGCGATTGTCTAACGAGTGTCGCAGCGCTGCCACATCGGTTGTTCCCTGCTGGTTCGCCGTTTCAGGGCAGCGTGGTGTCAGCGTCCCCATATGTTCCTCCGAGGAGGGTCGTAGAACGGTCAGTTCGGTTATTACCTGCCGGTTCGGGCACTGAAGTGTCCGTTCAACTATATCCCGAGGCCAGTCCCAAGAGACTGGTTCCTTTTGTAGAGTTGGTAGAGTAGTTTAGTAGAGTTGGAAACTACTGCCAGATATTTCTCAGCGTGTCCTGCATATTATAGAAAAGGGGTACAGAATTCAGTTCGGTACCCAGGTTCCCCTGATTGTGGAGGAGACGCTTTGCTTTTGATGCACTCTGTGCTTTGAGGAGCTGGTACTCGGATGAGATTGCTCGGTCTTAATAAAAGTTCTACGCCCAGCAGTCTCGGGGACATCGAAACATTGAGGAAAAAACATCTGGAATGCAGCAGATTGCTTTTTTGCATCCTGAAACCTATCGATGACACAGTTAATAGCATCACCGAATAAACTCGAAGGCGATAGCGGGGCATCCAGAAGAACAGACCTTGTCCTTAATGTCAGACAGATTTAACCAAAGGTGACGCTCTGTGGCCACCAGGGCTGCCATAGAACGGCCCAGTGACCCGGAGCGACAGGTCTGTTGCGTGACGTAATTCTCGAATCAATTCGGCACTGACTTCCTCACGTCGATATCCTTCAGCAGGTCAGCCTGGTATGCCTGCAGAATAGACATTGTGTGCAGGCATGACACAGCCTGACCTGCTGCCGAATAAGCTTTAGCCACCAGCGAAGAAGTAGACTTTAGAGGCCTGATGGGTAACGTCAGGGCTTTTAATAATGATGCTGACTCGGGAGCGTCTCTTCAGCTCGGGGCACCGTAACATAACCGTAATCAGAAGCACCTAACACATTGCTATAGTTAGATGTCTGGGGGTTGAATATTCTGTATGAAGCCGGCTAATTCCACGATCTCGACACCTCAGTGTGGAGATCGAGAAAAAACGCCAGTCACCGACGTGGATGCTGTGTTCTAGATGGTAAAAACATAGATATCTATATAAAGGCTAGATATCTCGTCCACGCTGCTGGCCAATGGAGGTCGACGTCTGCACGTGACGGCCATCTTGTCACAGGTAGCTCGCTCACTCGTAACATTGTGTTAATGGTACATGTAATATTTAAATAACCATAACTTGCTAAATTTTCTACCAATTTTTTAAGAAGCCAAACCGTTTGTAAATCCGTCAAGATTTCAACGAGATAAGAATATTGTGGCAAGCCACCGGTGATGACGATAGAAACTCCGCCTTAAGACATCTAGCCTTATAGATATCTATGGGTAAAAATCTTTCAAAAGTGAACTTTGTAATAATGTCAATAAAGTTTTACTTTAAAGTACATTTTAAATCAATATTTTAATAATATTTTTTCATAAGGTAGAAAATATTTTTTCAAGAAGTAGACTTATTTTGATGTGATGACTAACATACTAAGGACAAGTGTAATTATCTTTTTAACTGTTATTTGATATTAAAATATATTTTAAATGTTTAAGAAATTGCAGTACATTAGCCATTAAGTTAAACATATATTTAAATACATAAAATACAAGTTTAAATGAAAATGTTTACCATACAGGCTTGTCAGTACATTCAGCAGTACAATTTAACCATTAAAGGGTCTTAAGTAAATGTACCTAAGCGGTTTAAAAACACACTAAAATTAGGCTAATACCATTTAATATAAATTTAAACTAAAACATTTTCATTTAATTGCAAATAACTTTTGCAGCAATTAAGTCTCTGAAACATATTCAGTTTGCTGTATATATTTTTACATATTTTGTTTTCCATATAAGTACTATTTTTAAAAGTATGCTAATGTGAACTTTCTCATAATGAGAAAGGGGGAGATACAGGCATATTAATTTGAACATAGTAATTTTAAATTAATTTCATGAACATAATTTCAAACTCTTCATAATGTTACAGCTCACCAGGGTAGTTTGTAACACCAGCTGTAACTCTTTACATTTGACATTAATTCACACACTTCAGTCCTTCCAGAAAAACGCGGAGTTTTTTTGTGATTGTTGCGGTCAAAAATCCTTGATTACGCGGCCCGTTTTCTTTAAAAATGCGATGGAATATGCGGGATATTTATGCAATTTTATGCGATGAAATTGCGGGAACTTGCAAAAATTGCGGGAACTTGCAAAAACTGCGGTTTGATGAAAAAGAGAAAAAAAGTGATTCCCCCAACACCCTGTTCTCACTAGGCTACTACCTTAATGTAAAGAGTCATTTCTTATTACTTTCTATGATGTAGCAAGCATACTACATCATAGAAAGTGCTGGGAATGTTTAATTTCTCATCTTGTTTTATTTTTATAAAATTTTCAAAATCACAGAGTTTGATATCAAGTTCTTGACATTTCTTTTACACATTTTCTGATAAGTATAACATCTGAGAAGTAGCCTATAAAACATGAAACAATAATTTGGAAAAAAAACCAAGAAAAAAAACCAAGAAAAAAAAAAGATAGAGGGCATCACAGACTTTTAAATTCCTTTAGCAGAGATACAGATCTTTTGGGCTTTTCGATTTTAAAGACTCAAAATACATTTTAAAGGCTGTTTTGAAATGAGCAAAGTTGGGTTTTGAGTTACTCCACTTAGTTTGATGAATATGAAATTTTCCTAATAATAGAAAAAAATCGATAACATACATTTTTCTTATAGGAAAGTCAAAATCATTTGTATGAAGATGACAAATTTAAGACAAGGTTGCAATTCATTTTAAAACCTATAGAAATTGAGACATCTCATTCCAAGAGATTGAAAAATAGGGACATTCAAACAATAAGTGCACAATAGACTCTCTTTCACAATTACAAAATCAGCAATGTTTTATTTCAGACTGTAACGAGTGTAAATAAGGTGTGGCCCCTTTAAGAGCTGCGCGCTGAACTGTCTGCAGTGTGTGCGCCTCAAACACCCCATGTGTGCGGGTAATTTCTGTTTGATGCTTATTCTTTTATCTTATTTTGTTTATTTAGTAACGATGTGATGGTAGAACGTGTGACAGACAGTTATACGAGTTCGATTTGTGAGATGTCAATCGCCTCCGTGAGTCTTTCTGGCCTCTGCAATAACTTCAGCTGTGAGCTATCCCGTCGCGTAATTGCGTCACTTCATAACGTTCCCATGGAAACAGGAGGAAATGGCTGCTCTTGTATGAAGCAAACGCAACATTTTTCAACTTTCTGCGAAGATATGTGACTTTTTTTTGCAACGAAAATGCGAGGATTATGAAATCATGCAAGCCCCGCATATTTTGCATGGAAATCGGCATTTTATGCGGCGAAAGTGCGGCTTATTCGAAAAAATGCGGCCCCCGCATAAATATGCGGACTTTGGCTGATTTTGCATTGAATTGAGCGATCGCATAATCGCGTTTTTCTGGAGGGACTGACACTTAATGTGTTTCAGTCTACGAAACAACTAATTTGTAAGTTTAAGATAAATAGTGAAATAGTTTTTTAAAGCATAAACCCTAGTCTGCCCTATTGTGTGTTTTGCTAGTAGGTAAATGATTCTTCATCCAGATGCCTCTATTCTCCTATTAAAATGTGCTCTGTTATACTGCTTTTAGATGGGCCATTTGACCTGGCTGTAGGTGTGTGTCTGTGATAAATAAAGGTTAGCTGTAAAAGTTAGTCTTTGCAGCTTTCCAAAGTAATGGTGACAATCCAAGCTTTATGATGACCAACCCCCTCACACAGATCCATAGCCTGCAGTCAGTACTAGTAATCTCCATTTAAAATTCTGTTCACATGATATATCGTCTTATTAGTATAAGGTGGATTATCACAGTGGAGAGCAGTACATAGGACAGGAGTGAGTCTGTGGAGAATATTGAGTGAAGCGGAATTGATTAACCTGCTATGCTAACCATCAAAACAACATAACGCAAGACAGGCGGAGACATATGTCAGTCAATAAAAGTCGAATCACACAGGTGTACAGTATCAATCAGGTGCATCATAAATATTCTGATCATCCCGAAGCATCTCTTGAATACTGAGTCTGGTGTTTAGACCTCATCAAGCCATCATAACCCAGCTCAACCTGTCCTCATTGGCTATTCTAAAGCAGTGTGGGTTTTGTTGTTATTTGCCTGGCCTCATTTATATATATATATTTATTTATTTTTACCCCAGGGACAACCCCCAAGTGCCCTTTAAGGCTATGATTTATACAAGACAGACATTGTCCTTGCAAGCCTGGCAGATAGTTTAACAAAATTGAATGAGATCAAATTTAACACAACCTCCATTGGGGTTGGCCACATTATTTTGAAGTGCTTCATTACAATGGAAGAGAAGGCTGGGAATCTTCATTTGGGACACTGGAGACCTCAATTCATCACATTCAATAAAGAACTGGAGCAGTGCCACAACGCGAGGAGCAACTGTAACAAGTGCAAACAGAAGCACTTACTTGCGTATAGATTGCTTTTACTTAAGAAACCAAGCAGAATGCTAAGGAACCGTCTCATTTAAATATGCCTGAGACGGAATGAGAAATGTTTCTCGAGGCTTTTAGTTAACTGAAATTCTTTCAAGTAAAGAATTCAAATCCATTCCACAAGCAATTCTCTGATCATCTGTGCCCAGAAAACTAGCAGGGGCAGGCTGAATTCATCAGTCTCCAACAGGGGAACGTTTCTTGAATGCACTGGTAGCCAGCTATGGTTGCAAGTTCTGTCTTTACCAACATAAGCTGCTTTATAAGCTTCTGAGAACGGTAAGGAACGGTTTCCATTTGACCTTTTATTTTGGCACGGCACGATTACATACCGCTCTTGGTAGAATGCGTGTAGTGTTGTTGCCACTCAGGATTGGACACTTGTCTGTTGCCTTGCTGCCAGTTTCTCTCTAGCTGGCCAAGCGTACTATTTTAGTGAAGTTAAAGCAAGTCAATATTCAACTAAAAGAAATACCTGATTATAATGGAGTCACTATATCTCATATTGCATTACAGAGGCAACGACTGACACAAGGTGTGGTATTTAGGTGAGCGTGGAGAACTGCTGGACATGGAGTGTACATCTTGTATCATTTGCTTCTTCCCTGTTCATGTTTTTGACTGTAGATATACACATACTGTATACTGTAGATCTTGTATTGACTATGCCTAAGTCTATACCAGCATATCCCAAAGACTTTCATACATGAAACACATGCCGGAATGGCTCACTGTGATGCAATCTTAAGGAGTCAGGCTCCAATATCGGTTCAGCAGGAACACAGAATGCTGGACAAAATAGATGCTGGATTTGCCAAAGTTTGCAAGGCTCATCCAATCAAACTTTTTTTTTGTTCAGAGCTTTGTTTGAGATGCTTTGTGTTCATCCCTATCAATCAATTTCATGCTTCTATTAGGCATGCTATTTATTTATATTTTTTGCATGCATATTATAATCATATGCAAATTGAAATTAACTTTTTTACTTTCATTGATTGAAAATGTGTTAATGCAGCGCCAATAGCTTCAAATCACAATTGGGAACTGTTAATATAGACTACATTTTGGAAATGTTTCTTGGTGGGAGCCCCTAAAGGGATGTGCTGGTGGAAAACAATTTGGGATGGGAAGGATATTTTGCCTTCGCAAAACTTTTGCTTTCCCTCGCAAAGATATTTGCGTTCCCACGCTAAAACTGTTGTGAACTCGGACAGACATTTCTGTTAAATGTCCGTTTCACAGACAGTGATTGACTCAAATATAAAGAAATGCATCAGTGCTTAACTCAATGAGATCAGTGAAGTTGGAAACTTGGCAATAATGTATATTCTCAGATTCGAAATTCCCGGATCAATATTTTGTGAGCTAAACGTTGTTAAAACACAAATTACACCTATTTACAATCATAGTAGACAACGAGCTGCAACCCAGTTTTCTTCAAAACGACCTTTATAATATAGTGTCTCCAGTAGGCGGTTGAAAAACAAATTTGCAATGTGTAAAACCCAAAGCCCTTTTGGACATTGTATACTATGAAACATATTCAATAACTTGTACTTTCACCAAATTCAATTCACACACCACTGCTCTCCTGCTGGTTATACTACAACTATGGTAGTACACATTCATACACCCATTCACGGTGCCCCACGGTGACCCCGAACAGTGCACAAACAAAGCCGCTAAAATGCAATCACATTAAAATGAGCTTCTCTTCTACTTACTGTGAAATTGATTTCTTTATATTTGCTACTAGTGTTCTCCACACTCCAAACCCTTATGTTTTTATTTAACTTTCAGGTGGCAACCCAAACTACAACACTTAGTTGTATTAAAAAATTCATCATTTGTATAATTATTTGTTATGAAACAAAATCAATAACTTCACCATTATTAGAAAAAAAATATTCAATAACGTCACACTGTTATACAGTGTAATCCCATTCAATTTAGTAAGCAATTATAACACAAAAGCTATGATTGTAACTAGTTTGTTAGCTATTAGTAGCTTTATGGCTATTAGTTGCTTTTTTTTTTAATCAAACTAAGTGTTGTAGTGTGACCAGTGGGAGACCATTGATGTGTAAACTGAATTTGGTGGCAGTACAGTGTTTAACATTGAAGTTAATGACTATTTTTGTAGTCATGTTTTTTTGGGCTATATTGCACTTTGCAGACGGTCCTTTCGGACTTGTCTTTATTTAATTTATGTTATTTATTATGATTATAAATGGATGTCATTTGTGTGGTTAAAGTTGCAGGTAATTATACACAATTTATAGTAATTAATATAATAATTATGTAACGTATAACAATGACACCGTAGAACAGTGTTACCATTTTTTATAAAACAACCTTTACGCTGCCTTCACACTGGCAGTTGAAATCAGCTCCGTAATACGCAATACGTTCCCAACGGACGTCGTACTACACAGTGAAAAGCGTCGGACGCGGGTAGAACAAAAATGGCGGAGAGATTAAAGTTTGATTCTGTCAGTTCTGTATGATCTCTCTGATTAGGGTTATGCTGCGTGAGGAAAGTTGCTCAGGACGTTGACATGTCAGGTCGGCTAAAAAATGTGATATAGTGGTCAATAGTTCAATGTCTACCTTCAATTTAATTGTATTAACTGCCCTTATAAACGTTAGAAATTCATGAAAATAAAAATGACATCACAACTTATCGTTATAAAATCAATATTTATTTTATTAAAAGTTAATAATTCAGGTTTATTTATCAGTACCATAGCAACGGTCAACTTCCGCTGGAATTGTCGGATAGGAACAGTCCGTAGCTTTTCGCAAGAGTTCAAATTTTTGAACGCATCCGGATGACCAACGGACACGATTTTCTTCGCACCGCACTCGGTCGGACCCGTTTCGGACCTATTCGCATGCGGTCTGCGAATCTCCATAGGAAATGAATGACTTCCGGTCGTTTCGCAGCCGCATCGGAGCTGATTTCAACTGCCAGTGTGAAGGCGGCGTTAAGCACCAAAAAAAAATAAAAAAAATTTGTTTATCATATTTGATACTTCCATGTCTCATATTGTGTGATATCTGCAAACCACCTGCATATAACTGCATTTGTTAACATGAACTATAAATAAACAATACTACAGCATTTATTAATCGTGGTTAATGTTTCTCAACATTAACTAGTACATTTTTAAGATCAAAATTTGTATCTTTTAACCTAATGCTGTCATGGGTTTATGAATGAGGACTCAAATGCAGACTGTGAATTAACAGATTTATTGACAGACAGATGACATGAAGTGGTGGGAGAGGTGAACAGTCCAAATAATAGGCAAGGATGACACAAAGACAGAAGTTGAAGCTAGCCGAGCTGCCGTTGATAATTGCACAAGATGTCTGTAGGCTGGAGAGTAGCAATGGCAGAGTAGAGTGAGACCAGCAGTAGCCAGACAGGAAATCCACGTACAACAGCAAGGCACACGGACAAGGGTATTTTTATAACCGTGTCTTTTTTTTACGCGGTTCGGCCGTTCGTCCACACGGAAACGCAATATCAGGACACTGAAACCGAACATTTTTGAAAACCCCTGCCACGGTGCAGACTGATCTCATGAAGTGGCTTGTGTATGACACGGCAATTCGTATTTCCATTTTTGCCGTGCTATCAAGACGCATAATCGCTTTTCAGCGTGTTTATGAACGCCGATGACTTAACGTTATATAAATATATCCTCAACCCCGTCCCTAAACCTAACCGTCACTGGGGTTAATGGCATTCATGACTGTTCCCTTACCATCCTAGGTAAAAAAAAAGATATGACTTACCTCAACCCCATCCTTAAACTTAACCGTCACTGGGGTTAATGGCATTTATAACTGGAGATTTGACTGCGTGTTCAGACACGCGGAATGACGCGGATGGCGTAGACATATACACGCGGATTAGGGCTGGGCGATATGGCGATATATATCGTTACCGCGATAGAAAACGTCAGACGTAACAGATTTTTTTATTCCGTGTATACCGCGAAATGCAAATAAGGGGGCGTGGTTAACTCCCGTGCAGCGCGCATGAGACTGATGCTGAGATTTCTCAAAGAAACATGGAGAAAGCAGATCAAGAGGATCCACAAAGGAATGACATTTTCTAAAGGATTGTTGTTAACGTGATATGTTCGAGGGGAAAGGCAGCCGTCAACTTGAGCAGAGCAGCTGCACCCAGGCTACAGTTTAGAGGAGTGCACGTTCGCCAGGGGGAAAGCATGAATACTTGATAACAACATTTCATAGGCTATATCAATATCATTACGAGAAATAACCTTAAATAATGTATAGTTATCCGCTTCTTTCCTTCTCTTATGTATAGTTACTTTTTAAACATGAAAATCGCTTTTAGCATGAATGAACATCCTGCTTGTTAAAACGAATGTAAAATCCTACGTTTCTGAGGCAAAATTACTAAATATGCAGCGCGAGTTATATATTTTTTAACTCCAAACAATTGCCTACTGAACCAGTTGATAAAATCTTCCTTTGATTCGATCCGTGATTACAACTTCACTCTCAAATTAATCGATCGCATTTTGTTGATGTTAAGACGCGCGCGTGCACATGCACTGAGAGGGAGCGCGCGGTGTTCGACGCACTGTTATAAGGTGTGTATAATTTAAACTACTTAGTCAACACTAATAGCTGCGGTTTGGTTTTCATATTGCTGCTCTCCTTCTTGTCACTTCTGAACTGACGGGTTGCCAGATATAACAAAAAGAGCAAAACAAGCCCGTTAAAACAACAGTGTGTGCAGTCTCCGGTTGTGCAGGAATACACTTCTCCGTTGAAAACGCAGTATAATAAGCACATGTGGTAAAAAAAAATATTATAATTATATTATATATATTATAATTATATTATAAACTGATTGATGAAGTAAAGCAATGCATGAGATTGAAAAATTATTTAAAGTTGAAATGCACCTATGATATCATAACATATCAATCTGTTGTGGGAAGTTCATCTAAGTTTATGAGTGTTTTTTGTTTACTATATTTTGATATAAAAATAGTTTACCAAATAAATCATTTACCAAATAAAATAAAAATAAAACAAGGTGACATACTTTTCATTTCTAAAGTATTTGGGCTTATTAAAGCCCTTTTTGTCGATTTTTTTTTTTTTTTTGAGGATAACTATATAAATAACTATATCGTGAAATATATCGTTACCGTGAAATAAAATTAGTCATATCGTGAAACACAATTTTGGTCATATCGCCCACCCCTAACGCGGATACACGCAGATAGCTCAAAATGCGTAGAGATAACACGCCACCTGAATCGAAACTGGTGCATATGTTTACGCAAAAGTCATGATGTCATGTTGCAGGGTGAGTATTTTCTGAAACTCCGGTTGCAGTGTTGTCATGTAGACAGCGAAACCGGAGTTTTTGCACCGCTGACGGCTTCTGATTGGCTAATGTGGCTTTACGGTTAGGTTTATATCACCGCTTGCTGGTGTTGCATGCTCTTGACTGCACTTGATGTCTTGTTTTTGTGTTTTCATGTAGACGGAGGTTTTTTTTTTTTAAAGCAGGAGGGAAAAACTCATTATAAAAATACCCGTGTCCGTGTGGACATGGCTGGGTTTGCTCCAAAGCAAAAGGGAGAAAGCAGTCAAGGACGCTCTGCTTAGCAGGACAGGTCTGGAACAAGAAACAAGACGGAACTGAAGCCAAAACTAAAGCACAATAAAAACCTTTATAAAAGAAACACTAATGAATTTGGTAACAAACTATTTAGCTCAGAAGTTCACAGTGGCACAAAATATAACGAACTGGCAAACACATGAGGGAAAGAGCACACATATTAAAGGGAGCTAAGAGCAAGAGGTACAGCCTAGGTGTACACACTCACGTAAACAAGTTACTGTTTTTCTAGATTGCTTGGTTCCTGCGAACTAATTGAGGTTGCTTTAATGCTTTTCATGAAACATTTACAGTTTCACTGCTAAAATAACCTTAGTTGAAGCGCTGAGGCAGTCTAGGTTGAAAACCCAGAGGAACTTGATGAAGCAATCGTCTGCCACATGTGTCCCTCAAAGGGAAGCCATCATGTTCCTGAGCCAGATGTGACTGATGTGGAGTCTGGGACACTGTTTCTTTGTAAAACCTTTTTTTGTTTTTCTTTAAAAAGGCTGTTTTTTTGTTGCCTGACCTCTTGATAACCTCACTTTTTTTTTCTTTTGGTAATTTTCAAAGTAAAGCTCTCTCTTTGTTTTCTCTCTTTTATCATGTCCTATTAGCTATCTCTCTAACTTGCACTCCCCTCAATCTAATATCGCAGGCAGATGCTTGGGAGCCCCGAGAGATTTTCTGTAAAATAAAATCCTTAATTATTTGTGCGACTGCTTTTTTTGTAATATCTCTCTCTCTCAGTTACTCTCGTTTCCAACAGGTAACACTTTTTATCCACAGGAACAAAAAAAAAGGCTAAATTATTTCATAATACTATGTGTGTGAGAGCAATTGTATATTATCAGGCAAAGCAACAATAATGTGCACCTGCACACACCTCCAAAAGTATGCTAGATGAAAAAAAAAGTAAAAAGATGTTTGTCCAAAACATTGTCACTGAAAATTCTAGTCACGTCTAAATGTTATCAGTTCAATTGTTTTACACTTTCCGCAGATCATTTGCTTTAAATGTGCAACCCACCATCTTGTTGCTTCTTTGAAAAGCCAATGAGCTCGCTGCTCAACCTTCATCAGCATTTGGTCGGTTTCTGTAACAGTTTGCAGTGTGCTTTCAGAAACCCTCCCTAGGTCCACCTGTATAGCTGCTACAGGTAATTCATGTATGCTATTGTACAAAAGCAGAATGTTGTGTATGTATTTGCATAGCAATTTATTTATTTATTTATTTAAGTTGAAATTGGGCAGTGGATTTCTAGTTCCCAGCATGCTTTGCATATGACTGGATAACAATAATAAATATTGAAATTAGTATTTTTATTTATTTATTTATTTTGTGTGTGTGTAAAGGGAAAGACATTTTAGTGTTTATTGCTGTTATGTTAGATATTTAAAAGAGTTTTTGTTATGTTGAAGGTTTTGTAATTACCTCTGTGCTGAAGAGTAGAGTATAAACTATGTTCATGTACATTACTTGTGTGCATATTGAGATAAAATAATGTCACTGACATATTTTAAGATATATTAATTTTTTAAGTTGCTTTATACAAGTTGCTTTACATTTTAGTCTGGGACTTGACTTAAGTCTTGTCTGTGAAAACGGAGGTAAATGTTTAAAGTAGTTAGAAAAAAAATACTGTAGGCTACTGGTGGTGGCCCCTCAAATTAAAATAAATAAATAAATCAATCAATGCATGACTCCTGATCAGAGGAATTATTTAGTTTTGATTAATTTGCTGTTTAGTATATCTTTCATTTACAGTAGAAGTTAGCCTCATAGCATAATAGCCTAAGTCATATTTCAATGTCTTTGGAAAACAAGAAAAAAACACAAAATGACTTAGGCAATTGCTATGAGGCTATGCAGTAAATAAGTCAAATAACCTATTACATGAGCAACAGCTAATTACTTATGTAGCAGATTGTGAATTTCTTCTATAACTCCCTCTGATGGAGAACTGGAATTATCTGCCCAGTAAATTTAGCAGTGTCAGGTAACCGGCTGGTTCATCATTAGGCTACCATGATTGCGCTTCTAATAAAAGTGGAACACGCAAATGGCTGTGTGTGAACGCTACTGTGTTGCCTTTTCCTAGTGGAGTTGTGCTGTTCGGGGCATTTATTCTGTTCTTTGTTCAATCAGGTATGTGAATGAGTGGAACGTGGCATGTTATTTCATAATATTGGTGTGTAATTTAAAGCCTGTGTTCTGCAGTCGCTACACACAGTTCGAGTGCAGCGAGAGCGTGTGCAGTCGTTTTAGAATCATTGTTAAAGCAGTAGGTATGATCATATTCTGTTGGACAGTTTCATGTTAAAAAAAATGCTAAAAATATCTTGGCTGCGAGTGTACGTGTGTGTAGGTCGGGGGGACGTGCCTAACAGGCTTGCTCCCAGCTCTAAACCGTGTAAGTGTATCTTTAATTGCACACAGACACGGACTACGCTGCTGTTTTGTCTCCATTTTGAATTTGTTTCATTTTTTATTGTGTTTGTTTTGGTATTTTCTTTTATTAGTAATTGTTTTAGATCTGTTGTCAGGTTGTTGTTTTTTTGTATAATTTGTATTTTGTGGAGGAAGTGCTTCCAACAGGGGAAGTTTACTGATGAACAATTATTTACGGAGGGTTATGTAAACTGCCCTTGGGGTTGATTTATACAAAACAGCATAAGACTCCATTAGGTTGGGCAGGTGTTGTTGATTTTTTTTTTCATCCTCTTTTCTTTTTGCAGCCGTCATGGCAGAGGACTTGCAACAATTGCAAGTCAATTGGAGGCAGACGATGCATAAACCTGTCTCTAGTTACATGGAAACTTGAGCATCTGGGAGCACCCGGTACTGTATCCAGTCGTTATCCTTAGCTCATGGGTTCCAGTGTTGGGTTCATAGCTAGGGGAGCATAGCTACCCCTGGTGTTACCTCTAGCTCAGAACTTGCAGAGTTAAAGGAAATTTGTAAACGGGAGCAAAGTTCATTAGACCAACTTAACTAAAAATTGAATGTTGCTACAGAGACAACATAGCAAGGGCCCTTTGCCACGGGGGAGCTCGATTAGGCGATGTCAGAAACCAAGCCATTATGCTCGAGAGTGTGATGGGGAGAGGGTTTTGTCTCAATCCCAGTCATCCTTTGGCATGCCTCCTCGTGGGTGTGCTTCTGGTTGTTTGAGCTGGCAGTTGGAAAACTAATACCCACTGAGCTGTTGAGCCACCGTTCGGTTGGGGGTATGATGTGCTCGAAGGCTGCTTTAGAAGCGAAGTCTATTCCTCAACTGATGTGATCTTGTTCTAATGTTGAAGTAGTCACGGGGATGTTTCAGTGTCATGTTTGGTGGACACTGGGTCTATGGTGTCCACCATAACAGAGTTTTTTTCTCTGAGCATTTCATGGCTTTGGGGCCTGCTCAACAGTCTTGTCATTGGCTACAGCTTCAGGCAGCTAATTGCTTAGCCATACCATATGTAGGCTATTTTGAGGTGGACGTGGAGCTTTGTGGGAAGGTAATGGCTAGATTTGGGGTGTTGGTAGTTAAAGACCCTCCAGGGAGTAGTTCCAGAGTTCTGTCCTCAAAGAATGTTATGCCGAACCCTTTGGAGAGTATGGTTCTGCATTGTTGGATGCACCATCAGTCATACAGGCCCCAAGTTTAGTTCGCCAGGCCTTACAGCAGTGTCATTGTGCTAAGGCAGAGCCCTCCCTGGACTCTTTAGGTCACTTAAGAGTGCGGGAGAGACTGGTTTGTCGTGTTTCGGGTGGTACTTTTAAGCTTCTGTCTGTTACGTGTTCTGCCCAGTATGCTGGGCTTTCTGTTTTGTTTGAACCTCCCAGCACTGGGCTGTATTGTTGGTCTCTATATCAACTTGTAGTACGGTATATACATCCCAGTCGTCAAAGTGGGAACTACAGACATTGTATTATATCCTCGCACTGTAATTGATACTCTAACTATGATCAGTGTTCGTTTACTAGCTGAGATCAAAGAGATTAGGACTATATTTGGATTATTATTATTATTGTAAAGCATTACTGTTGTACTGCTTTTATCACTCGCGGCTCGCGGAAAAAATAGACCAGATGCCGAAACTGGCGCTTCACGGCGTGGGCTGGGCCACAGCGCTTCATCCGACACCGCCAAAGCACACGTCCAGTCGCCCCAATACCCTTCCTTTATACGCCATCCCACGGCGCCCACTCAACTACACGCACGTGCACAGTATCCAGTGTATATGGATCCAACACTATCTCACGACCAATTCGTATGAATTCGACGCATGATTAAAAAGTGTCTAATTCGCACTAATTCGTACGACCTCACTCGTACTGATTCGTACGATTTGTCTAAACCCACGTGATGGTTAGGTTTAGGGGCGGGGTAAGGGGTAGGTCATTCGTACGAATTCATACGAATTGGCCAATTCGTAAAATATGTACGATTTAGCAAAATTCATTCCAATTAGCGTATTAATTCGTACGAGTGAGGTCGTATGAATTGTTACGAATTAGCCACTTTTTAATCATTCGTCGAATTCGTACGACTTGGTCGTGAGATCGGGTTGTATGGATCAGGTTCGTCCTCCCCCGAATCACAATCTGTAAGTAATATTAATAATATTTGCTGTTATGTTTTCTGTAGTATGCACAATATAGTTATATTGTGTTTTCTGTGTTGTGTACACTCCGCGCAGCTTCTAAGCGGGGTAAAGTTAGTTTTGTTTTTGATATTCACCAGACATTCATTGAAAAATGGCAATTACCTCCTAAACGACTTAGCCAAATATGACTTCGCTCTATATAATAAGCACTGTCCCTCAAAAGCCGCCGCAATGTGAGTATCGCCGGGAAAGCTCGCTCTTGACGGAGACGCGAGTAAGGGACCGTGTGGAAAGTGCACTTTTTCTGACACGTTTGTTCAAACACTATATACAATTTTCAACACTTGACAAGCTAAAATCCTGGTTATGGCCGTTCCGTTGCCGACAGTCTCTGCCTACGGTTTACCAATAACAACTGACTGGGTCATTTGACCAATCGCCGCAGATTCGCGTCACCCAAAGGAGGTGTTTGGGGAAAATGAATCGTCGAACGAATCATTTGGGAGTCGTTGAGCAAATCAGTTAAAAATAAATGCATATTATAAGACAAATAAAGTGTTTTTTTGTCCTTGCATGTACGTTAAACTGTTTCAACATGGAACATTTCAAATGCTGTGATAGGGGCTCTTTAATGGAGATAACATAGCACAGGCATAACTCACATTCACACGTAATAATCCAGCAAAGAACAAGGGGAACAAATGCTAGAAGTAGAGAGAAAGTAATGAGACTAAAGTGAGAACAAGTGTCACAGAGAAGCAGCGTGAACGCTAATTGCAACGATGAACAGGAGGGAAAATAGATAGGCAGAGACAGAGAGAGATAAAGACCGAACAAACCCAGCTCATGACAAAAACAATCTGTTACTTTAATTTCCTATTATCACTGCAAAGCTGTTTTTAAACAATCTCTATTGTTAAAAGCGCTATATAAATGAAGGTGACATGACTTAACTGGTATATCCTGGGGTGAAAGTCCCTATAGGTGATGTAGTTGGCTACAGTCACTCTCTGCTACTCTCCGCCTTACCATCTCACCACACTTAGATGCTGAGTTTGTGATTCTGCAAGGGTCATATAGCTCTGAGTTGAGCGTTTTGCTCTTTGCCCCTTGTGAGGAAGCAATCACAAACTAATTAGCAATTAATGTGTATCCTTACCGTCCTCTAGCCCAATGAGGGGTGGCTTTCACTAGAGAAGACAACTACATTCCCCATTATAAATTACCATCATGTTGATTGATGTGTTCTTAGAAGTTTTGTCATTGATGGTTGTTTTTCTTTTCTTTTTTTCTTTTTGTTTATTTCATTATGCACAGTTATGAGTTTAATGGAAGTTTGGAGGAACAGGTGATGGGGCTAATTAGTCATTAGTAAAGACTCTCAGGTCCCAAATGACAAGTGCATGCTTTACAAGGTCATAATTTGATTAAAGTGCCTGCGAGTGATAGGAGAGACAACCGCAGCATGATTAACTTGTCTCTGGGTACGGTGTGGACCAAGCAGTGTTGTAGTACTCGAGACTCGGACTCGTCTCGGACTCGGTCTCGAGACCATATTTTAATGGTCTTGGTCTTGTCATGGACTCTTTTCCATTTGAACTCGGAATTGACTCGTACTCAAACATTTTTTTTTTAGGACTCGGAATTATTCCCGAGTCCACTCGAGTTCAATTAAAAATATTTTTCATGATTATTAATGTATGTTAATAAAATATTTCTTTAAATTGATTGACACGCCCAGTGATTGGTGATTTTCTAGTGCGCAACTGCGCATGACAAATTGTAATAAAATTACTTTTAACACCACCTACTATGTGGCCTTTTTACCCTAAACTGATCATATTTTTTAAACTCTAAGTAAATTCAGTAAAAAAAAAAAAAAAAAAAAAGGATTTCTCTAAGTAAATAAAAGTAAATTAGGTAATCAACCCTCACTGGTCTCGGTCTTGACTCGGACTCGACCGTCTCTGGTCTCGGACTCGACTCGGACTAGACTCTCTATGGACTCGGTCTTGACTCGGACTCGACTCTCTCTGGTCTCGGTGTCGACTCGGACTCGAGTGAGGTGGTCTCGACTACAACACTGGGACCAAGCGCAGGGTAACTTTAACATGCGTGTGTTGATACATATGCCTGTCTGCATATAGCACTTTAGAGGTGACTGAATTAGCCTACTTGACCACAAACTACAGGTAAATTCATCAGATAAGTGTAATTTCTCCTAAAATTAAAATTCTGTCATCGTTTATTCAGTCTAATGTAATTCCAAACCCAAAGTACACTTCAAGTGCACATTCAATAGGCTACAATAAAGCACACTTCTTTTTCACAAGGTCATGTATTTAATGGCACTTTGCATTTAACCTTATGTTATTTTTAAAGATGCATGCTTAGCTTCACAAGGAATACTATACATTTTGCTTTGGTGTCAGGCGAAGTAGCCTTGAGGCCCCAACACTAATCACTGTCAACGTCTTCCCTTCATCTGCTGAAGTGCAGCAGCTCTGTTATATGCAGGTTGCTAAAACACTGAAGAAAGTTTCTCTCACTGAGGGACTGGGAGTGAATGCTGGCAGACTGGTGAATATGAGAAGGCCCTGAGGTATGACTCCCATCTGATCGATAAACCGTTGAAACCCGCCTTCTCTCTCCTGACCTCCCTTGTTCCTCTCCCTCAACCATCCCTTTCATGCCAAACTTTTCGACTTAAACTGTCAAAGCGCTTGGATGAAATTTACTCGCCGGCTTTGGGACAGAAACGAATGCTAAATTTGCAGGCCTGGAAGATACTACTGAAGCCATTCATGCGCTTTAAGAAGCATCTCTACGGCTGAAACCGAATTCCATTCATAGTATTGTTTTCAAATAACACAGTGTCATCCCAAGAAGTTATATAACTGACGTCTTGGGATGAGACTGCAAACTGTTGATGTGAGGTACATTCTGTGAGGATGCAGGTACGATATATCACTTATACTTTAAAACACAAATTCAGAATCCGTAATCTGTATCATATATCAGTCCCTCCAGGATTTCACAATTTTTTTTTTGTGATTTTTGCGATAAAAATGACTGATTTTGTGGTGGTAATTTCCAAAAATTTGTGAAAAAATTTGCGATTTATATATAACATTTACCATAATAGTATTCAGTCCTTCCAGAAAAACGCGGAGTTTTTTTGTGATTGTTGCGGGCAAAAATTGATGGATTACGCGGTAAACTACTGGCAGCTGTGGTTGCCAGCATCATACCGTAAATTTATGCAATTTTATGCGATGAAATTGCAGGAATTTGCAAAAATTGAGGGAACTTGCAAAAATTGCAGTTTGATGAAAAAGAGAAAAAAAAGTGATTCCCCCAACATCCTGTTCTCACTAGGCTAATGTAAGAGTCATTTCTTATTACTTCCTTTGATAAGCAAGCATACTACATCATAGAAAGTGCTGGGAATATTTAATTTCTCATCTTGTTCTATTTCAGACTGTAACGAGTGTAAATAAGGTGTGGCCCCTTTAAGAGCTGCGCGCTCCCTGTTGAACTCTCTGCAGTGTTATATGTGCGCATCGAACACCCCATGTGTGCGGGTAATTTCTGTTTGATGCTACTTTTTTATCTTATGCTGTTTATTAAGTAACGATGTGACGGTAGAACGTGTGACAGACCGTTATACGAGTTCAATTTGTGAGATGTCAATCGCCTCCGTGAGTCTGTCTGGCGTCGCGTAATTGCGTCACTTCATAACGTTCCCATGGAAACAGGGGGAAATGGCTGCTCTTGTGTGAAGCAAACGCAACATTTTTCAACTTTCTGCTAAGATACATGTGACTTTTTTTGCAACGAAAATGCGAGGATTATGAAATTATGCAAACCCCGCATATTTTGCACAGAAATCGGCAATTTATGCGGCGAAAGTGCGGCGTATTTGAAAAAATGCGGCCCCCGCATAAATATGCGGACTTTGGCTGATTTTGCATTGAATTCAGCGATCGCATAATCGCGTTTTTCTGGAGGGACTGATATATGCTGCAGTATTTACACATGCTCCTGCGAGACTGAGTGAGTACACAGTGTCAAAATGATTTTTTTAAAGAGTAACTAAACGCTTAACCAACTTTTTTTAGTTAATGATCTGTAAGAATGGATCTTTATTAATACCAGTCATTGATTCGAGTAACGTTTTTGGCATTTGTTTATAAAGTGTTCTATTTCTACAATATATAGTGTAAAAACGTCTTAGTGCTGCCCTCTTCAGGTTGAACGGTGGCTACTGCAGTTGAATTTTCCTATTGGATGTTTGTGGTGGTACGTGACACAGCGGTTGTTGGTGACGTACGCAAGTTTCATACAAAGAGATGCGTCTCAGGTGCACGCCCCCCTCCGCTGGGCTCTGCCCACTTTTCCAGCATTTTTCAAATATTGCCAGTGGGTGGAGTCAGGCTCTGACCAGGGGTTTAGTTGTCCTTTAAGTTATAAAGTAAATCTGACAAGAAAATGCTTGTAAATGTCACATTTAACAAACTATTAACTATTATTAACTAACAAGAAACTCTGATTAACGAACTAGTAAGTAATAGCACACAGATGAAAGTGTTAGTTCACTATTAACTACTATTTTGTAATACTTCCTACAGAACTACTGAAAAGGTTTATTAACAATCTAGTAACTATTATTAACTAAAGAGAAACTCTGATTATGAATTTGTAACTAATAGCTCACAGATGAAAGTGTTACTAGATACTTCTGTGGGAATTACTAATTATTTGGATTCGTATTATAAAGTGAAAATCATTGGAACTAACTAGTAATGACGCAGGTGTTACTACATGATCTAGTCATGATTTGTGCAACCAAACACTAAAGTCATTTCAAGCATTTGTAAACTTTAGTATACTTTTAGAAAATGTCTTTAGTAACACTTAGTAACACATTTAGTAACACACTCATTACACTCATACACTCATAGTTAGTTCCCATGGTCTTCACTTTATAATATGGATCTGAATAATTAGTAATTCCCATAGAAGTATGTAGTAACTCTTTCATCTGCGCACTATTACTTATTAGTTCGTTAATCAGAGTTTTTTTTAGGTAATGTTAGTTACTAGATTGTTAAAGAGAAACTAAACACTAAACAAACTTTTTTTAGTTAATGATCTGTAAGAATGGATCTTTATTAATTGATTCGAGTAACTTTTTTGACATTTGTTTATAAAGTGTTCTCGTTCTATAATATATGGTGTAAAAAGTCTTAGTGCTGCCCTCTTCAGGTTGAACGGTGGCTACTGCAGTTGAATTTTCCTATTGGATGTTCCGCACTTCGTGACGTACGCAGGTTTCAGTTCACCACGCGAGCTACGCCCTTGGCAATATAAAAACCATCCTGTGTCGTCAAAACCACTGTAGGGAGTCAGGAATTGGAATTGTGAGTATTGAAAACGATCAGGATAGAGTGTTTTAGCATCTATTTCGTCCCCTCTATCTCCGCTGGGGTCAACCTACTTTTTCAGCATTTTCAAATATTGCCAGTGGGTGAAGTCAGGCTCTGACCAGGGGTTTAGTTACCCTTTAAAGACACGTGGTTGTTTCTTATTTATTTACTCACTTGTGCAGTGGAATTGTTGTATGAACACAATATCATACTGATAGCGATGCGATATGGCTGTATATCAGCATATGTACCCTGAATCTAATCGACTGATAATAATCGTATTGTGGTATGTTTTGTGGGATCAAAAAATATCTATCACTGGCTAAAGAGAATCTATGTCGGATCATATCATGATCTGATTTACGCCCTTACCATCTTGCATACATAATGTATTAAATTCTTTAAAAAGTTCTCTTGTGATCTATATATGGACTTTCAGCAAGACACAATATGATAATGTGTGCAGGAAGGCAGATGGCAGAAGTTATCTGGAATGACGTACTGCTGTCAAATGGGCAGGGCCCTGGAGTCCAACTCCATCTGTAAGAGAAAAAAAGAACAAAAAAATGAACTATGTACAACAGGAGCTTGAAAAACGAGTCGTCTGGACAACTTGCTCCCCTGCCCGCTCACTTAATTGCTCTGTTCTCTCTCTGGACTGAAATTCATCCTCCCATTCCTCTGCTGGAGGAAGTTTAGCAGTGAGTGCCCCAAAGGCCCTTTCTCTTGTCCTCTTTACGTCACAGAACCCTCACAGAGAAAGAAAGTGAGTTTCCTGATGAAAGACAAAATGTGGCCCTGTGCCCATTTCACTAAATGCCAACTTCTACAAACTGCCTGATGATAGAATGTCTATGGATGTGCCTGCAGCAACCTTCCAGACATGCTGTTACTGATTAAAAAACTGGGATTGTCCAATCGACTTATTCATTTTAGAGTTATTCATTACAAAAATATTAAAGCTTGTAATGCAAAATGTGATTTTATAACAGTATAGCAGACTACCTAATAAAATAAAATGCATACATATCAGTTGTCACTTTATATCCCTGTATTATATCTTAATAATATGTTTTTTAATACTATAGTTTTATGATCAAAGTTTTTATTTTGGGTTGCAAAACATATAAGGCAGTGCAACGATGAGTTGCTTCAGTCCAGTGCTAATATGAAAGTAAATCTTATGTTAAAGGAGTAGTTCACTTTTGGGAAAAAAAAAAAAAAAAAAAACCTTTTGCTGATAATTTACTCATCCTCATGTCATCCAAGATGTCCATGTATTCTTTCTTCAGACGAAAAGAAATTAAGGTTTTTGATGAAAACATTCCAGCTCCATATAATGGACTTCAGTGGGAACCAAACGGTTCAAGTATCAAGTCCAAAAGACACTTTCAGTGCAAACTGCAAACAGTTCAAAGAGCTTTAAACGATTCCAGACGATGAATAAGGGTCTTATCAAGCGAAATGATCGCTCATTTAATATATAAATAACAAAGTTTAAGTTTTATAAGCTCTAATGGTCGCCTTGCTCTGTTCTGTGATGTGCGTTCGTGACTCTCCTGTTCGAACTCGTTCATCAAAATGAACAAATCATTTTCCGAGTCATTTGGTTCATTCAACGAACGAAACAAACAAATTCACTCAGAAAAAGATTCGTTCATTTTGATTCGTTCATTTTGATCATTTTCGAACTGGAGAGGCACGAACGCGCATCACAGAACAGAGCAAGGTGACCATTTGAGCTTATAACGCTTAAAGTTTGTTATATATTTTTTTTTAAATGAGCGATCGTTTCGCTTGATAAGACCCTTATTCATCGTCTGGAATCGTTTAAAGCCCTTTGAACAGTTTGCAGTTTGCACTGAAAGTGTCTTTTGGACCTTGAACCGTTTGGTTCCCACTGAAGTGCATTATATGGAGAAAAATGCTGGAATGTGTTCATCAAAAACCTTAATTTCTTTTCGACTGAAGAAAAAAAGACATGGACATCTTGGATGACATGGGGGTACAGCCCATTCTCACCCCCAAGGCGTCACCTAACTGACGCCTTGGGAAGCATTTGGACATGCTTCAATATCTGACGTTTTAGGCGCCCATTAGCGTCAGTTAGATGACGCCCTAGGATCGCGTGTACCCTACCCCACCCCACACCTAAACCTAACCGCGTCCTCTAACAGACGCTTTTCTTTAGCGTCAGTTAGATGACGCCGTAGGATCGCGTCATGTAAGTGACGCTAAAGGGCGCCTAAAACGTCAAATATTGAAGCATGGTCAAAGGTGACGCCTTGGGGTGAGAATGCGTTGGGGGGTAAGTACATTATCAGCAAAAGTTTTTTGAAAAGTGAACTGCTCCTTTAATAAAATAAAATTGTATTCAGTAATTATTTCAAAGCAAAAATACATGCATCAGACAGTATCGGCTTTATAGGGTTGAAACAATTGACTTTTGAAGACACATTTTGTCTATTATATTGTCTGCCAACATAATGTTACATAAGCTATTTGGCTAACACTTTAGAATAGGGTTTCTTCGTTAATGAATAACTACACTAGAACCAAAAAGTAACGCAATATTTACAATCTAGTAACTACTATTAACTAACAAGAAACTTTAATTAACGAACTAGTAAGTAATAGCGCACAAATGAAAGTGGTTCTTCACTATAAACAAATCAATAACTACTATTTTTGTTCATGCTTCCCAGAGAACTACTGAAAAAGTTTATTAAAAGAACCCTTTCTTGTTTACAACCAGTCATTTATAAAAAAACACAGTCTTTGCTGCCATCTAAAGGTGTAATAATAAACTGTCACTGAAATCGAAATCATGCTGAACGAACGGCCACTTACGGCCTGGAGCTCGCATCTGCGAAAGCATCCAAACAAATTGTGAAATTAGCACTATATGTCTCATTTGAGGTCTAAATAACAACATTCTCGCCTAAAAAAAAAAAACTATTAAAAGTACATTCTGCTCGACTGCCATGACAGTTGCTGCAGGCGGAGTGATACAAATAGTGAAACGGTTCTGGTGGAATATTGCACAGTTGGAAAAGGCTCTCAGCCAATCAGATTCAAGAATCAGTATGTATAATATGCATGCATACGAGTCAACAGCAATATTTTTATATTCCTTATTTTCAAACCTTGGCAAGAAAAGAGGCTATAATTAGTAAACATTAGTCATAAATGAATAATTGATCTCAATTTGAAATTTAGATGAGGCAGCATTCAGTTCCCACACTGTGCCTCACGATCCACTAAACAAAAAGCCCGTCACAAGAAAATAAATGTTTTGGTACCGGCTGCAAATGCCACTCGCCATTGTGTTAAGCAACATTTGGCATTTGTGTAGCAAATACATTTTTTTTTTATATCTACACGGGGCATCCGAATGACTTTGCTCTTTTGAATTTCATCTGACGGTGACTATATAATAAACCGAACTAAGAGAGCGCTTGGTGCACTGTATTGATCTCAAACAACTCTCTGAACTTTTGAACTTCTGAAAGGAGGACAACTCTGACAGCTCAAAGGCGGTAAGCTTCCAGCCTCTCAATAAGGCAAAGCAAATGCAAGATGCTATTAGACTTCAAGACATGGTGAAGATAAGACTGTTACCCAAATATGCTAGCTTACAGAACTATCTCAGAGGAGCTGAACAATTATGGCAGCTGTCACTTGTCAGTGTTGGCTGCGAAGCTCGGCAGCTGAGCACATACATTTCAGAAGTTTTGCAGAATACTTTAAGAAAGAATAACTGTGGCAGTAACCTTTCTGGGTTGTACTTGTGAACTGTTGTGATGTTTTTCCAACGCTCAAGATGAAGTAAAAATAAGTGGATGGAGAAAGAAGCAGACAGGGCCTATAGCATCTGTGTCCTTTTAGCTGCTTGCTGCTTGTATGTGATATATTTCCAGACTACAGCTTTTCACAATTTGATAACGGCTCCCATTTTGATTCCAAAAGGGATTTTTTGGGGCGCTTGTCAGATAAAGGGCGCAGTTGTCATCCAACTTGGCGCCCTCTTGCCAACAATGTCTCATTTCCCCTCCCTCTCAGATTCAGTCACTGCTTCCCTCAATCTGTCATTGGGCTGCTGGAAAAGGCTCTTTAGCATTTTCTCTGCTGTACTTTTTTGTTTTAACCATTTATGTGGCCATCACTGAGTTTTCCAACCCATGCTCATTGGAAAAACATGCCTCTACATTTTTGCAAAAACTTCATAAACACCCCTTTCTAGTAGACTAGTAGAAGAAACTATTAGGACTATTAGGTTAAAGTAGGGTTTCATGTAGGTGGTAATGTTTTTAACTTCTTAGTGGCACTGGACATTTTGGAACTGCCTTGATATGTGCAACAATTAACAGAATAAAACGTCATCAGATTCTTTTTCGGATAAAACTGAATGAGCTTTGTTGAAAATGTCATGAAACTTACAAGAAGCAACTTTTAAAGTGCTCCATTATGCTTTTTTAACACAGTCTCATCCTAAGAAGTCATGTAACTGACGTCTTGGGACGTCTTTTGAGCATACGTCAACATCCGCTTTTTTAGGGTACCCTTAAACGTCGGTTACATGACGATCCCGGGCCGTCATACAACTGACGCTTTACCTTTAACATCGGTTGGGTGACGGGGTAGGTTTAGGTCTAGGGTAGGGTTAGGATCCGAAAACGTGATCTCATGAGAATACGTATGTATTTGTACGTAAAGTGTCGTTCTATCATACATATATATAATTACGTTTTATATGCGCAGAAACGTATAATACTAACGTATTTACAGTACTAAAACGTAAAATATTTACGTATGAACAAATCCACCGACGTACACATTTGTACGTATCACTTTATGCATATTAATATCGTAGCATTATGTTTTGACTCAATTGCATTGCACTGTCTTATTAATGAAGTTTTCAGTCGCATTTATTGATATAATACTCATAAATATTAACATTTTTCTCATTTCGCCTGCATGGTGTTAAACAATACACTATAAAACCTTAAAAATACATTCTTTAAAGGGTTAGTTCACCCAAAAATGAAAATTAAGTCAATAATTACTCACCCCCATGCTGTACCAACCCCGTAAGACCTTCGTTCGTCTTCGGAACACAAATGAAGATATTTTTTTAAATTAAATTTGAGAGCTGTCTCACTACCACATTGGCTGCCTAAGGGACTGGCTCTTGACGGCCCAGAAAGTCAATGAAGAAAATGTTTAAATATCCCAAGTGACTACAGTGGCTCAACTATAAGTTTATCAAGCGACGAGAATACTTTTTGTGCGAAAAAACAAACAAAAATAACGAGTTTATTCGACTATTCCTTTTCTTCCTTGTTGGCCTGAAACGAGACTTCCTTACTTCAGTTCAGTTCTGCGAACTACATAGTTGTACGGGAAACGCACCCCTGCTCTGTTTGGCCATATGGCTCACTCAGTTATGATTGGTTCACAGTGTACAGCACCCGCATTGAAATAACAAAAACGCCCATTGTCATAACAGCGTCACCTGTCCTGAGATTTCCTACACTGTAAACTAAACACAGTCATGACGAATGATGCCGATTTTACCATATCAAGTGTGACTCCGATGATGAAACACTGGATGAACTATTCATTAAACCCAAACCTCCATCACAAGGACGATTCAAGCAGGTCGTCTCTCAGTGATACGCGACACATTTTGAGGTAATTCCTCAACATCAGCATTAACAAGTGCATATCCATCAACAAACCGTGTTACTTGTACTTATTTACCGAGTATATTATTGCGGTGAACGTGGAAACTGTATCAATAACAGTTCATACATTAGCCGAGCTCTAGCGTGAATGACTGATGTAACATAAACGTTGGTAAAACAAAACTCTCCATGCTTAATCTTTCCTCAAAGCAGTGAAAACGACAATCTGCAAAGACACAGTTTTATGTGATAGTGGCCCAAAAGTGATTAGCAGAAGTATTTCAGTAAGACAGTAACGTGATTAAGCCAGTTAGCAGGAGACCTACACAATATCAAACTCAAAATGAAGTAAGAAGCAAGAGCAAACAGTGTGCAAATCCTGCATTGAACTCCGAGATTTGAGAAGCAGTCGTCAGTAAAATAAAGGAAACACAGAAAAGTTTAGGATTATACTGCTGTGATATCGTGGTAAAGATGAATTCTAACTGATTATTCACATGCTCGTCCTTGGGAAGGGAAAAAAAAAAAAAACGTCTTTACCTTCACATTGTAGCAATAAGAGGGCGGGCAATATGCTAATTTTTCGTCTTGACGTCACAACGAAAGGGCATATGACTTGTTTGAAAAACGATTCATTTCATTGACTCAATCGACTCTTACTTTACTTACTTAAGCTGTGTCTGAAATCGCTCCCATCCACTATATAGTGCACTATATCGGGTGTCGGCCATTTTGTAGTGGTGTCCGAATTCTGAGTAAACGACATCATTCCCTACATTCATTCACTACTTTTACCCACAATCCTCTCTGAATTCGAGGGTACATTCGATGTACACTTGCTGAAGCATTATTTCCCACAATCCAATGCGGAGAGAACTGAGCGCACGTGCGGCGCGAGCAAGCTTAAACCAGAGATTACATTACATCCAGTGGAGGATTTGAAAAATATCCGTTAATCGTCGTTAGGAAGCGTATTCATTCGGATATAATAACGGTCGCCGGAGGGAGCTCGACGACACGTCATATGTGAGCGTGAGAGTTACAGTCGATGAAACTACAAAGCTGGCACGGAGGTATATATAATTACAAAATAAAGTCATTAAGTTGGCTTGTGAGAGCCAACTTACTGAAATTCTATTTAAACTTATTATTATTATTATTATTATTATTATTATTCTTTTTCTGAGCGGAAAATTTTCTGACTCTATCTCCTCCTAGAGCTTTAACTCCACATACTCCAAACTCGGCACGGACACTCAAACTGTTCTGACTTAGTGTGCTATATCTTTTCTAACTGATCGGACTTACGGTTCTCCTAAAAATGACGATCAAAGTCGGAAAAAACTCCCATTGACTCCCATTGAGAAATTCAAACTGCCCAACTGTCAAAATTTCAAATCTAAATACCTTGAAGCCCCAGACTCAATCAAACTGCCATTATATACACTATATGAGCCATTGAAACTCATTCAAACTAATGAACTCATCAATCTATGACACTTATCTATCTAATCTTAAACTCTTAAACTCACAATAAATTAATAAACTCTAAACTTAAACTCTCTAAGACTCATTTAATCTTATAAACTCTAAACTCATAAACTCTCAATTCATAAACTCATACTCTTATAAACTCTCATAAAACTATTAAACTCATAAATGAATAAACTCTGGACACTTACTCAATTAAACTTATAAACTCTAAACTCATTAACTCTAAATTCACACCATAGCAACCAGTTACAGCACCCTAGCAACCGTAGGCCATAGGCACGAGGCCGCAGGCCTCGTGCAATACTAAATATTGCTGATTTCTTAGAAACTTGTAATGTACCACATTTGAAGAGGCTGACAGGCTCTGTAAGAAAATACCTCACAGTGGGGGAATAGTTGCACCCCTGGGGGACAGGAGCTGCCCAAAATTGCCCCATTGACTTACATGAAATGGGCCGTCCTACACATTGCATTAGGATTTTATATTGAACATAGCTCTGGATCACAGTGTCATAGAGACAAGGGGGCGGGCTCATTTTACTCAGACGACCAATCAGTCTCTCAGGATTACTGTGAAGCTATCAAGCCACGCCCTAGCAACCATTTAGAGCACCTTAGCAACAACTCCCATAGACTTCCATTGAAAGAGATTGAAGGGATATCTCAGGATATAAGTGTCATATAAACATGAGGGTGGTCTCATTTGACTATGGGTAGCAAACAGCCAACCATGCATCACCTCAACAAATTCTGGCCACGCCCTAGCAACAATTAACGAGCACCTTAGCAACCAAATTCTAAAGAGGGATATCTTCCATTCTGAATGTCATAGAGTCATGAGAGTTGATTTATATCATTCATAGTGACAAGCAGCCTTTGGAGATTCATCACTGGCAGCTGCCAAGCCACTCCCTAGCAACTAAACAGAGTACCCTAGCAACCATTAAGCAAGATTTGTATCTCTGCATCAGAACAACGTATAGAGATGGGGGTTGGTTTAAATCATTCATACTGACAAGCAGCCTTTGGAGTTTCATGATTGGCAGCTGTCAAGCCAATCCCTAGCAACCAAACAGAGTACCCTAGCAACCATTTTTTAACAGCTATATCTCAGAATCAGAACATTGTATCGCGATGGGGGTTGGGTCTTTTGACTCATGCTAGCACACAGGACTTTCAATATGCTAAACATGCTAGCTGTGAATAGCTAAATGCTAATATGGATACTTTATAGTAACCATATGTGAACACTACCAACCAAGTAGCAATACCATAGCAACCACCCAGGACACCCTAGCAACCACCTAGCAACACCATAGCAACCACCCAGAATACCCTAGCAACCACCTAGCAACACCATAGCAACCATCCAGAACACCTTAGCAACTACCTAGCAACACCCTAGCAACCACCAGATCACCCTAGCAACACCATAGCAACCACCCAGAACACCCTAGCAACCACCTAGCAACACCCTAGCAACCACCAAGAACACCCTAGCAACTGCCTAACAACACCATAGCAACCACCCAGAACACCCTAGCAACCGCCTAGCAACACCATAGCAACCACCCAGAACACTCTAGCAACCACCTAACAACACCATAGCAACCACCCAGAACACCCTAGCAACCGCCTAGCAACACCATAGCAACCACCCAGCACACCCTAACAACCACCTAGCAACACCCTAGCAACCACCAAGAACACTCTAGCAACTGCCTAACAACACCATAGCAACCACCCAGAACACCCTAGCAACCGCCTAGCAACACCATAGCAACCTCCCAGAACACCCTAGCAACCACCTAGCAACACTATAGCAACCACCCAGAACACCCTAGCAACTGCCTAGCAACACCCTAGCAACCACCAAGAACACCCTAACAACCACCTAGCAACACCATAGCAACCACCCAGAATACCCTAGCATCGATCTATCTATCTATCTATCTATCTATCTATCTATCTATCTATCTATCTATCTATCTGTCTCTTTCTAACTCTCTATCTATCTATCTATCTATCTATCTATCTATCTATCTATCTATCTATCTATCTATCTAACTCTATCTGTCTCTTTCTAACTCTATCTATCTATCTATCTATCTATCTATCTATCTATCTATCTATCTATCTATCTCTCTAACTCTATCTATCTATCTATCTATCTATCTATCTATCTATCTATCTATCTATCTATCTATCTATCTATCTATCTATCTATCTATCTATCTATCTATCTTTAAACTAAGTTAAACTTTATTTAAACTTTAGACTAATTTAAACTTCAAACTACTTTAAACTTCTTCAAACTTTCTGTTCCAAACTTTCACAAGCCAACTTAAAGTTTGTCTCGACGAACTTTTTAATCTAGTTATGATTGATATTGTTGTTAATATTATTTTATAAAGTAAGTAACATAAAATGGTAACACTTTACAATAAGGTCCGTTAGTTAACATTAGTTAACTACATTAGTTAATATGAACTGCACATATACAGCATTTATTGATCTTTGTTAATGTTAATTTCAACATTTACTAATATTTTATTCAAATCTTGTTAACATTAGTTAATGCACATTGAACTAACATGAACAAACAATGAACAGCTGTATTTTTATTAACTAACATTAACAAAGATGAACAAATACAGTAACAAATGTATTGCTCATGGTTAGTTCATGTTAGTTAATACATTAACTAATGTTAACTTATGAACCTTATTGTAAAGTGTTACCCATAAAATAAAAGGAGTTTTGTCAGTAAATAAAACTTTGTGTGACAAAGCCTTTTCTGCGACAGCTCCAACTCTCCGACGACGCACAGTGTAAACGTCAGCGTCCAAATTCACTCACTTCATCTCGTTCACTCCTTGCAGATAGTGCACTCAAACGCCATATAGGGATTAGTGAATGAGTGAACGAGTGAGCGTATTCAGACACAGTTTTATTTTGTATACGATGCACTTTCAGATTTAAAACTTTGCAGGATGTTTTCATTCACTTAGAATTAAGCTAAACACTACACGATAGGTCATTTTCAAAAATCCACAATAGAGGGTACTTTAACAGAAATGTTGTAGGCAATGTTTTTCCCAATGACCCTGAGTTGGAGTTTGCTCCATGGTAGTGTGTACTTGTAGAAAAACAAACAATGCTAATTAGATGCTAAAGGAATACTAAAATCCCTGGAATCAGTAAACACGGTAAAACGTTCTACTGATTAAAATTTTGCATTCTAATTGTTAATCATGTGCAAATTATGGCATAATTTTATGTCATCCTATAGTGCCACAGGGATGAGATCTTTCTTTAAGTGGAAAGCTGAGGCATATTTCTTCTGGGCCTAGATTTTCTTTGACAAACAGCCTGCGGCAATGGCAGTGTATGCTGAATGCATGTAAAGAGCAACTTAATGTCATAGTTAATTAGTAGTTCTCTATACAGGTTAGCAGTCAAGCCCATGTATCTTTCCCCTATAGGGATTCTTCACCAAAAAGGGACATTTTTAATTTACTCACCCTCATGTCATATGATCTTCTGTGGAACACAAAAGAAGATATCTGAGAGAAAAAAAAAACGACTCAGTTTGTCCATACAGCAAAAATCAATGGGATCCAATGTAGGTTTGGATCCCACTGACATTCAATGTGTGGACAAAAAAAAAATCTTCAAACAATTCTTCTTTTCTGTTCCATTGAAAAGAAGAAAGAACAAAAGATATATTACTGTCTCTGTGAAAATGAATAAAAGTTGGGACTCTTTTCTGATTTAGGCTGAAGCAAAGTAATACAGGAACCAGGACAATCCAAAAATACCAGTTTCGAACACCAATCAATAGTCTCATTCACTCAAAAGATTGATCATTAATAACCTATGACACCTAACCATTGATAATAGACCAGTGAATGGATAGTTCAATAATGAAACCTAGACCGTGCTCACAGTAGACACCATTTGATCAATAAGCTCAGCTAAACAGACTAAAACACTTCTGCAACATATCTGTATGAAGCAAATTTACTCAAATACAAATTTATTTCAGAGATGCAATCTTTGCAACACAGATGAGGTCTGTATGTTTTGGGATAGCACATGAGGGTATTTAAAGCATCCTGTACCCCCACTGCACTAACAAAAGACTACCAGAAAATAGACATTTGAAGACATTTTTGAGCAATAGATAATGTTTATTTGGATATGCACTATAGCAGTACCATAGTAGTCTTTAACCCTATAAAGCCTTCTTTTGTGTTTTATATATAAATGTATAAGACATATAAATTATCAACATCATCAAAATATCTTGTACATAATCTACATGCCTTTGTCGTCTGATAGATTTATTAGAACTATTTATTAGAACTGTAAAAACGCCAAGCTTTGATCATAAAACTAAGCATTTATATATCATCTTACTAAAATTATTTAAAGATATGGGGTAACAAATGGTAGTTATATACATTGTATGTACTGAATGGTAAGTAGTCTGCTATACTGTTATGAAGATCTCATTGATTTACACACAGGGCATCAGAATAAAAAAAAATTAACAGCACCAACTTTTTTCTCAGCCTCTGAATCAAATTTAGCTATTTTTTTCATCCTCAAGTACAGTATATTAGTCCCTAGTCCCACTTTGGCAAAAAAAAAAATGAATTATAACTATTTTGAGGCCTCAAGATACTATCTCGTGGCCTCAAGATATTAACTTGTGACCTCAAGATATTAACCCGTGGCCTTAAGATATTATCTCGTGGCCTCAAGATACTAACTCGTGGCCTCAAGATAGTAACTCGTGGCCTCAAGATACTATCTCGTGGCCTCAAAATACTATCTCGTGGCCTCAAGATACTAACACGTGGCCTCAAGATACTAACACAAGTTACTTGAGGCCACGAGTTACTATCTTGAGGCCACGAGTTACTATCTTGAGGCCATGAGTTAGTAGCTTGAGGCCACGAGTTACTATCTTGAGGCCACAAGTTACTTGAGGCCACGAGTTACTATCCTAAGGCCACGAGTTACTATCTTGAGGCCATGAGTTAGTAGCTTGAGGCCACGAGTTACTATCTTGAGGCCACGAGTTAGTATCTTGAGGCCACGAGTTAGTATCTTGAGGCCACAAGTTACTATCTTGAGGCCACGAGTTACTATCTTGAGGCCACAAGTTACTTGAGGCCACGAGTTACTATCTTGAGGCCACAAGTTACTATCTTGAGGCCATGAGTTAGTATCTTGAGGCCACGAGTTACTATCTTGAGACCACGAGTTACTATCTTGAGGTCACGAGTTAGTATCTTGAGGTCACGAGTTAGTATCTTGAGGCCATGAGTTAGTATCTTGAGGCCATGAGTTAGTATCTTGAGGCCACGAGTTAGTATCTTGAGGCCACGAGTTAGTATCTTGAGGCCACGAGTTAGTATCTTGAGGCCACGAGTTACTATCTTGAGGCCACGAGTTACTATCTTGAGGCCACGAGTTACTATCTTGAGGCCACAAGTTACTTGAGGCCACGAGTTACTATCTTGAGGCCACGAGTTACTATCTTGAGGCCACGAGTTACTATCTTGAGGCCACGAGTTACTATCTTGAGGCCACAAGTTACTTGAGGCCACGAGTTACTATCTTGAGGCCACGAGTTACTATCTTGAGGCCACGAGTTACTATCTTGAGGCCACGAGTTACACTCTAAAAAATGCTGGGTTATTTCAACCCAATTTTGGGTGAAATATGGACGAACCCAAACGTTGGGTTAAAAATGTAATTAAAAAAAATTAACCCAATGGCTGGGTATGTCCATATTTTACCCAAAATTGGGTTGAAACAACTCAGCATTTTTTAGAGTGTAGTATCTTGAGGCCACGAGTTAGTATCTTGAGGCCACGAGTTAGTATCTTGAGGCCACGAGTTAGTATCTTGAGGCCATGAGTTAGTATCTTGAGGCCACGAGATAGTATCTTGAGGCCACGGGATAGTATCTTGAGGCCACAAGGTAGTTATAATTTTTTTTTTTTTTTTGCCAAAAAGTGGGACTAGGGAGGCTCCGTAGCTCCATATTTTCACTATATCATACATACTTTATAATTAATAAAAAACAAACTGATATATTAAATATGATACTTAACGAAAAGACATATGCAATCAAATACTTTGTTTCAGAACATTTCAAAATGATATATCTACAATTTCTATTTTTTTCTGATAATTATTTCATATGTCAAGGTTTATAGGGTTAAAGTACTGCGCCCATTCCATGTTATGAATCAGAATACCGCGGTATTATCATCTGATACCGTTACAGTAATATGATGACCTATAAAGGTGGAGCACTGTAAAAGCACTGGCCATTTTCCTGCTCGAAGAGTTGATATGATTGATTTGAGAAAATGATGAGTTGTCTCACACCGAAGGGGAAGAAGTCTGGCTTGGGATGAGAGATTTCGTCTCTAGCCTCTCTGACAAGACTGAAATATGGTTTGTACTGGTTAACCAAAAGGAACACATACATTTTCTACATTAGAAGAATTCCCATTATTTCTCCCTCAGCCATGGAAATCAATTCTGAAATGATTGCGTTCAGGGAGAGGGAAAAATAGTTGTGTGCCTTTGGCTGGTCAATGGACAGAGAGAGGTTGTTGAGTGCTTCTTTTTTCTTATTCTTTTTTCTTTGTGCTCCATATTTTTTTACAACCCCATTGAGAGCGTTTTGTGAGAAAAACGACCTGTGCTCGTCTATTTCTATGCCTTTTCTTGAACTCCGAGCAAGTCTTTTACAAGCTCCCTGGACGATGTTTTTGTGTGTGTGATTTGGGTTGTGTTTGGGAAGTGTGGTTTGCCTGTCTGTTATATTTGCATTTTAGTGCTCTGATAATTACACAGGAATGTAGAATATTAATTGCATTTCCAGGATTAAGTTAAGCTCTCCAGTCGTCTCTCACGAGTGACCCAGGCCGTTAAGATGTTTCATAGAATACATGGTCCAGATTGCTGAATCAAGATATTGGCCTCAATATTAGGGGTTTTCATCTCTGTGACACTCAAGCTCATTTTAAACCAAGTCGGTTGTTCTGAAACTCCCCCCGATCAATTCAGAGCATCAACGTAGCACAAAATTCCCTCTTTTTTATCATTTACATCCAAAACCGACACCTTTTTGAACACTGGTCATATTTTGATTATTATCAATATTGTTGCAGTTTATTAGTATTACAAGTTAAACGGAAATACATAATTGAACAAGAAATTAAAAATAATTGTCTTGATGAGAAACTGCTGGAACTATTTGGCTCTGTTATAATTAATAATCAAGATTCATACATCAAATTCTATTGAACAGAACACATTTTCAGCAAAAGAAGAGAATATGGTAACCTAGATTTTAAATAAAAGGTTTTTACAGGACAATAACAAATTTTTCACCCTAAAATTAAAATTCTGTCATCCTTTACTATGTCATTCATCAACATATGAAGATATTTTTTGATGAATTCTGAGAGCTTTCTGTCCTTCCATTGACATTTAAGGCAACTACCATTTTAACAGTTTAGTCCCAATGTTCTTAACATGCATAGTCGCTTTTTATGATAAACAGATTTCATTTAGGCTTTTTTTTCATGTATAAGCATTGATCAGCGAACATAAACAGAAGTTCAACCATACTTGCTTGATGCATAAGAACAAATCTCATTGGTTCTTTCAGAAGCTCAAACGTGCTGCGTAACACACAAGAATTTATTCGTAACAAACAATTTATGTACTAAATTGTTGTGATCTGTGCCGCTGTCTTGGCCAGGACTCCCTTGAAAAAGAGATTAGTAATCTCAATGGGATTTTTTTCCTGGTTAAATAAAGGTTAAATAAAAAAAGAACAAAAAAAAAGAATTAACCTCATTGGTTTTTGCACCTCAAGTATGTCTGCTTGAGCTTTAGTATTTGATATGTGTGTTGAAGAAAGTTTATATGAGAATAAAAGCCTAAATTAAATCTGTAATTGTAATTTCTGGATTTTTGAAAATGACCTATCTTATTGTGTGCGCAGACACCAGGGAAAACTTGAACCTCAAACTGGCAGCAGGATCGTGTGGATACTGGACAGCATCATGTCAAGAAGAAGCTGTGCTCTACAATGTGAAGGTAAAGACGTTTTTTTTTTTTTTTTTTTATTTCACTGCCCAAAGACGAGCATGTGAAGAATCAGTTAGAATTCATCTTTACCACGACATCACAGCAGTATAATCCTAAACTTTTCTGTGTTTCCTTTATTTTACTGACGACTGCTTCTCAAATCTCGGAGTTCAGGATTTGCATACTGGTTGCTCTTGCTTCTTAAAAGAAGTGTTCAAAATACTTTTTTAATTTTGATATTGTGTAGGTCTTCTGCTAATTGGCTTAATCACGTTATTACTGTCTTACTGAAATACTTCTGCTAATCACTTTTGGGCCACTATCACATAAAACTGTGTCTTTGCAGATTGTCTGTCGTTTTCACTACTTTGAGGAAAGATTAAGCATGGAGAGATTTGTTTTACCAACGTTTATGCTACATCAGTCATTCACGCTAGAGCTTGGCTAATGTATGAACTGTTATTGATACAGTTTCCACGTTCACCGCAATAATATACTCGGTAAATAAGTACAAGTAACTCGGTTTGTTGATGGACATGCACTTGTTAATGCTGATGTTGAGGAATTACCTCAAAATGTGTCGCGTATCACTGAGAGACGACCTGCTCGAATCGTCCTTGTGATGGAGGTTTGGGTTTAATTTAATTTTGTTTTCTAGCCAAGAATTTACCAAGGCAGACTTCAAAATACGCTGAGAAATTTTACTCTGAAAAATTTTTAATTGAACCCTGATCTTCCATATAACATAGATATTTCTTTTTCTTTTTCATTTTTTTTTTTTTTTTTTGCATCAAGACACAACTGACACCTTTTTGAGCACATCATATTTTGACTAATATCAAGTCTACGGTCATACTCAAAGTTGAAACCACAAATAGATGCATAGTGTATTATAAGCATTATGATACAGAGTGTATTATAAGCATTAATATTACTCATGAGATGATGCAAAATATTAAAAAAAACATAGAAAATGTATTATGCATGCATTAAGATCAAAAGACCATCAAAATATCTTTTGGGAATTTTGTCTGAGCTTTCAAACTAAATTCTAATATCATCACATTTTGCTATTGGGTAATAAATAAACACAATTCGCTGTTGGGCAATAAATAAACACAATACAACCACACTGACGTAAATTCCAACACATTCTCATCCCAAAAAGTCATATAACTGACGTTTTGGGACGTCTTTTGACCATACGTCAATATTCGCCTTTTTAGGGCCCCCTTAAACGTCGCTAGATGGCGATCCCGGGCCGTCATACAACTGACGCTTTACCTTTAACGTCAGTTAGGTGACGGGTTAGGTTTAGGGTTAGGTTTAGGTCTGGGGTAGAGTTAGGATCCCATAACCTCATCTACCGACGTTTAAGGGGGCCCTAAAAAGGCGAATATTGACGTATGGTCAAAAGACGTCCCAAAACGTCATTTATATGACTTTTTGGGGTGAGACTGCGCTGTAAATTCAGACATTAATAAACTAAATAACACACATATTGTGGTTTTATTTTGACAGGACAATAAAAATGAATTTTATTTTATTTTATTTTGTAGCCAAGATTTCAACATGTTTTTTTGAGAGATTGACTGAGAAATGCTCTCAGTAGATTAACCAAAATATACACAGTATATTTTTCTCTCTTTTGTTTTGGAGCCATACTTTTAAATGTACATAGTTTGACTCCAGTTAAAATTTCCCAGAGTAAGTTTATTTTGTCTCCCCTATAACAGACATTTACAAACCCATAAATCTGACAATATGATTTGAAGGCCCTGCTCTGTTTAAACCAAAAGCACAGCCATTACTAAAAATAAAAAATAAACGGTCACCAGCATAACACATTTCCACATAAAAATCAAATCTTGAAATGCTAGAATTATATTTGGTGGGACTGGCATTCATAAAATAAGAGCAAAACTGGCTTGTCCATGTATGACGAGGATCAGATTTATTCTTTACAGCAATAAGTCTGTTTGCGTCCATATCTCTTGGACTATATTTCTGTCTCAGCGTCCTCGTGTGATGTATGTGTGCGAGGTGTGCACGTCTGTACATGTGTGTGAGGAAATTAAAATGCCGGCTCTACATCTGTTTGAGTGCTTTAGCACCATAGCTCATTCCAGATATATTCATCTGTTAAAGTGGCACCGAGTGACATCCACAAGGAGCCATTGCATCCTACAGAGAAGCGTGAATATAAATGAGAAGCTGCCAGAGAAGAGAGACAAAAAGAGAGAGAGAGACCCCCTGTTCTTCAGTGGGACTTGCCAGCTAAAAATACCTTCTCTTAGATCGATTGGCACATTTCCTTAAATTACCCACAATCACTTGGAGAGAGGTGATTTGCAAATTTGAGGATCCTAAATTTACATGCCGCACAAGGTGAAGGTTTTTTCTTTTTTTTTTTAAAGCTAACTAAATGCAGGTTTCCTGTGGTATCCTGGTGTCTGAGCACGGAAACTAGTGCGTATGTGTGTGTGACAGTGCCGTGACCTGTCTTACTTGACCTCGCGTCTCAGATGTGACCACACTGAATAGATTAAAAATGCATGAGGACGTCTCTGTATGGCTCATCACTCACCCAGCGTAAAGTGAGTTCTGCACCGAGGCTGTGTCTCTCCGCATATACATATGAGACATTTTCTTTCACCTGTCGCCAGAGTTCACTGCTTCGGTTTTAGGGTCGTCTCATGTTTTATGATGCTGAAACCACTAAAACTCTGAAAGTTGAGCTCTCTCTGAACAATTTATAATCAGCAAAACATTGTAGGCTGCACTCTACTATAGGATTTTCTCCTTTTTTTAAGATTATTGTGTAGCGTTTAACGTGAAAATAGTATTTTAGACTTATTAGACCTACTAATAATAATGATTTTTGGTACTACTGATCTTTATGGTGTAATGCTTTTTTGCATGACTAACTATGCAAAACTACATGGTAAAATACTTTTTTTTTTTAAAGTTGTCATAAAATAAATATAAGTTGAGTTAATTGTAATTGTAGTTTCCATACTTCAAAATGTAATGTTTATTTCAAGGTGTTATTTGCCGATTCATTGTAATTATTTGTGAAATTTACTAGCAATTTCGTTACTACTGTAAAAAAAAATATTTTCAAGATTTGTTATCACAACATATTTTCTTTTGTCAAATCAACTTTATAATAATTTATTTAGTTGAGATAACTTATTATTTTGAGTTTCTGATGATTAAATCATTCTCCTTCATTGTATTAACTCACTTTTTCCAGTTCAATGAACTTAAAATTTTAAGGCAACCAGGTTACTTACTTTTTTAAGTTAAACCATCAATATTTTTTACAGTGCTGTGTTTTTAGTGTACATACTGTACAGTTTGTTGTCTTTATTGTAAAAATGTAGAGACGATTGTTGGTGACTGTAAGTTACAGCTATTACAGATCATATAATATTAATATACATAATATTGTTTTAAGACATAAATAAACTATGTATACTGTTAATCTAGCAATCAATTGAGGCTGATTTTACTCTGAAATGGACTGACTAAAAATATAATACAATTACTACAGTAAATAATATAGAATAGAACATGAAGACAAATTAAAGGTTAATATTGTGTTACTCATTGGTTCTTGTGTAGTTATTCATTAACGAAGTAACCGTATTCTAAAGTGTTACCGCTATTTGAATTATCTCTATTTGGGGCTTTATTAACCCACTGTCAGCTTCAGTTGAGGTAAACCAACGCAATCTCATGACCAATCCGTACATATTTTAGGAGGTGGCTAATTCATATGAATTCGTACGAGCTCACTCGTGCAAATTCGTACGATTTGTCTAAACCCGACAAATGACGGGTTTAGACAAATCAGGTTTTGACGGGTAGGTTTAGGGGCAACGTAAGGGGTAGGTCATTAATACAAACTCACACGAATTGGGCAACTCGTAAAAAAATTACAATTTAGCAAAATTCAAACAAGTGAGGTCATATGGATTCATACGGATTATCCACCTCGTAAAATGCGTACGAATTGCTTTGAGATCGGGCTGGACAAACACAAAAAAATAGCATGATCTACAGTAATCGCAGCAATTAAGATTTTATTAAGGAAAAGCTCGACAAAAAAAAATACTGGATACTTGGACTAGAATCTGGAACTGGAACAGAACAACCGGTAAATCAGATGAGAACAGACAATGAACTGAAAGAAATAGAGCTTAAATACCCAAACAAACCAATCAACTGAATACACAACAGGTGTGACTAATAATCAAAGCAATGAAAAGCCAACAAACTGAGAACTATTTGAAATGGAACTAAGGGGCTGTTTACACGACACTGTTTTCAACAATAAACATGGAACTTATGCGTTTTAGCCGTTTGTTTACACGACAATGGCATTTGGGGGGCCTGAAAAACGCAAGGTTTTAATCGGGTTTCAAAGTGCAAGATTTTGAAACCAGTCTCAGTGTAAACAACACAAACGTGAATCTCTGAAGACGATGACGTCACGCACATGCGTATTACGCGTTCAATCGATAGTGTTTCATCGCCATCTAATGGCCTGGCAGCAGAAAACAGCGTTTTTAGTCATTTTCGCAGATCTGTGTAAAATGGGGATCATTTTGACAATGGTGTCGCCTGTATCTGGAAAACTCAAAGGAAAAACTTCTCTGTTTTAAGTATATCGTTGTCGTGTAAACGTACCATAAAACAACACATTCTCACCCCCAAGGCGTCACCTAACTGACGCCTTGGAAGGATTTGACCATGCTTCAATATCTGACGCTTTAGGCGCCCTTTAGCATCAGTTAGATGACGCCCTAGGATCGCGCAGCCCGTTCTCATCCTTTAACGTCATATAGAACGCTATGTGCAAAAACTGCGCTATACTACGCACAGGTCACCTTTTATCGTTAATATAACACGCGAACCCAAGACGTCATAAATCCTTTAGCATGAATATGACACGCACACCCTACCCCACACCTAAACTTAGCCCTCACAGCGCGTGTTATAGTAACGATAACGGGTGCCATGTGTGTAGTATAGCGCCGTTTTGCATATAGCGTTCTATATGACGATAAAGGATGAGAATGCGTTGAATCACGTGTACCCTACCCCCACCCCAGACCTAAACCTAACCACGTCCTAAAGGAAAGCGTCAGTTAGATGACGCCGTAGGATCGCGCCATGTAAGTGACGCTAAAGGGCGCCTAAAACGTCAAATATTGAAGCATGGTCAAAGGTGACGCCTTAAACAGACAAAACACACGATCACCTGTTGGACCTACAGTATGCCATTAATTCATTTTAATTTTATTGACAGCTTCGTAAACAACAGCCAGTTTTAGCTTAAAACATGTTCCTTACAGAGCTCTAAGTCAGCCTAAAAAACTGACCAAAATCTAACTGGATCATGGACGCAGTTTGTGTGCGTGTGCATTGAGCTCCATTGGAGGTGGCAGGCACAGGTGTATGTGCTATGTGAGGTGCTCCAGCAGGTTACGGGCAGACAGATGGTGCAGGTGGTGGAGAGCAGTTGTATCTGTATGTGCCAGCCGTGGCCACTCTGTCCCTGGGAGCTGCTTTAGCGAATCTGCTGCTCCACAGCTCAATGTGCTTTAGCTCCTGGAGTGCTGAATGCAAGAAGAGATTGCCAATTCAAGCAATTCTAGAATCAACCATGTATCAAGACCAAGTAACCAAAAGCATAGCAGGGAATGGAAATTACAGATCAGCGTAAACTGTGGTTGGATGGCAACCGACGGGCACTGGGTCATCACTGGCACATGAGCAAGAGAAAGAGAGGTGTATTCCCTTGTGAAAAGGAAGTGCATTTGATTGTATTAAATGTGCACTTGTAGTGTACTTTAAATCTTAAAAGAATGTAAAAAAAAATAAAAGATCGAGTGTACTTAAAGAGAGTATACTTTCATGACAGTGTTTCTGAACACACTTAGTTGCACATTTTGATTGTCAAATTATAAGTTTGACTCATTGTAAATCATTGTTTCTCATACTTTAAATCCATACTAAACGCATCATAATGTTTAACTGCAGTGTGTTTCACTACAATTTTTTAACTTGTAGTGTTGTAATTCGATATTATTTCAAGTTTATATATTTTGAATTATTTAATAAAATACAGCTACAAAATAAGAGTTAAGTTAAGAGAAATACATTTTTTCATGTTACTTCACAGTCCATTATCCAATGTTCACAATGCAATCCGTAAATGTTGAAACTAACATTATCTGAGATTAATAGATGCTGTAAAAGTGCAGTTTATTATTAGTTCATGTTACCTTATTGTACAGTGTTTTCGAATTATAAAATTGCATATAAAGATGTACTTAAGTCATGCTTGAAAAGCACTCTAACGTTCAACTAATTGCATTTAAAATAAATTTAAACAATAGTACAAAAACAATAGTAAAACATATATTCTAGGAAAAATGAATTATGGAGGTTCATGACACAAAGGTTTTCCAAGGACTCCAAATATAAAGTAAACTACAAATCGCTGTCACATCGCGTTTCATGTTGGCCAGAACCAGAAGCTGAGGCATACACAAAGTTAGGTATGTTTTAGCACATTACTTTAACCACAACACTTGCTTTAAAGAGCTTCTTTGACAGTTGTTTTTATAAACAGTCCAGGGCCCATTAATATTAATTGCAGGCCAGGACAGAGAAGTGGAGATACTGCATCCTATAAGGCAGGAAATTTCAGCACTCATTGAGTTTAATCTATCTGTTTTCTATTAATTCCCGCCACATGAATACTAATCGCTCAGTGGGCTTAATGGCCTCCAAAATCACATATTAGATTTCCACTTTCCAAAGTGACCTTTTCCATTCCGATAGCATCACCTGTGCTACATCACAAGGTAACAGTTTATCTTAATAGGATAGGATTTGTGCAGGATGGCATCCCCTTTCACAAACTGCTCACATTTACATTTTGACACACAATGAATTGTTACCCAGGGGAGCTGTTTTCAATCTTGGTTAGCAAACAGAGTCGGCATCCAAATAAATGCCAACATGGCACTCTACTTAGATCTATGAATGGGGAGGTTCAATTGGCTCCTCAGCAGCAAGGTTACTTAATTTTTTTATTTTTTTTTAATATAAATTCAAAATGTAATTAATGTAGACAATAGCCCCTTTCACACAGCAATCCTGGTAAATTACCGGTAAATTGCCAGAACTACTTTACTGGTGAGTGAAAAAAAAAAAAGTGCTGTTCACACAGGCAACAGTGTTCTGGCTTTTTACTGGTAACGTTAACAGACCATTCATACATCAGTTCCTAAATACTGGTAAACTCTGTGATGATGTCATTAAACGAAAGTGACCCCTAAGGCCATGTGTCCATCAAAGCGTTTTTAGCCAGCTGAAAACGCTCGACGCTCTGCTGAAAACGCCTACTCTTGTTGCTATGATGCAGAATATCCACAGCATAGTTTACTTGTAACCGTTTTCGCATTTAATTTGTTTCATACAATTTTTTTTTTAATCCATTTTGTTCGGTTACCTCTGCTGGTTGTTGTCGTTGTACAGAAAGAATGCTGTGACAGTTGACTGGGGTAGTATTTGTCCCGCCCCTCCACTGTGATTGGACGGCTAGGTAAAAAGTGACAGTGATGAGCGTTGCGATTTTCCCTAAAGTTGAACATTTTCGCCGACCGGTAAAAAACGGCAGGCGGTCAGCGCTTCAGTGTGGAAAAATCGCTCGGCACCTCGTTACGTTCATGTCGTTAAAATAAGTGGCGATCCCATTGAAAACAATTGAAAAATATGCCAGGCGCGTGAAAAAAAAACGCTTTGATGGACACACGGCCTAAATGTTTGTGCATAGAGCTTAAAATCTATGTAGCCAAGGAGCGAGCGATTTTAGTTTCGGTATCACTCCAGTTTGAAGACATTTGTAAATAGTGCTGAGTAACAATTTTATGAATGTCATCTTCGTCATAATTTTATGAATGGCCTTGAGCCTTTGCTCTTTGCTCTAACGGCTTCTGAATGGCCAAAATTACTTCTTAAGTCAGCGCTATCTAACCTCGTACATTCAAAATACCGGTAATCTTCATTCCGCGTTCACACAGCGCGTATACCGATAATTTAATGTTACAACGCCCCTTACTGATAAATTGCCTGAACCAATTTACCGGTATTTGAAAAGTTCCATTTAATGGAATGTAATTTACCAGACTGTATGTGTGAAAGGGGCAAATGACTTAATTACAAATTTGAATTTGTTACACATTTCTGAATTAAAATTGTGACATTTTTGTGGTGAAGCAATTTAAAAATAAATGTGATCTCACTGTCTTGAGATTATAATGAAGAACAAAAAGTCTCTTAAAGGGGAAACCCTTGTTATTAGTGACACCAGTGGTTATTAAGAGAACTGCAGCAACTTATTGCTCATGCTCACACTCCTGTACATGTACAAGATACTGAACGTGATTCAACGTCTTTATATACTCTTTTTCAGTAAAAAAAAAAAAAGTTCTTTTTTTGTTTTTTGCTTTGAAGTAAAAATTATTTGGAAATACCTTTGCAGTAGGGTTGGGTATCGTTTGAATTTGAACGATTCTGATTCCGATTCCTTGTTTCGATTCCGGTTCCTAACGATTCTCGATTCCGATTCTTTTAAGAGGCAGGGTCAAAAAAGTTTAGCTAACCTTGCTAACCAACGGCCTTTCTGAAGGAAAAAATCCTTTCTGAAGGAAATACTCCTTCTGTAAAAATACTCCTTTTGTCACGAATTTTGCATTTTGCCGAGATTTCGTTATTTTTAGAAAAGTGAAGCCACACTTTGGATCGCCGACGTAAGGTACTCATGTTCGACTCGCGTGGTTATGCCAACACTTCCGGTAGACGCTTCTTCGTTGGTGTTGTTCAGCAGTTTCTTCTTCCGCTCGGCAGACTGTGAATATCGAAACTAGGAATCGAAATTTTAACTTTTGAACGATTCCGGGAAAAACGAAAAGTTAGTCTCGGTTCCAATCGATACTCGATTCTCGATACCCAACCCTACTTTGCAGTGACATACAGTGAACGAACATCCAGGCGCCTTCGATGCTGCTGAGAGCATTTAGATGAATATGTAAATATTAATTTACGTTGCTCTCAATAACAAAATAAACCCAAAACAAAAATAACAGTGGTAAGAAAGAGGCCTCTAATAGTGATGTGGATGTTTGCCCCAGCTCTACAATTCACCGGCATCATGTCGACAGATGAGGTTATTAACATTTGACTGTTTGATTATAAAATATATTTGAGACTATAGATTATATAATTCTGGCTGTGTGATACTGAATGAATCCCTTTTCTTCGCATGAAACATTGACATTACAGTGACATAACCCTGAACATTGTATAAGCATCATGTGCCATTGAACTGAGAGGCTCGTGCGAATGCATTAACGTCAAATTCTTTTGATTTTCCTGGCAAAACCGTCCAAAGTCCTTCACATAATTATCTATCTACAGGCTTTCATAGAGAACTCTTTTTTGAAATCTCCAAACAAGCTGTTCACATTAATTAAAATAATCAAAACCACCAAACCACATATAATAAATGATATAGAGAAGACCCTAGACCCTCATGGCTGTCTTTCAGGGTCAGTAATTGTCATGAAAAAAAAGTATTTTTAAATTTTGATGAAATGATTTAATTGAATCAAATTATTACTCAAATTGATAAAAAAAACGTCTTTAAAATATGTTTGACAAATTTCTGTCACAACAGTGCTTAAGATATGTACATGCCATTCCTTTTTACTTCATGTTTGTTCTGCTTCACATTTTTCATGTGTTTTGATTTATTATTATTTGTATATTATTAGCTTTTGTTAAAAATAGTATTTTCAGAACGTTATGACACCAACATGAATAAAAATATAGACACTTGTTTTAAACTAGATCATGTTTATATGATTATTCATCTTCGTCACTATAGAGTTGTCATAGACGCATTAAATATTAGACATTTTCATTTGCTTGGAAAGGTTGTGGGGGGGGGGGGTGCTTTTACAGCATGATTGCCAGACATCCAGTCAAGTCGAATCCCTGTCGTCAGAATGCCATCTCTTGCTTCTGTCAGACTGTGTCACACAGACCCAGAACTCATACTGTGTTGACTGGCTCATCTCTTAAATGACAGATTTGGTTTCTCATTCTTATATCTGTGACTTGTTTATGCTGCCATGATTTACCGTTGTTGTTTTGAATATTCAACAAGGCAGTTTATTTATTTGTGTAACATGTAAATAACCATTAAACGTGGAGGAGCACGCTGAGCTATCAGACTCAAAGTCTTTTTGCCAATACTAATCAACTCCCATTGCTTTCGCCAGACGTTATTCTTCACAGCAATGAATTCTAACCTCTAAACTCAACAGATAGCTTTGTGCAAATATCTCGGATTTAATATTGGCATAATTAATTAGTCCTCGCTATGATATTTGTGTTATATTTGTATTCATAAGTTGTTCACTAATGAGTTTGCTCCAATGGGAGTTGGCCCCTGTCTGAGAGCCTTTTTTTTCTGTATTGATTGATTGGTTTGTACATGAGTATAAGACAGTATAATAGTGATACTAAGTGAGGAGTTGTTGAGAGCTGTTTTGGGGAAAGATCAGAATCCTCATCACTACATATTTAGTTTCATCATCCTTATACCACTCTCATTTTTTGCAATCTGTGATGGTATAAATTAGAAATTATCAGTAAATAATGCATACAATTTTCCCAAGCGTTTTGGCTAAGAGAAAAGCAAATCCTGACAAGACTCAGAATTGTCAGACAGAGAAAAAGCAAGAAGACAGATATGTGCCAGCAAGAAAAATGGCAAGTCAATCCTCTAAAGAAGAGCTCAGTCGGAGATGTAGACAAAAGGGAAGTGACTGTGTGTCTCACGGAAAGGCAAGACCGTTTGAAGATGATGCTTTTGATTGATGTGAGAAGATGAGATCTTAAGTCGGGACTGTGGGATGGCAGGAACGAGTCTTGCTTTGGCCAGACAGCAGGCTGAGATGAAGGACACCAGTAAGATAGGATGATAAGACGGCCAGGTCACCCCTCACCCCTTTGAGGTGAAGCCCTAGCACAAATGGCTGTCTCTGCTGATGGGTGTTTGTCAAGGGACCCTGTCCATGTAGAGTGTATGGAGTTTGGCAATCATTTAACCCCCCTCTCTGTTTTCCTCCACTGAGAAGCAATTGTCACTGGTATAGTGACATCTAAGAAGCAGCTGGACACTTTACAGAAGATATTTATCTTATAATAAGACATTTACAAAGGACTTTATTGTCTAACAAATATCAATCAATGTTTAAATGTGAATAAAAGCCTAAAGTCATTCTGTCATAAAGCGATAGTCTCTTCAGAAAATGTGGACTTCATATGGATTCGTTTTACAATCTGTTCACGAACTTTGCGAAGCGCCAAAGAGTTAGAAATCTCTCAGATGTCATAAAAAATATCTTAATTTGTGTTCTGAAGATGAACGAAAGTCTTACAGGTTTAGAACAACATGAGGGTGAGTGATTAATGACTAATGATTTTTTTGGGTGACCCCATCCCTTTAACCCTCAGTTTCAAAGACAAGGCTTGAGTCTAGTCCCACACTAAAATACATGTTTGAGCTGGTTTAACTGTAAGCAACTTGACATATGTTAAATAAACTGACTAGTCATACATATCTTGAGACAAAACAATGGCACGTGTGGCAGAGACATTGTTTTGTCTCAAGATGCTTTTTTTTTTTCTAATGCACATTTATAAAAGCTACTTGAATGCCCTAATTGAACTAAGGCCTAATCCTGGATTAATCGAAGCCCTGTCTGTAAAACAGGCCGATGTGTACTGAAAGCGAGTACACTTTCATGACTATGTCTTACAGGTGCCCTTTGTAATAATGTCAAATTAAAAGTTTTATTTTAAAGTACATTTTAAATAATTGTTCTAATAGTCATTTGTCATCATACTTTAAAGATGTGCACTTATTTTGATGTATTGACTATACAAAAGGTAACTGATTTTACTATTGATTTTAACTGTGTGTTATTTTATATTACTTACTATTTCCATGTACTAAATTGCACATTTTAAAGTAGGCCTTAAATGTTTGATTGTATTTAATTTAACTTGGTTTATTATCTTATTTTCAATTTTGCTAGCAGTTAGCATTATAACTAAGTTGAGCTTTATTTTGGGACAATGTTAAAGCATTAGTCAGAGACTCTAATTTCTAAACTGAACAAAAAATAGGTTTCCTCTTGGGGGGAAACCAGCTATTCTCTTTCCTGGCCTTATTTTTGGAGATTTAGTAGCTACTGTTTAAATATTAAAATAGTCTTGGCACTGAAGGCACTATAGGAACTGCCTTTTTCCAGAAATCACTGACTTATTTACGTTATTTTTATCCTTTACACCAGTCGGCGGGGATTTGGCTAGACTCTCTTAGTCATCTAATCTATGTGTCATCTGTGAATTACATCATCATGTTTATTCAAGCACTATGTATAGAGAAAAAATGAGAAAATGCTCACTCTAATATGATCATATTTATAATATTATAATATTTGTCCTCGGAGGATCTCTATGAACAGTGAGGAGAAACGTTGAGAAAAACATTTTGAACGACAGTCAAAAATATTTTAAATGGAACAAAACAAAACAAGAGACCCTAACATTCTCCTTTGCGGTAGCCGTACTCATAGATAAACCAATGTTGTAGATAAATAAACAGGAAAACAGTATGTGACCATGAACAAAGTAAAAACAAACTCATTAAAAATTAGCCATTGCAGTGCATGCTGGGAAAGATATTCTGTCCTAATTGGAACAAGACTGATAGCAGGAGTGGCATTCATTAAGTTAGGAGAACTAATTGGCAAAATGAACTGTAGTTATGATCATTCTTCATTTTGTACCTGATTTCAGCCCTTACGCTGCCTAAAATGCGTAAACTGCCCAGCGACAATGAAACCCAAAACCCAAGCCAACATATTCAATTAAAAGCAGCTTCAGTCTAGGTAACCGCTGACATCATTGAGTGCATAACTCATGCTCTCTCTCTCCGTTCTCACTCTTTATCAGGCAAACATAATTAATGGAAGTGAAGCAGAGAAACATGCTGCAGCTTTATAGATTTTTGATGGTAATCACTCGGATTAATTATGTGATATATGTCCCTTGTTAAGTTAATCGCACCCGGGTAAATACGATGCATGAACTTTGATAACAAACTGGCAGTCAGGCCCCCAGACTCCAAAATCAATTTGCCAAGTTCCACAAATCACTTAGTGCAGCTGCATGTGTACAATGTGACGTAAATATACAAATATATAAATTACATGGTTGTTGGAAACAAAACAGGGATTATAATTTGTGATGAGTGATGATTTCTAAAGATTTAGTACATTTTGAGTTAATTGCCAATATAATTTAAAGTTGAGAGTCTGATTTCAAGTATATAAAACTTACGTTTATATCATCATTTCAAACAATGTTGAATATCTAAGAAAATGCATAAAAAAATAAAATAGCTAAACATAGAAAATCTAACAAAAAATTAAATTAAATCTAAATAGGTTCTTGACTTATTTTATTTTTTTATGTTTCCCCACATCCCTGTCAGTAATACTCAAATACATGTAGGATCCACATTTTTGTTCAGAGCCAGAAGGGCGTAAGTGTATTTGGTGCACTAAAACAGCATTCAAAATGGCTGACACAACTGCAGAAATGGAACTGTCCGAGGCAGAAAAGATTTTGATGAATATTATTAAACAAACTGATGAATCGAAGAAGTTGAAGATGAGTCAGAGTTGTTTTTGAATGCATTTCCTCACAAGAGTGATGACAGTAAGACATAATAATGTTGTGAGAGCCTTACCTTGTTAGCCTGTTCTAGCCTAGCATATGGCTAACGCTAATCTCATTGTTTTGGTCTGATCTGGCTAACTGTGCCTACTAACTAGCCTAGTGTTCCTAGTGATAGAATATTATTTTGAACTTTCTCATAATCTACTTTACCCTAGCCTTGAACTAATAGATTCAGGGCACTCATGTTGTAATATTAATAAATATTAATGTGTTAATCATTAAAGGGATAGTTCTCCCATTACTCTCCCTCATGCGCTCCACAGCGCTTCTGTGTTGTATGTCACACACACACATGACAAGCCTCGGCCAATAATGAGGCTATGTGTGAAAGACAACCCCAAAGCGCTGCGCTGTTACACTACGTGAACTATCTCGAGGCCCGCAGAGAAGGAAATTGAATAAAGTCGTTATTTTTGTTTGTTTTTTGAGCACAAAAAGTATTCTCGTAGCTTGATAAACTTAAGATTGGGCCACTGTAGTCATTTGGACTATTTTAACAATGTCTTTAATAACTTTTCTTGGCTTTCAATCTCTTAGAAGCCTATGGAGGACTGATCCAGCTCTCAGATTTAATCAGAAATATCTTAATTTGTGTTCCGAAGATGAACGAAGGTCTTATGGGAAAATGAATTATTTGTTTAAGTGTTATTCAAATGTTAATTATTCATTCAAAATATTGTTTTTATTCCATTTTTTTTTTCAGTAGACTGTGTAGAGAAAAATCAAACCCTTAGGTACCCGTAACTGTGAATCGTAACTGTGAACCACAATGACACTGATGCAATTGACTGACCCAAATGAAACTAATACTCACAGATTTAAAATTGATGCATTTCGATGTTTACACGGTCAACGTCATCATGTATCTGAAATTAACCAAGCTACTTGACAGACCATTTCCCTCTTATCTAATAAGTGGATGGGCTCACAATGAAGCAAGTTCCCTATTCAACCTTATACGACCCTGTACCATAAGTTATTGATTCACAGAGTAGAGCTTAGCATGTATGAGAGCATTTGTGAACATGGGATGTACACCTCCATTAAAGTGCAATAAAAGTTTTAAAACCGGCTCCCTGCAGGGCCTTGGAGTGGAAAACAACATATTTACACAGCAGCACAAATGCACCCTTGAATCTGTATGCATGACTATACTGTATGTATGTTTGTGTGTATGCACTCGACAAGACCATGAGTGATGGCCTGCTTTCTGTAATGCATACTTACAGACAATATGTCCAGTACAAGCCAGTCTGGGGGATGGAGAATTGATTTATTTCTCACCTTTTAACAAAATTAACACGCACTCCTCTGACATGCAATCACACCTTGAAATAGTGGCCGTATGGCAGAGCACATGTGTAAAATAATAGCCATGACAATGTGACAACACCTATTCTGAAGTGCCTACCAGCTGAATTAGTATTTCTGTTCGATTTTCTGTTAATATGATGCAAGAAAAGAAGACAAGAGGAATACTGAGGAGGGTAGGTGGGAAATGTAGTAATTTGACTGGTTTTCATTTTAGATTTCTATGTCCTCTACCAGTCTGCTGAGAAAAAAAGAAGGTCATTTTGGGGCTGTTTACACGACACCCTATTCAACTAAAAAAAATTGGCCTTTCATTTACACGACAACAGCGTTTTGGTAAACAACAAAAGTGAGAATCCCTGAAAAAAATGACATTATGCATATGCGTATTACGTATTCAGTCTATAGTGTTTCATCGCCATCTGATGACCTGGCAGCAAAATATTATGTTTTTAATAGTTACGCGGATCCGTGTGAATGGGGATCGTTTTAACAATGGTGTCGTCTATGCAGAAAACTTAGTTTAAAACGTATCGTTGTCGTGTAAACATACCCGTAGACATATCATTTATGGCATTACTGTCTTTTCAGCATCTCCCACCATGAGTGCCAAGTTTTAAAGATGGCGTGTCAATTTAAAAACATTGAAAAACACATCTGTGACCCCAGTGTTTTGTACCAGTCTGTTATTAAAGCTGTTTTTGGACACATTAACACATCCTTTAGTGGCAGTGGGCTGACAAGAAACTTGTTCTACTCCAAGCTAAATTAAATTTACTTAATTAATTGTGCTAAATTATTGCGTAGAATGAACAGTCCCACTAATAACAAACAAATACAAACCCACGGTTCTAGTTGCATTGTAAACTGAGAACGACCTTATTGTGCTTGACTTTAATTTAGTGCTTTACCTCAGTGACCATTCACCCTTGAGTTCAGCAGCCTCAGCCGCCAAAATCAGCCACCCCAGGCTGTTCCACCCTTCCACAGGGGCACATGCCCCATCTGTGAAGGGTCCCGGCAGTGCTGTGCACCATTGTCCAGTATTAATAAGCTATTGATCCGTGGAGACATACTTTTTCAGCATCTGGGTCTGCCAGTCGCTCTCTCTTTGCCTGTCTGTATCGACGTGCAAGCTGCAAAAAGCGCCAGTAATGGATACACGGAGGCAGCCGAAGCCCATGGGCATTGAAGGGACGGGGTATTTTTGTGTTTTGCTTCTCGTAAGCCTCTGTTTCGACAACCACAGGACCCCTGGGAGAAGAGGAAGTGCCGGCTGACATCAGAGCACTGGGTCGACTTAGGAGGCCACTCCCATTTACCCTGCTGCCTGACATGATGGATTATTTTAGTTCGGCACCTTCAGCCAAGCATCTCGCCCCTTCTGCAGTGGAAAGCACGCATGTATATATTTATATTTAGCATCTGAGACAATTCCACTCCTTAGTTTTTCTATGATGTCAGTCAGTGCGTCATGAGCGTTAATTTAGCAAATGCCTTGATACTCTAAACTTACTGATGTGTACGTAGTAAAACATACACTGTAAAACAAATCAGTTAAATTTACAAAAAAAATATTATATTAGATTTAATTAACTGAAATATTGTTAATATACCACATTTACTCAATTCTGTTTTTTACCTTTACAATAATCTGATAACCACCTTCATCACAAGTATGTTTTCCACAAGTTGAGGTAAATACTAATGCACACTTTGAAAAAAATAGTAATTATTTTCATTTATAGTTCTATGAAGCCTTTGCATGAAATCTTTCCATTCAAAATAAAAAAAAAGGTTTCTTTATAGTGGAAAAAAATATTTAGATTAATAAAATATTATTCACACCAAAAAAAAATGGTTCACTGAAAGGTCATTCTTCTAGGTATCGCTGTAAAAACTTTACACACAAAAATACAAAACACCTTTATTTTCAAAATTATGCAATAATCACTTATTTTAACAGCATTAGCAACATTTTTTTAACAGCATTTTAACAACATAAATTATAAGTAAAAAATAAGAAACATTGATTTGTTGTTTAATTTCAAAGAAAACAAAACCAAATAAGAGATCTATTACACATTGGAGTTTGGGAAGGTCAATTTACGTCTTGGAACTCTACACTGCGTCATAAGTGGAACCAATGGGAATGCCCCTTGTGAGCCAGTGTCTGAAGCACGTTCGCTACAAGATTTCGTGGAGCTTCGCAGCGCACCAGATCATGCCGTCCGGGCTCCATAGCTTCTTTGGCTTCTTTGGCTTAACCTCTTTAGGTTTAAGGAGAAGCAAAGAGCTTTTCTTGTTGATGCACCATTTTCATCTTCTGGACTTTTTGGCAAGTCTCCTCCTTGAATTTCTGGACCACTGTTTTTTCAACCACTCTCGAATTTTAAGGAGGAAAGGGAAATTTAAGGAGGCGAGAGTTCAGTCAGCAGTGTTCGAGCAGTGCATCCCCGCCACAGTCAATATCGTACATTCCCCTCTTCTGCCCCTGTTGCTGGCCTCAGCTGGAGACAGGGTCAAAAGGAGAGTGTTGCTGCCCGTGCTCCACCTCTGAGGAGTCGAGGCTTGAGGTGACGACCTTGCAGGAAGCCCAAAGAGGATCTAAGGGAAGTCATCTTGGCCAAGAGATGTAAAAAGTAGAACCCTTAGAATCCTCTTTTGGGAGCTCATGTAGATCTCCCTAGCAGTAAAAATTAGACCCTCTTTTATTCATATCAGAAGTTTGCACTGTGGAGGTAATTTGGACATGCTCTCTAATATGTCGAAAATTGCAACGCATTCTCATCCCAAGGCGTCATCTAACTGACATGCTTCAATATCTGATGCTTTCGGCACCCTTTAGCGTCAGTTACATGACGTGATCCTAGGGCGTCATCTAATTGATGCTAAAGGTAAAGCGTCAGTTAGATGACGCGGGTAGGTTTAGGTCTGGGGTAGGGTAAGGGTTTGACGCGATCCTAGGGTGCCTCCTCAGGTGCGGAATTAGTCTCTTACGCGGCTGCATCTCAATGCCGCAACTTGCGTTTCACATCCTCACTAGTCACTATTCCCCCGCCTGTGCCAGAAAGCAGAGGGCGAGCTACTTTATGTGCTCCCTCTGTGGCCTCATGTCAACATGCTAGAGAAGACAGGAAAGGTGGATAATAACACTTTAGTGGCCCACGTTTGTCTTAATGAATAGGCAGTACAGAATGAGCTTTTCAGCTTATTCGTCTGACTTCTTTATTGTCTCCCTTGCAGTCTGTATCTGGAGCTGATTTTATGGACATAGTGGGGCTCTATGTAAACATGCTTCATAAAACAGTTCGCGAGGAGCTTTGGGACGGCGCATAAAAGTGGACTTTATCGCAGCTAGCGACACACTTTCTGTCGTTCCCTGGAACTGTAAGAATGGACCACCATCGTTCACACTGGAGATTATAGTCTGACATCATCTATTTCCCCCGGAGACCCATTTTGGGTTGAGCGGTTCCCTAGTGGTTTTGTAGCAAGGTTCTTTGGCCTTATGATGATCTCTGACCAGACTCTGGGTAGAGCATACATTTGAGAGAACACGATTCTTTCCAGATGCCTTTCCTGATCGTGAGGACAGGATGCTTAATGCTGTGCTCTGAACAAAATAGGCAAATTCACTTTATGACAGTAGAGCCCCTTTCACACAGAAATTTCAGAAAATACATGGATAATGTGTCATGGGATCATTTGATTTTGGTGTGTTCACACACATCCTGTAAAGATCGCGTAAAGCAAAATGACATCATGACTTTTTGCGTAAACATACACACCACTTTCAAGTCAAGTGGCGTGTTATCTATACGCATTTTGAGCTATCCGCATGTATGCGTGTATGTCTACGCCGTTAAAGGAGAACTCCGGCGAACAATAAACCTTTGGTCTAATAAAACATCGCTACCTAGTCAATCGTTCTCTGAGATTTGTTTTCATGATAATCGAATGTAAAGAGTTTTATCTCTAAAAACTGTTTAGTGTATAATGCTAGTAATGGGGGCATTGACTAAGTAAAAATAAATCGCTAGTTTATACCACTAACAAGGCTCAAAATAGCCCCACACTAACACAGTAACATAATGAGGGTCCATACATGCAAAACAAAGCATTGAGAACTTTGTAAGTGTACAAACCGTTTAATAAGAAGATACTTTATGAAGACAGTTCACTTCGTGTATAAAGACAGGAGCCATCTTAGGAAATAGTCTCGATAAGTCGATCCCCGAACGCCGTTCATACAGTTCAGAAGTTCGTTGAACTTCATACAGTTCAGATCACTCAGCACGACGTTCGTGGTTTGACTTATCGAGACTATTTCCTAAGATGGCTCCTGTCTTTATACACGAAGTGAACTGTCTTCATAAAGTATCTTCTTCACTTACAAAGTTCTCAATGCTTCGTTTTGCATGTATGGACCCTCATTATGTTACTGTGTGAGTGTGGGGCTATTTTGAGCCTTGTTAGTGGTATAAACTAGCGATTTCTTTTTACTTAGTCAATGCCCCCATTACTAGCATTATACGCTAAACAGTTTTTAGAGATAAAACTCTTTACATTCGATTACCATGAAAACAAATCTCAGAGAACGATTGACTAGGTACCGATGTTTTATTAGACCAAAGGTTCATTGTTCGCCGGAGTTCTTCTTTAAATGTCCGACTGATTCCGTGTGTATGTAAAACGTTAAATGTCCGAGCGAAACAAAGGAAAATGTGTAGATCTACATCTGGGTAGCGATAATTTTTTTTCCTTGGATGGTAGGGGAAGTCTCATAAATGGTATTAACCCCAGTGACGGGTAGGTGTAGGGACAGGGCTGAGGTAGGTCATACATTTATATATGCAGTAATGTTAAGTCAATGGCGTTCATTAACACGCTGAAAAGCGATTATGGGTGTTGATAGCGCGCCAAAAATGGAAATACGAATTGGCGTGTCATACATACGCCGTTTCATGAGATTTCCACGTGACGTCAGGATGTGAAGTGTAACGTACGCGTTAAAAACATGTTGTGGTACAACAGCGGAAGTGTTTGCATCTCAGCTTCAGCGCGGATAGTAAGGAGCTCCCTGGTCTCTGCTTCATTCCAGTTTGTACATTTTTTTTTCTTTGTTGATGATTAATTTTTAGAAGTTTTTTGGTAGTTTTTTTTTTTTTAGTTTTTGGAAAATTTCTTGTAAGAGCAACAGAGTCGCATCATAACTATGTCATGGCATGAGCGTAATTACTATGGCACACCCCTTACAGCATTGGTCCTGGCTTTTGTTCACACAGGGCGCGTTCCGGGACTGATCCCGGCAATGGCACTAGGTCCCCATCCCGGCATTGATCCCAGCATCAATCCCGGGATGTGTTTGCGTTCACACAGACGCCACTCTAGCAATTTTAATGGCAATTTCACTTCTGGATAAACACTTCTTTATTAGGCAAAATACATTTTTTCCAGCTAAAAAGAAACGCCATTGAAACTTTTCTAAAGACAGCCACTTCCTTTCAGAAATACATTTATTTAATCCCTCAAAAATAGTAAAAATCTCCTCAGATTTCACGAATCTTATGAATGTTTTATTTCATATGAATGGGGTTCTCGACTCTGGCCCTTGTGGTCCACTTTCCTGCAGAACGTAGCTCCAACCTTAATAAAACTAACGTGCCTACAACTATCTAGTAATCCTCAAGACCTTGATTAACTTGTTCAGGGTGTGTTTAATTAAGGTTGAAGCAAAACTCTGCAGAAAAGGGAACTTCAAGGACCAGATTTGAGAACATATTGTCTATTTCAATGTCAGAACGGCAAAGTTTGAGACTTTTGAACAAAATAATAGTTTGTTTATCTCAGCACTTCCCATTTTATAGAAGTGAAGCCCAGGACTTTGCTGATTGCTTGTCTGGAGATAGTTTTGCAGTAGGATATAACTTAAACACATCACATTCAGAGGGGAAAAGGTGCAATATCTGAGGTGCAATATTTCTTTCTATAAATTTGAGGATTTTATCAGACAAAACTCAACTAAACAAAAATAAATGCTTGAGCCTAGACTATCTATAGTGTATAACATTATTTTGAATAAGGGTACTTTGAGGCCTTATGTGTTATCTGAACAGTTTTGCCTTCAGCAAATGCATGCAAATTATCTGTTCAATCATTTAAATGGTTTTACTTGGCAGAAGCTGTTTTACTAACAAAATATTACATGTCTAACACAAGATATATGCTGAAGCAATCAATTCTTCAGTTTGCTGAAAACTCCAAAGACCCTGTAGAGAGACCAGCAGCTTTTAGAAAGCCAGCCAGTGAACCTTGAATGCTAACTTTGTCATCCATTAGTGGAACAAGACATCCAACATGAGACAAGCATTTGGAAAGTCTGCAAAACCTGACTCCTGTCCTATATGCTCTAAACTCAGAAGGATTGCTTACACACATGCAGGTGGGTGTCACGCGTGACACTCCTGTGGCTGGACCCTCTGGAGAGATGCTCCATTTGGCCGCACAGGTGCTGACTCGAGGAATTGCATGTGCAGTTGCTTCCTGTAGCCCTACCGGGAGCACTGGAGTCCTGATACACTTGCGGAAAGCATTTCTGCTTATTTGTTACATAAATCATGCAATGAACATCCACTACATAGTTACTTTATGGCCATATTGAAAGAGATGCTGCCACAAATGTACTGTACAAGGACTATATTTATTTACTTGATCTTTAAAGTTAATAGCCTCATTTGACTCACTTTTAGCAAACCGAAGCATTGAGAACTTTGTAGGCAGTTTAATAAGAAGATACTTTATAAAGACAGTACAGTTCGCGTATACAGGCAGCCATCTTTGAAAAACGAACGAACGGTGTGCTACGCGAGATGAACTGTGACTTGACATCTCATATGGTTCGTTGTTTCCAGATAAGAGCGCATTTTTTGGTAAAAATATTGAAAGTATGGAGCCCCTTCTTCCCTTGTCATTAGTCATGCATATGTTTTAATAAACAAATATAATTCATGCATTTTCATGTAATTAGATTTCACAAACGTAATTCCTATCGACCAGCGTGACACGTAGCACGGCGTTCGTGGTTCGACTGGTCAAGATTGTTTTCTAAAGATGCCTCATGCCTGTAAACGCGAAGTGTGCTATCTTTATAAAGTATCTTTTTTGTAATTACACTTACAAAGTTCTCAATGCTTCGGTTTGCATGTAGGGACCCTCATTATGCTATTGTGTTAGTCTGGGGCTATTTTGAGCCTTGTTAGTGGTAATAACTAGCGATTTTTTTTTTTTTTTTTATAGACTCCATGCCCTATATACTAGCGTTTTAAAGGAGTAGTTCAGTTTTGAAAAATACTTTTGCTGATAATTTACTTTACTTTATGTCATTCTTTAAAACGAGTGATCATTAAATGAGTGATCGTTCCGCTTGATAAGACCCTTATTCATCGTCTGGAATCGTTTAAAGCCCTTTGAACAAGGTCTTTTGGACCTTGAACCATTTGGTTCCCACTGAAGTGCATTATATGGAGAAAAATGCTGGAATATTTTCATCAAAAACCTTAATTTCTTTTCGAATGAAGAAAGAAAGACATGGACATCGTGGATGACATGGGGGTGAGTAAATTATCGCCAAACGTTTTTTGAAAAGTGAACTACTCCTTTAAGCTAATCTGTGGTTCAAGCTAAAACTGGATGCATTCAATTATCATGAAAACACATCCCAGAGAATGGTCGACTCGGTACTTATGTGTTATCAACCCCTTGGTTCATTTTGCGTCGGAATTGTATTTTTTGGTGTTTTATTGTTTAATTGCTTTAGTGATTTAGTTATGTGCTTTTGTTATGTTCTATCAACTTAGACTTTATTCTATTTAACAACATTTCTAATTTATTTATTTTTTTTTTTCAGTTTTATTTCAATTACGGAAAAATTTAGTTTTGCACATCCCTAATTTTCATGACAGATTCTTCTGCTTAAAAATGCATTCATCTCAACTTGTTCAAATTTCTAATTAATATAATGGCATCTTGAAGTTTTGGAGATTTGTTTCATTTATTCATGTGATAAAATAATCCAAACAACAGTCTGGCACTTATATCAGATATATGGTTTAATGGTCTGTGTATAATCGATGGAAATGTTCAAGGATGAGATTAGTGTGAAGGCATCTAGTCATAAACAGATGTTATGTGAAGAAATGTAAAGACACAGTCATCCAAAACCATCAGCGTCTGTCCCCACCTGGCCCTGCGAGGATGTGACGCATGGCCAAACATGCCGCGTGCCTTCATACACTCCAAACGAATGCAATCCATTTAATGTAATAATTTCAAGCATTGGAGCATCATTACCATAAAGGCAGATTGATTCACTGGTGTTCGGGAGATGCCAACGTTCCGAGAGAATAAAGTAACGCAGACGGACAGTTCATTAATTCCCTCATGCTCTTGCGAAGGACCGGCGTTTTTACACGCTGGAAATTTACAGCGCTGACAGACAAACTGGGCGCACTCCTAATTTGTTTCATCTCATATTTGTTTTTGTTTTGCCGTCGTCTTTATTCTTTACTGCAAATTACAGAGTGCCCTGGGTAATCTGGCAGGTCCACCGAATGTTGATGAGCCGGCTGTAGGGATTTACAGTCGAAGCAAGTGCTAGGCCGGATGTTTATGATAATTGAGCCTGTTCTTTTTGCTTGGTCAATGCTCTGTTGTTGTTGTTTTTTACCCGTTTTCTATCTCTCTCAGTTCCAGTGATCTCCGGTTGGTATTCATGGAGCTACAAATTTAGACTTGCCATCCCACAACCTAATAAATCTCATCGTTTGGCACAGATTCATGAGCTTAAATAGGTGATTTGTATTCTGCTTATTTAAACTTTTTATTGGCCTCCCTCTTGAAATGTTTTTTAATAACAGCATTTTATCACCAGCAGGAGGATGTTGGGGACAAATTCTCATTGAGAACGAAGAAAAGGACATCCGTTCAGGCTCTGTTTGAACTGATCGAACAAACTAATGGTCAAAGAAATGTGACATAAGGTGACTCAGCAGTGCTGTCTATCCTGAAGACATATTTCAGAAGTGATACAATCCCATTAAAACCAGTGAGCAGGTTTAAAGGTAGACTAATCAAATGATTCAAAACTTTAGTCAAGGTTATATGGCGATGTAAATTGAATTCGATACTGTGCCCGCGTCATGGTCATTTGGAAGCCACTGAGTGTAAAGTTCACCTCTCCTGAAAGACACTGTTGGCTCAATCACAACGAGTGGAAACACCGGGGCATTCTGCAGACCCAGCATAGGTCAGTATACGGGTTCTGTTTGAAGATAAAGCCTACATTTTGACATCTAGTCAGTAACCACTTAGCCTCTCTGGTCAACAAGCTACATCAACCATGCTGATGATGCCACAAAAAAGTCCCAAACCCTTCACAAGTGAGAAGTGTACTTAATTTGATTGAATTTGCACTTATAGTGTACTTAAAATCTTAATATATATATATATATATATATATATATATATACATACAGTATATTAAGTACTCTATTAAATTAATATGTAATTAAATATGTAATTAATATAATAATTAAAAGTTGTACTTTAAAGTACATTTTAAATCATTATGTTCATCTTCAAAACAAATTAATTCTGAGAGATTTCTGTGCCTCCATTGACAGTCTACAGAATTCCACTTTGACACTTCAACAAGTTATAAAGTGATTGTAAAACTAATGAATATGAATTGAGCGGTTTTAGTCCATATTTTCTGAAGAGACTCGATCACTTTATATGATGACCAGATTTAATTCACAGTGATTTGCATTATTTGCCCTGTCGTTTTAACCATTTGCATGTTATGTGGATTATGATTTTAGATTGCCCTTGAAGGCAGAGAAAGAAACTGCTGGATTTTGAAAGCATCCAGAGAAACTCCCACCCCCTCCCTTATGGGCTCCTTCCAAGTAACACCCCCAAAAACACATAAACGCGTGATGCCGACCGCTCAGCTGGAGGAGGCGTTTACCAGCGCCGAGCAGAGAGGAGCGCAGTGCATGGAGTGACATCACCTTTTTTGCCTTGTTTGCCCGCGCTGACTGTATATACAGGTACATCTTTTTATACTCTCCTTTTCAGAGTACTTCCATTTTAGATATGTATTGGTATATAAAGACAGTTTAAACTAATTTGTGAAAAAGTGTTTTAGAAAGAAACTGCCTCTACTCTGCCTTTAATAAAACTGCATTTGGATCTGTTTCAGAGCACAATTACGTTTTAGCTTCTATTAATGTTTCAATAGGTGATTATTAGGGATGCACCGATATGAAAATTTTAGCCGATACAGATAATTCTTTATATTTGAAAGCCGATAACCGGTATATCGGCCGATAAACTTAAATCCAAATTTTATCTAATTTTGAGAGCCTGATTACAAATACAAAAGTCTCACAATTCAATCCATGTCCCAAGCGCACAATTACAATGATGTTCTCATTATAGTATTGTATAGCCGATATGGCAGATTTGCACTGTACATGTTGTACCGAACCGTATTTTCAATTTTTGAAGAGATTTCTATCATATTTCAAGAAATTCAAAAACATAAACAGTGCTCAACAAGTGTCTCAGCTGAAGGGAATAATACATTATGTATCGGCTTTAATATATCGGCCACATTTTCTTACCAGGCCGATAACGATAACATTAAAAATGAACATATATCGGCCGATACTGATATGCTGGCCGATATATCGTGCATCGCTAGTGATTATGAGCCTAAATTCAATCTGTTCATCATATAAAGTCATTACATCTCCTCTGAAAATTTGGACTAAACCGCTTGTTTTTCTTTTCTTTTTTTATGAAATGATACTCTAAATTAGAAACTAAAACTGCCAATAGGTGGCGGTGCATGTCTAAATTAGTAAGTCATTGAATCATTCATTCATTTTACACATGCAGCTGATTCATTCAGGAATTAAATAAATGGCTCTCTTTATGAATGGGCCATTAAGGCTAAGTTCACATTAATCCGGATACATTTGAAAACGGGGTTTCCGTTTAAAAATGCTCTCCGTCCACACTAGAGTTTGCAGCCGTTTTCCGACGTTTCAATGTGGATGAGAAACTTCTAAATTCACTGCGCATGCGTGAAACTTCACAAAAGCTCACTGAGATAATAATGTTATCGCACAATAACAGGATAATTTTATTTAGCAAAATATCTCACCATCACTGATGCGTCCAGGTCGCATTCAGTCACCCTATGTTTGGTCCAAAACGCAACTGCTCTCCTGTTTTGCCGCAGGACAGCAAAAGTAAGTACATTATCTGTCATCTTTGTAGTGCTATGAAGTATAGCACATATTAAGTAACATAGAAAGTAACATATTTTAGCAATAGTGTAAAAATGAATAACACATATAACCGATAAACATGAATATCTATTGGTACTACATTGATCACATGACTAAACTTACGTCATCGTTTTGAAATACCTCCGGTTTCACTGTCCACACTACAACGTGAAAACGGCGTTTTCAAATTGATCCACTTTGGAGAGCGTTTTCCAAACGATACGTTTTTGTTGACTTAAAATGGCGTCTCAGTGTGGAAGGAAGGCCAAAAGGGAGAGAAAAATATACGTTTTCAAACGAAAACGTATTAGTGTGTACATGGCCTGAATGACCTGATTGATTCGCTCAAAACACCAAAACTGCTGTGTGTTGCCCAGAGGGGCACAATAGTTCTTCCTTGACTTTATATGTAATATTATCATCTACAAAACTGAGCAAAAACGGACAATTGTCACAATCCTTACTGTGCGTTCACACGAGACGCGAATAGCACGTCAAATTCGCATCTAGTTTGACGCTTGACCACTTTGTCTTAATTCGTGCATCAAGAGTGAAACTGACGCGCACAAAAAACAAAGGTTTGAAGCAAAATTTACGCACATCAGAATCAAAACCCATTGGCGGCCATCTTTTTTTAGGTTGATTGAGCGTTCATCGAGAGATTCAACGCACTGTATTTGCTCTAGAGAGCAGACCCAGATAGCAAACTGACATTGAATCAACGTGGAAATATGACATCGAAACAACGTTGATCTGACATTGTTTTGCTCATCGAATTAACGTTGAACCAACGTCAGACGCGTCATTCTTTCAAAACTAACGGAAAATCAACTTGAAATCAACGCGTTGTTTCAACGTTATGAAAGCAAACCAATTTTCGATTTTCATTTAGCTTTGAAGAATGCCACGTCTGACGTTGGTTCAACGTTAATTCGATGAGCAAAATCAACGTTGTTTCAATGTCATGAGAGACGTCGTTTCCACGTTGATTCAATGTCAGTTTGCTGTCTGGGGAACAGCGGCTAAGGGATCATCGTCGCCGTATTTGTGTCCATCGGACCCTTCGGAGGCGAACAGTTTGGCGAGTTTCACCATTTGCTCACTCCAGGAGTTGCGCCTGGATGACGGCTGCTGTCAGCGGTACTTCCGCTTGTCCCGCGCCGGGTTTGATGACCTGTTGCCCGCATCGGAGCGAAGTTCACCCTTGCCCTCATCCATCTAATCTGTCATTTATTTTTGTTTTGATGAATAGAGCCAGCCTCCAAAAGTTATTAACCTGTCCTGTGATTTTTTCTCTTTCACGTCCAGACACGAACTTATGCACATGTATGTTGTCTTTACATTATAAAAATATTTCATATAATCTACGGAATTATTAACATTCAATATAAAATGAACATGTCTCGTATATTGAAATAAAGGTTTAAGTGATAAACGATTTGCTTTGTTGTGCATTAGAACCACGCAGGCATTTAGTCATATTACAAAATAATTTATTGAAGCATCTAGATCCTTCACCATGGGAGCAAGCAGCTATATACCTGCGAATTCGCGTCAAACGCGTGAATGCACAAATAGCACTAACTAAATCATTCGCACGTACAGTAACACGCCAGATGCTCAATTCGTGCCATTCACGCGAACTTGACGCACAATTTCGCATCTACCACACCAAGCTCTACGCCTCATTCACGGCGCAGGAATATTTTACGCGGTAACATGCCTTTGCATTGACTTGACATTGAACGCGCTATTCGCGTTCGGTGTGAACGAACCATTACGGTGCGTGTCCTCTAGCGCGGTGCGAGCGAAGCGGAGAGAGCATTTTCAATTAATTCCGAAATTTTCAATTAAGTCGAGCTTCACGCTCACGTAGTGCATTTTGGTATTGACATCGGACCGGTGAAAGCGTTGAGAGCGTCAAAAGATTGGGCAGTTCTCGACTTTATGCAAATATTTAAAGCGAAAAATTAGGTCGGCAGCCAATTGATGTGCGGTTTGGGATGTGACGTCTGTTTTAAGATTTTTTAAATATGCAAATTGTGCCGGAGTTTATGCTGGATTTAGTGCGGAAATTATTTTGTTTACAAATTAGACGCTTTGCAGTTGTTATATGTTAAATAATTCAATTTGGATGTGTTCATTGTGATTATACAGCTGAGGCTGGGTTTATAAAAGTTTATATAATTGATGGGATATCTTTGCTTGGGGCATTTATGTAAACAAAGCTTGTCTATTTCCAACTGTAATCGCGTGCATCTCTGATGAGTATACTGTGTATATATGTTGAAAAAAAAAAACAGATTAAACACACTCGCAACAGACACCCCAAAGCGGAGACGTTATAGCATTGCCAGCGGCACTGAGCGGAGTTTTGCCACTGTAGTGGAGCAGCCGTGTCACCCTCAGGACTACATCTCCCAGAATCCTTCCTGGTCCACCACCTGCATGCATTGCACAATCATCACCAGCTGTTCATAATCACCTCATCAACTCACAATATCAGAGCGTTTGAACCAGGCTGAGATTTGACCACACAGGGTTAAATAAAACATTGTTTTTAATGGGCAAAAGTCTATCAGATAAATGTTTGGAATGTAGATCCAAGGAAGATGTAGAACATGTATTAATACATTGTAAGAAATATAGAGATGAGAGGATAAGGCTAAAACAAAAGATAAGTGAGGCAGGAAGGAGGTGGAACCTTAAAGGTTTATTATATTAGGCACAACAGGAGATGGGGTAAAGGATACACAGAAAGCAGTTGTACAACATTTGAAAAACATAGGAATATATAAGAGGATCTAGGTTGTTGTTTTTTTAATACAAAGTAGTCCCAACGAATAGTTCATGCTACATACTCTGATACAGTAGGTGGCAGTATGCACTTTTAAAAGTCATGGTTGCAATCTGCCATGAAACATAAAAGAAGAAGAAAAATATGACGTTAGCACTCATGCTATTTGGAACAAAAACAGCACTCGTGTGATATTTCTTAACTATTGATATAAATATGAGACAAAGTGGGGCATTTTTGCTCTGATAACTTGCATTTTTAGGGGCATTTCGAACTGCAATCTACAGGCTCCATCATGTAGGCTAGTGAGTTGTTTGCTCTCCATCATGTTCATCAATGATTAACTATGAAATGCAAGATAAACTATGTGGGTCTGGGGCAGGGACTGGTGCGTTAAATGCTTTAAATAATTTTAACCTGTTATTTTTTCATAACTAATTAAATGAATGTGTTAAATTGACAGCCCTAATCCTTACATTCAATTAATTGCATTCAATTAATATTATTCAATTACAGTTGACATGCAAATCAAGTGTCTGAAAACATTACATTCAATTCACACTTAAAAGCAAGTAATAATTATTCCCATCTAGCGGTGAAATTGTATTTTGCATTCAAACGAATTGTGCTCTCATGCGTGTTGCCTACGGTAGCCGTTATGTTCCAAAAAGCCATGACAGGATGTCTTCTAATAGCAGTTCGTCGAGTTTTCCTTCGGGGTGAACAGGTTTGTTATTTCAAACAAACTTCAAATTGACAGTATGAAGTATAGACCCCTTTTGCGCCGACGTCACAGTTACGTCACGGCGCTAGCTGGAGGCAAAACTAAGTGAAAACTGCAGGCGGCCAATGCAAAACAGCACAGATTCGGCTACATAATAAGGAGCTTTAATAATTGTTATTATTATTAAATGTCATCTTGTTGTGTTGTTTGATGCAAGAATTGATGAAAAATGAATATGCTGTATCTGGAACTTTTATTTCTAGAAAATGTTCACATCATTAAAATCGCACTGTAATGTCACTCTTTACATTGTCGTGGTCTCGGCGCTGGCTCGGCAGAACTGTGGATCATACACACAAGTTTTGTACAGGACCATAGGCATCTAAAGATTTATATGCCCTCAGTTTCTCTTTACGATCGGTTTCTCTATAAGGTAGGTGTAGAAGTCAGGCCACTCAACCGAGGTAACGTACGTTAATCCTGTCAGATCGTCCATGCATTGAGTGAGCGTGTAGGCGGCTACGGGTCGGCCAATCTGGTTCCGTCCGTTAAAAATAACTTTTGAAAATAACAATCGCGGTTCTGGACACTGAGTGACCTTACTCATAAAGATAATATCGGATTTTCTCCAGTCATTGTTAAAAAACAAGCTAACAATCCTTGCTAACTAGCGTTAGTGAATGCGGCCAGATGGATCTTTCTGCCTCCACCTAAGCTCCGCCCACAAAAAAACGTCACCATGTTTACCAACTGTAAAAGGGTCTATTAAGTGTCAAATACATGAACTATTGTAATTAAAAGTTATGCTTGTTTACTCTTATATATTTTTGAAGTACGTGCATTGATAGCTTTCCCATTCCTTTTTTAATTGCTATCAATGGAGAAAGATGTTCTTAGCAGCCACAGATTGTGTATTTGCATCTTCTCCAATACAGGCTCATTGAAAAAACGTACCTGTGGAAACATTTTTGCAAAACGCAAAAAATAGGTACATATCACTGTAGTTTCAAACAGAAATGAACACTAGAGGCAGTTAAACAGCAAGCATTTTAATCGTTTTCACAGACAATATTACAGGGGAATCTGAATCCGTTGGGGAGTCCAAGAGTCCAAATCAAGCTAAAATTACATGGTTAAGATTGCATTTTATGGCACGTTTGATTTTGTAAACACTATCGGGTAGGTTTAGGCTTTATGTTTCTTTAAAATGGAGCATTAAGCTTTTAGCGGCACTCACTGAACGTTTTCATTCAGAACTGTGGTGAAAAATGTTGCTATTTTCAAGTGCATCTGTTCCAGAAAACACAAAATACACTGTAAGCGGCACTCCCATTGGACATTTCACATTGAAACTTACGAAACGTGAAACGTTTTGCAAAAATGTTGCCACAGGTATGTTTTTCTAATGAGTTAAACCTCAGTACAGAGTCCTTCAGTACAGCCTACCAGCAGGACCAAGAATAAAACCAACACAAACCAGCATAAAATAAAAACCTCCTTGTCTGACCTTCTAGTTTAAACCTGACCCACTGCTTTCCCATTCCACGTCAGAGCTGAAGGGGGCTTTGACATTGTTTGTCTCTGAAACAAAGGCCGGCTCCTGTTACTATCAATGAAGCATAACCAAATCAATTCACAAACAGTCTTATCAGCAATGAGGTACGCTTTGCCTCTAGCCGATTAACCTCTACGCATTAACTCTTTGCATGCTAAACTGTTTGTGCTATCCTGCTGTAACTATAGGAAAGCTAAGCTTCATTTGTTTTTTAATGAAGGTACCTGCTGCATGATCTGCAGAGTAAATTCTGTCCTTTTTATAAAAATTGAGTTTGTGCAGCTAGAGAGAAATGCCAGAGAGCTTAAAGGGTTAGTTCACCCAAAAAATGAAAATTCTGTCATGAATTACTCGCCCTCATGTCATTCAGACCTATACAGCAATTTAATTACCGCTTTCAAGACCCAGAAAGGTAGTAGACATCATAAAAATGTAGTCCATGTAACTATAGAATGCCAGTTCTGTATTGGCTAAAAAATATTCTTGTTCTTTAGAAAATCAACAAGGCATGATGGATCCATGTTCTCATTCTGTTTACGCCAAATTCTGACTCTACCATCTGAATGTCTCAACAGAAATCGAGACTCATCAGACCAGGCAACATTTTTACAGTCTTCAACTGTCCAATTTTGTTGAGCTCTTGCAAATTGTAGCCTCTTTCTCCTATTTGTAGTGGAGATGAGTGGTACACGGTGGGGTCTTCTGCTGTTGTAGCCCATCCACCTCAAGGTTGTGCGTGTTGTGGCCTCAAAAAATGCTTTGCTGCATACCTCAGTTGTAACGAGTGGTTATTTCAGTCAAAGTTGCTCTTCTGTCAGCTTGAATCAGTCGGCCCATTCTCCTCTGACCTCTAGCATCAACAAGGCATTTTCACCCACAGGACTGCCGCATACTGGATGTTTTTCCCTTTTCACACCATTCTTTGTAAACCCTAGAAATGGTTGTGCGTGAAAATCCCAGTAACTGAGCACATTGTGAAATACTCAGACCGGGCCGTCTGGCACCAACAACCATGCCACGCTCAAAATTGCTTAAATCAACTTTCTTTCCCAGTCAGTTCAGGAGATTGTCTTGACCAGGGGTCTTATTTATAAAGCGTACACATAAAACGGGGCTGGAAACATACGTACGCCAGTTTCCACGCAAAGGTTGTGGTCTGTAAAAAATAAACTTGACGGGAGATAAACTTGCGCACCTTTAAGCAAATTTTGAGCCGTGCATATGCACATTCTGGAGGCAAATGGAATTGGCGACAACGATGGTGAGCTGGAATTAAATGTCTTTTTGGTCACTTTTAGATCGAAAAACTAAAGAAAATTATAGTCTATAGGCTACAGAAAGATCCATATCCATCCCTTATTAAATGTCCGTGCCAGCAAGCGAGTTGGCCCGTTAAGTGAAACTGACGCATATAGCCAAATCTAACGGCAGATGAAGTAAAACTGTAAATCTTCATGAGTCCTAATAAATACAGTGCATGTTCTCAATAACAGTTAAAATAAATGATGTGGGCTTTATGGTAATGTTGGTAAAAGCTCAGTTCTAAAGCAAAACCAATTGAAAAACAAACTTTTTCAAAAAATAGTTTCTAATAATCTTTTGCAGCACCTTCACTCCACCTTTCGCTGTGATGAAAATGCAAAATCATGAAATTTCTTACATGCTTTGTTAATTCTAAATAATGACCTTATAGCTATAAGGTAATAAAAATCTTTTTGACACGGTCTGACTGCTGTAGCAGGTCATATGTCTATCACCTCAATTTGTGGTAACAGAAATCACTCCAGCCTTCAATGGCTGTAGTAAATTTAACAGCAGTTCACTTTAAGTCTTACAGTAGTCCCCCGTAGCATTGTGACCACATTCTGTACTTAGCAATGTTCCAAAATGCCTTGTTACCTTTGGTTGTCCTCTATTAGTTCTGCAGACACAGTACCAATAAGCCTGAGGGGTTTGGGAGACGTCCAACAGCAACTTGACATAAAGGATTTCTGAAGAACAGAACAGGGAGCAATGCTGAAGAAATGTAGGCCACGTACTGTAACATTTGTATTGGCCTTTCAGTACAGTGGACTGAAAACCTTGCATATGCAGCATGAAAACACTATACCAATATCATTATGGATATTTTTAGGCAGTTTTGTTTACTTAAGTTGGATACACCATGTTTGTTGTGGTAGAATTGCCATCTTTCTTTAATAGGTTCAAAGTCTTAAAGGAGTAGTTCACTTGTGAAAAAAAAAAAAAAAAACATTTGCTGATAATTCACTCACCCCCATGTCATCCAAGATGTCCATGTCATTCTTTCTTCAGTTGAAAAGAAATTAAGGCTTTTGATGAAAACATTCCAGCATTCCCAGTGGGAACCAAATGGTTCAAGGTCCAAAAGACAGTTTCAGTACAAACTGCAAACTGTTCAAAGGGCTTTAAACGATTCCAGACGATGAATAAGGGTCTTATCAAGCGAAACAATCGCCCATTTAAAAAAAAATAACAAAGTTTAAGTTTTATAAAAAAATGAGCTGTGATGCACGTTCGTGACTCTCCTGTTCGAACTCATACATCAAAATGAACAAATCTTTTCACAAATCAAGTCAATTCGTTTGTTTCGTTCGTTGAATGAACCAAATGACTCGGAAAAATATTTGTTAATTTTGATGAACGAGCTTATAAAACATAAACTTTGTTATTTATTTAGTAAATGAGCGATCATTTCGCTTGATAAGACCCTTATTCATCGTCTGGAATTGTTTAAAGCCCTTTGAACAGTTTGCAGTTTGCACTGAAAGCGTCTTTTGGACCTTGAACCGTTTGGTTCCCATTGAAGTGCATTATATGGAGAAAAATGCTGGAATGTTTTCATCAAAAAGCTTAATTTCTTTTCGACTGAAGAAAGAATGACATGGACATCTTGGATGTCATGCGGGGGAGTAAATTATCAGCAAAAGTTTTTTTTAAAAGTGAACTACTCCTTTAAGCTAAATTTACTCTTTGTTTTTTTACACTTTGCAGATATCAGTCCCCCATTTAGACTCAAAATAAATTACATTTATAAGAATTTTTCAGATTAGTTCATATTCCAAACATATGCTTTCGGAAGTGCTTTTCTGAGAGGTTTATTTATTTATTTTACTAAATTGGCACTGGGCATTAATATTTATAATTTATTTTGTGATCCACATATTTGAATAACGAGGGAAGAAACCAGCACATTTTAGGAAGACTTGCATGCATTTATTTTTACATTTAACAATTAAATGTATTACACATCCAGTTCAATATGGGCTTAGTAAAGAGTGTCAACTTGCATCAGCAAAATAGCGTTCATTGCACATTTTCAAAAAGTAATAAAAAGTGCAGTAAAATATACATTTTAGATTTAAAAAGTCAGGATAATAATTGAGGAATGGAAATAACGCTATTAGATTTAGTGCATCTATTTTGATAACTCTGTTGTAATGTCTGTATTGTATTCAATTTCCTTTCCCATGTGTGTCAATGCTAGCACAGCACTAATGTTTGCTTTTATCTGTGCAATATAAGTAGAGTAGTTTCAAAATGCAGCCTTGGATACCTCTATTCCACCCCCTCATTAGCTTAATTGGCCCCTTTTCAGGCGCCTGTCTGCAAATTGTCAATTGAGACAACCCCTTACAGATGTCGTGATACTTAGCAAATTGCCTGATTCACAACCTGACTGTGCTATGATTATATTGTCAATGGACTCCATGATTAGGACGGCACATAATTTGAGGTGGGAATTAGTGCTTGTTGTAGCTATACTGTTGAATGCATCCAATTCTGAGCCGCTCGTGTAATATTTGCTGGGTTGAACAATTTGGCTGCACTCAAGGGTCATGAGTTTGCTGGTTTAGCCTTGCTAGTAGATGCTATCACACTCTTAAAAATAAAGGCTCTTTACTATCGATGGTTCCATGAAGAACTTTTAACATTCATGAAACCTTTCCATTGCACAAAAGGTTCTTTATAGTGGAAATAGGTTCTTTAGATGACTGTTCTTTACACTTTACAGGAAATAAAGTTTATTTTTGCTCAATGAAAAGTTAATTGGGGAACCTGAGAATGTTTCTTATATGGCATCAGTAGGGCTTTCGCATCGGATTAACTTTAGTTACAGGAACTAGTCCTCAGGGCTCCCCAAGAACCACATTTCATGCATTTAAAAAGTAATGGCTAAACGTATCCTTACAAAAGTTCACAATGCTGCTGCAGATGCAAAATAATGTGGAGAAAATTGAATTTTGAACATTTAAATTATTTTCGTTAGGTTAGATAGTGATAATTAATCACTCAAACCTCTTTATCTAAACCTCTCAACATAACCGCGGGACTCGCGCGACCTCCGTGTCTGTAGTTTTTTTTTTTTTTTTTTTTTTTTTTTTACACTTTTTACTCGTGTTTGTAGTTCTCTAACGAATCCTCGTCCAACGAGCAATGGGTTGTGGGCAATATCAGCCCTAAGAGTGTGCATCGATCTACACTTCGGATTCTGACCGGAAAAAGTAAACCATCCGGGTATCTTTGAAACACTCATTTCAACATACTACGGTTTGGGACGCACTAATTCTATTTTCGAATACTATTTAGGACGGATAGTATGCGAATTGGGACGCAGCATATGTCTCCCTTATTTAACACACCTGATTCAGATCCTCAGCTCGTTAGGATAGCCGTAGAGTCTATCTTAACGAGCTGAGGATCTGAATCTGAATCAGGTGTGTTAAGCAAGGCAGACATACACAATATGCAGAGCAGTGGGTCGCGAGGACTGGAGTTGAGAACCCCTGCCCTAGGGCCATTTTCTTCAATAAGGACTCAATAAGAAGTGATGTAAGCCAGTTGACAGTGATATTCATTGAGCGCATCATTCAGCAACATCAACGACTGCAGATTGGAGGACACCTTGATTGGAGCTGTGTTTTTTGTGTGTTGTGGGATTCGTGATAACGAATGGAATGTATACTGTACATATAAATGTTGTGATGAAAAGAGACGAAACCATCTACAACAACTGGGTGCTACATATCATCGAGGCTGAGAAAAGAACACAATGTCGCAAAGTCAAAGACAATAGGTAAGTGCTGTAAACATTATCTTTCTGTGTGTTTCTGTTTCTTTTAAAAAGTGTTTCTTTTTTAAAAAATGGTGGGTTCTGTTTGGTATGGCATGCGTTCGACCAATCAGTGTATATCACTGGTAGTTCCAATTGACCATTCGCAAAGATCCGCCCCATTTAGATGCTACTGTTATTTACCGCCCCATTTACTGTTGCTATGTCCGACAACCCATGCCACTCTCATGCCACACCATGTTCTCAAGCAGTGAAAAATATTTTACGGAGCAAAGTGGACAATGACAACATGCTGCCAGAAAAGTCTCAACTTTCAAATTTTTGTGGCTCTTAATGTGTCGTGATACTGTAGATCGCTGGAGAGCCTCAGTTAAAGCTGCTCATGAACCGATCATCTCTTCCTTCTACTTCATTTATAGCATCAAATAAACATGATTAACCATCAGAAAGAATGTTGTTTCAACTGCGGAAAGACGTTGGTACCAGAGGTGTCACTAGGCCCTTTTTTAACCCCTTAACTGTCACCCCACCTTTTTGAGAATGGGGGTTAAATGCTCTATTCATACTTAAATGGTTGTAATTCAAGAATGCCTTGGAATATATACCCAAGTTTGGTCTTGTTTTAAAGAAAACACTCAGCAGATCATTGCTGAAGTGAAAACACTTCAAAAAATGAAAGTATGAAAAAGTTATGGAAGTTTTAATTCACAGTAAATCAAATATACTGTACTATATATTTTTTATTTTATATAAAATATATATTTTACAAAATATTTTTACTCTAAAATTACTATAAAATCAAAGCCATAAATCTAACCAAGTTATGTTCCAAATTTGAAGTTGATATCACAAAAATTAAAGTTCCCATGAGATTTTGTTTAGGCGTAGTACCAAAAATAGCCACCGGGTGCCATTGAATTCCATTGAATTTAGTTGTGTACATTCTGCCTTAACAAATTAATACATTTCTGTCCAAATATCAATTTTGTCACAAAATTTGGAACCTTGAGACTCAGACCTTTCTGACAATATGTGTTTTGTCAAGATTTGTCAAGAAAAGGTTTTGATCATAAATTATGAAATATAAGGATGCCCAAAAGGGGAGGAGCCTCATAAAATAAGTACCGTTTCTATGGTAACGCAACATTCAATTATAAAATGGTTTTCACAGGATGAATTCTGAGTTTATAAGCTTTCAAATGATACCTAATTTATGATAACTACTAAAATATGTGATATAATAAAAAAGGCGATAAAAAATATTATTATATTTTAGAGGATAATATATACATATATATTATAATTTTTAGAGGATAATGTTATTCTATACTTTTTATTTTTTATTGAAAAATACTAGATTATATGTTTTATTATGAACTTTTAGCATAAAAACAGAAGTTTCAATGATTAAAAGTGGGTGCATCAACTTTTTGTGACAAAGGTCAGACCTCCTGTTATGATGCAGATTTTTTTAGGTGCACTCTTGTCATAAATTCATTAATTACTCTTCCTACATAATTTTTAACACAAAACAGGGGTCGAATATTTAATTAGAAGTCTTAGACCTTTCCAAAAATATATAATTTGTCATAATTAGATTAGGATTTAATAGAAATATAGTGAAGTAAAGTTAGGCGTCCCGGTACCGGGACGGTGACAGTTAAGGGGTTAAATTTATGCCTAGCCGCCCTAAAAATTTGTGATTAATATGCTACACAAATTCTTGTTCGCTTCAGTCTTGTTTTAATCAGATTCAGCGCGTTCTTCATCTTAAATCGTCAATGGCGCCGAGCAAAGAGAGCGTCAAAAAGAGAGGAAATTGTGTGCGTTCATCTGAGCCCATTGGTCTGTCACTGCTCGTCAATGTCAGAATATTTGAGATGACCAATCATATCAAAGTAGGCGGGCTTTATTTTCACAGACGCTGATGAGGTCATAAATGATAAACGAATGACAAAAATAATCAGGAAAACTAATAGTTTTGTCTAATTTCACCCTTTTGAACTGAAATTAGGCATGTAACGTCAGCCTAATATAATGTAGGCTAATCCTTATGAAAGTGATGAAAGTGAGCATTAGACCTTAAATTAAACTTTTTTCCTTTTTTTAATCATACCCTCATTGGGGGCTTAGCCCCCCTAAAAGGAAGATCCTAGAATCGCCCCTGGTTGGTACACACCGTTTTTCAAGTTTCAATCTACTAACGTTAATCTACTGACTCTCCTGACTGTTTTGTCGGACAAAAATGGCTGATTCGGCGAATAGCGGATTATGATTGGTCAGAATGCCTGTCAATCAAACTACCAAGGGTGAATTGTGCTGGGTTAGACTACTCTAAAGTAGGAGCTAATTATGTATTTTAAGATAAATTGTGTAATGCTACAAGTCAGACAGCTGGTGGACTGTGGGAAGGGGAACAACATGATAACAATTTACAGCAAAGGAAAAGTATGTATTGCTTACATCAGAGTTAATAATAAGAAAAAAAGTTTTCCAAAAAAATGTGAGAGTTCAAAACAAATCTCAACCAGAAGGACAGATAGACAGATAAAGAGCTCATAAATAAAATAAATAACTAAATGAAAAGCATTATTGTTTGATGTATTTTTATTTATATATATATATATATATAAATCAACCTCAAAGAACATATTAAAATAATTTTAAAAAATCCTCCAATGAACCAGCCTCGGATAGAGCATATTCTGAGACCATTTTACAACAATGCATTTTACAAATGATTTCCATAAATGCTAATGTAGACACATATCTGAACTCCCAAATGTCAAATAGGGACTTGTTATTTCTAGCATATTTTAAGACATAAAACCACACCAGTTAAACTGTGCGAGCATTTCACAGACAAATCCCATTGTCTACAACTTCAGTCAGCACTAAACCCCACCAATAAGTCGAGTCCTCAATTTCTTCTGAAACCCTTATGCACTCCAACAGACAGCATGCACATCAAAACAACTCTTCTGTTCTTGAAACATCAGAGGAAACCATGGCAAACCTCCTCATATCATTCTCACCAACATGCGCTTCTCTCCGCATGAGTGTTCTGAATTACATCCTTCTCTTCAGGGGATAAAACCTATTGTTGTTGAAGGTGATGGCTTTCAGTCAACCGACTGAGACTCAAGGTGTTAAGAAGCCTATAAGACAAGTCAATATTGCTTTATCGAGACCTGAGACGCCAGCAAACTATACAAAGAAATTCTTGCTAATGAAAGCAGGTTATTGGAGGGCCTTCCACTTTTTCTTGTGAGAAGGTTTATAAGTGGTTTTGGCCTTTAATGTATGCTTTGAACTATGAGGGCTAAGGCCCTCTACTTTATACTCAACTTGAGTCCTCAATTGATTAAGTGACATGGCAAGCAGTGTAGATTGGTGTGGGAATAGAGAGACAAACAATGGAAAAAAAACATCTTGCAATAAAGAAATGTGCTTCAAATACGCAGAACACTGTAGAAAATATTGAGCAATGCACTAGAATCACTCAGAAAACATTAGCGACCATGACCCTGTCCCAAATGGTACACTTCATGTGCACTTGCGGACTTACAATGGCCACCACTTACGTGTGTCCATTTAGTCCACAAGACCGTAGGGTGTCCCATTTGTGATTTTATGTTTCTCAATCTCCGCAGCAGACTTCTACCCAACAGTCAAAGTGATAGTAAAGAATTAGTAAAAGTAGTATGCAAGTTGGAATCTACCAAAACATGCCAACACTCTGACAAGACTCTGGGCCTGTCCAAATACTCACACTTGCCCACTTGAGAGCACGTGCACACGACATGTAGTGCATGACACTCCCAGGTCTGAAAAATGTCAAAGCACTGTACAGGGATACAAAATTCTGCAAACTTTCAAAGTGGGAAGCTTTCCATGGGAAATAACGGAAATATGTGCAAACTAATGGGAATAAACTGAAATTTTCAAATTGCTGTTTAGCTTATATGTAGTTGAAAAAAAGCAGCTTGCAACATAATCTTGGTTAAAACAGCCAGATTTAATGCAAATTCAGTTAAAATCCTACCCTGCACATTCCTCAATTCCATACACACAGCACACTACTTACTGCAAGGCTATTGAGGATTGAGAAGAAAATGCAAAGGCTTCAGAAACTTGAGAGAAAATGCTTGCATTTCACATTTTTAATTGGACTTTTTTGTTGTTGTTGTTTTTTTGGGTCATAGAGAACATGTTTGTATTATTCAACATTCATGCTTTGTACAAGTTTCCATATTCTTAAGACCAAACAAAATGTTTATATTTGTATTTGTATATGATACAGTTTGTATAAATTAACTCACATTTCCAATGAATTCCCATAAATTCTTGTAGAGTTTCCAAATTTAAGTGCAAATAATTATGAGATTGTATGTAGTTTGCAAAACCTTTGAGAATAAAGCACCACAATCACACAAGTGTGTCCCATTAAGTAAACAAAAATCTTAAAATACTTGCTGTCTTCACGCCCACTTGAACACTTGGATTAAACTCCGTAAATAGTGAAAAATCCCAACGCATTCTCATCCTAGGGCGTCATGTAACGTCCAAATCTGACGCACATGACAACCTTTAGCGTCAGTTAGATAACGCGGGTAGGTTTAGGTCTGGGGAAGGGTTAGGGTTAGACCACTAGGAGGCGCGTCTCATATTGACACCAAAGGGTGCCATGTGCGTCGGATGTTGACGCATGGTTAAAAGCGTTAGTCAGATGACGCCTTGGGATGAGAACGGGCTGAAAATCCGCAAGTGTGGGTATTTGGACAAGACCACTGAACACTTTCACAGAGTTGTGCACTACAAACCCTGAACATTTTTGCAACCAGTTGCAAAACTATTTCTAGAGTTTGGGGGAGTTTTGTTATGGAAAAAACAAACTTTTTTTTTTAATTTAATTACATTTCAGCATAACCATATGAGCTAGACAGGTAGGATTAGTGAACATGATCTACCTACTCAGTTTTAATTAATTCATGCCTGGAAGTATGGTATGGGTCAAATTTATTTGTGTTGTGTTTGTTGTTTCCTTCAGTATAGTTCCCGTCTCCTAGTTACTAATCTATTTGTTACCAAGGTTACTGCTTAGCCCCACCTGTGTGTAGTTAAGTTATCTCTATTTAAGTACTCCCTGTTTTGTTCAGTTATAAGTGAGATCTGCGTGTATGTTCTCCTGAGAGTCTCCTGTGTTTTTCTGTTTGTGGATTAAAGACTGTTTAGATTGAATTCCTTCGCCATTTGTGTTGGATTGCAACTGAATTTGTGTACACAATATACTGATTCATGACATAGCTTTGTAGTCGCCGTTTCTTAACCAAAATGGATTGTTTGGAAAATGACTTTAGACCATACTTTTGAAAGTATTAAAAATGTAATATAAATCTTTTTATTAGTTTAAAAGTCATCAGATGCAATTTGCATATAAACTAGGGATGTCCCGATACCACTTTTTCACTTCCGATACCGATACCGATGCCGCACCTTTGGGTTTTGCCGATACCGATATTAGTCCGATATTTTTTTTTTCGTGGTCCGACGTGCCGTATACGGCCCACAGGGTGGTTTATAGGTTTAACTTTGTGAAAGACAAAACAAAACAAACACAAAAGTAAACATAATACATATCTTTGGAAAGCTGAGAAACTCGTGATTCGAACGACGTAAACCATTTTAAGATACAATCAACACAGCGGGCACAATCTGTCTCTTTGTCAGACCACCAACAGCCAAAACAAACCAACACAAACTGGAAGAAACTCACCAATTAGCCATCTGTTAGTCCACATTCCATCAAAAATGGTTTGGTTTCACTGTAAAGCGTCCATACAATCCAATTTGAAGAAGTTTTTAGTCCAAAACAATTGTATATATGAATAAACATCCATGGAATGTAAATAGTAGCATTTCGCGTTAGCCGACAGCGCTATCACAACTTCGACGCACTAATGCTACGTTCACACCGGACGCGAATAGGGCGTCAGGCGCGAATGATTTCAATGTTAAGTCAATGCAAGAAAAATTCCTGCGGCGCGAATGAGGCGTGGAGCGCGGCGCGGAAGACGCGAATCAAGTTGGCGCGAATGGCGCGAATTGAGCGTTGTGCATTCACGCGTTTGACGCGAATTCGCATCTGCCGCCCGAGTTGAAAAATCTGAACTTTGGCGTGAATTCGCGCCGCGTTACCCAATCAGGAGCCTAGCTGCTTGCTCACGTGGTGAAGTGTCTGGATGCTTCAATAAATTATTTTGTTAATATGACTAAATGCATGGTGGGATTATGCACAACAAAGCAAATGTTTCATCACTTAAAACATTATTTCTATATGGAGACATGTTCATTTTGTATTGAATGTTATTCATTCCATATCTAGAAATATGTTGTAAAGACAGCCAAGTCTCCCGGAAGTTCCGGGAGTCTCCCGCACATGATAGCGTCTCCCTGATGCCCGCAAATTAGTTCAAATCTCCCGGAATCTAGAGCGAGACATACTGCGCGCATAACATACATAGCGCGCTATATATATATATATCAACATATGTGCATACATTCGTGTCTGGACGTGAGAGAGAGAAAAAAATCACAGGACAGGTTAATAACTTTTGAAGGCTGGCTCTATTTATTATCAAAACAAAAATAAATGACAGCTAGATTAGATGGATGAGGGGCCGGGCGAGGGTGATCCTCGCTCAGATGCGGGACAACAGGTCATCAAACTGGGCGCGTGACAGGCGGAAGTACCGCTGACAGCGGCCGTCATCCAGCGCAGCTCCTGGAGCGAGCAAATGGTGAAACTCGCCAAACGGTTCGGCTCCGAAGGGTCCGGTGGACACAAATATACGGCGACGATGATCCCCACGCCGCTGTTCTGCTATCCAGAGTAAATACAGAGCGGTAACTCTCTTGATGAATGCTCGGTCGACATAAAAACAATGACCGCCAACGGATTTTGATTCTGACGCGCGTCACGCGCGTAAATTTCGCTTCAAACTATACGCGCGCCAGTTTCGCTCTCTCTTTGAGTGACAGTTTATCTATCCAGTTGCAATAGAGAATGAAATGACGCTATTTTCTGATAGCCAATGAATTTCTGAGAAGACTGAAATGCAGCTTTTGTGGAATCATCCGATTACATTAGAATCCGTGCGCAAAAGCGAGAGTGATTCTCTGCACGCGTGTGCTTAAACACAACAATCATCACGTGACAGGCTGCGCCGCTAAACTGGATATCGCTCATATTTTTTTCTCCCCTCCGATCTCCGATCTAGCGTTCTGGGCCGGTATCGGCGCGATACCGATGCCGTGGATCGGATCGGGACATCCCTAATATAAACGTGTCTTTGCAGTGTGTGGATACAACCACCATACATTTTTTTTAATCCTGAAAAAGCCTAAACTCTCTCAATTATCTAGTTGTTGGGATTTTCTGAGCAATATGATGTCATGTTGCTCATGCTCCGCCCACGACTACTGACAGACAGTCCCGTATTAGCATATTTCCACCCTCAACCATTTGTATACATTCTGCCAAGGCAGCGCTTTATGTGTTTGTGTTGACCCCAATGGAAGAGAGGGGTGGGGTTAGCAGTTGTTCATTATCATTTAAAGAGACATGCACTGAAACGGGTCGCTGTAAACAGAGCATTATTTAGGATGTAACGCGTGTTGTTTTACACAACCATTGAGTAATTTTAACCAAAGTATGTTACAAACTTTACATGAAGGCCCTAAAGAATCATAACAACGTGTGGAAAATGGGCATCCGATGACCCCTTTAAATGTCACCAAAAGCAAGCGTCTTGTCAGACAATGTCGAATTTTGCGTTCATTTTGAATTTACCCTTGGACTTGTTTTGCTAACGCTCACTACTGTTGCTGAGACACTTCAACTGTCCTTAACCACCAACAAACATGGACTAATTTGCATCTCATTTACCTTATTCCTCCTTGTGGAATTCTGCTTCTTTTTTCCCTCTTATGAATTCTCTATTTTCGATCTACATTACCGTCTTAATCCCAACTCATTAAGGAATACTCTTGAAGTTCAGAAATCCTCTCCTTCCTGCCTTCTGTATTCACACTATGATGGATGGACAAATTCCTTTCTCCATGTTTGGGCCCAAGGAGCTTGATTAAAAAGCCACCTCTCAGACCCTCGATGAGAGTGTGGATTAAACGTGCCCACTGATTGCCTGGCCATTCCTCCCCCATTCATAATTGAAAGCTGTAATGTGTACCAAGTGCTTATTAATTAAAACCATGAGGTGAAAGGCCCAAGGGGAACATTATTTAGGCCTCATTAAAAATTAATAATGTTACTTAATTGTTCTTCTTAATATTATCGCCACACACAAACCGTAACAGAATAAAAACGCAAAGACGCTGAGTCGTTAACTTGCCAAGCGGATGTGGCATGTTTTGCATTCTGTTTACAAATTAATGACTCTTTATTCATCTTTTAATTAAAGAAGGGGCTCAGCTTGTTTTCATGATGAATCCCTGAGCAACAGTTATAATGCACAGCTTTCTTGACATTCTCAATGATGAGGTGAGGAAAATCTATTCACCTTACCGAAGATATAGTCATTTGAGAGTCTATCTCTCTCTCTCTTTTCTATCCATGTTCCCCACATTTGGGGTGTAAGAGTACCTAAAGTAACAGCTCCACTGTACAATTTTTTTTTTTTTAGTACAAAAACAGTTGCTCAGCTACAGTATGCTCAGAACAGTCAGTTACATTTGATTTATTTTAGTGAATTGGACACATGCAGTCTTTTTTTTCTATACCAAATATTATGATTTTTTAAATATTATATTTAATTATGCATCAGTATGTTTTTGATATATATCAATCATAGTGTTTTAGGTTAGTGATTTAATCAGGGGTGTAGAAACAGGGAAGGGCATATTGCTGTGCACTTTCTGGGACATACTTTTCAGGAGTTTCACTCTGCCAATGGTAGATTCAGGGCTGGCGCCAAGGGGGGAATTCGCGGGGCATACTCCAATCCACCCGCCTCACCCCTTCACCGATCATATTCTGTTTAATGCCATCATCCTAACTCAGATCCTCTTTGGTTTTTGTGCCTTATACCTTTATACAGTACCTTTTCAAATGAGCAGCTTGAGTGTAGTTGAACATTGAATTATGGGCAGCAAAGTAGTTTCAAAGTAGCTTCCCCGACACTACTGTTCCCTCAGGGAACATATTGAAAGCTAAAAGCCTCCTGTTAACGACTAGATTGACAAAGGCAAAATTAGTTAAAAGGCATCAGTAAGTATTTAATTAATTTTTTTTTTTTTGGTTTACTTTGAATGATAAGTTACACCAATAAATGTTTTTCATTTTGGCAGATTGTATAGAGAAAAAAAGCTTGATGTGGAAACCTCTAATTCAACTTTATTTATTCACCTTTATTAATTTCAAATACAGTTACTCAATGCAATTCACAAATAAAATACCCATTATGTTATATAAGGATCAATTGCATTTCAAGGAAATCTTTTTTTATTAGTTAGTTATTCGACACAAAAGAAGTTAGAATCATCCATAACTACATTTCAACATCACTAATTTGAAGGCTGCTATTGGATGTAGGAATGGAAAGTAAACCCCATGCAATTAAGCAATTTACAGAAAGCTTATGAGAGAGACCACATCCAAGTTTAGTTCTTGGCAATAGGGGTTTGTTAGGACCCTTAACTCTACAATTGACAGTAATAATAACGCAGTCTCATCCCAAGAAGTCATATAACTGATGTCTTGTTGGGACGTCTTTTGACCATACGTCTTTTTAGGGTCCCCTTAAACGTCGGTTACATGACGATCCCGGGCCAGTAACAGTAATATTAATAGTGATGCTAATTAAACCAAACACCACTGCTTGAATGTTTGTTGGAACTGAAATAATTATATTCCCATTTGCAAAACTTGATTTTCTTTCGACAAATATATTTAAATCCCAGCGCATTGACCATCATTGCTTTGGGAAATGGCAAGTCAAGTCATCTCAATGCATTCTCATCCCAAAGCGCCATATACAACGCTTTTGCAAAAGCGTAAATATCCAACACACATGGCAACCTTTAACGTCTAATGAGACGCTTCTGTTATGGTTAAGTTTAGGTATGGTGTAGGGTAAGGGTTAGACCACTAGGGGGCGCCTTCTGCCCAAATATATCTGCGTCTCATTTGGCGTTAAAGGGTGCCATGTGCGTTGGATATTTACGCTTTTGCAAAAGCGTCCTATATGGCCCTTTGGGATGAGAACGGGCTCGTCATCTTCATTCATTTAGCGCTTTTAACAATGTAGATTGTTCCAAAGCTACTTTACAGTGATGATAGGAAATTAAAGTAACAGATTGTTTTGGATTTACAGCAGTTCCAGTATAAAGTTATTTTCCAGTTAATGTCAATTTTGATTGATTCACTTCCGTCGCAACGATCATTAGTTATTAACTCAGGGGCCGCTAACACGACACTGTTTTAACAGAAAACTCAAAAGTTCTGTAAGAACGCTGATGGCGTGTACATGTGTATTAAGAGTTAATTCTATGTATGCGCGTTTGAATATATGTGCCCACGCATGAAGTCCTTCCCTAAAAAAACAACCCTCAATAAACTACTTTCTGGCCTTAAAATGTATAATACGGAATTGTATCGCTTCAGCGTAGCCATATAAACCGGAATTATCCCGACAACGATAATCTGTACAGAGGAGGCCTTCAAAGGGGAGGGACTAGTGACACTTCAGGACTGCGTTGTCGTCGCGTCCAGGCGCAGGTCCTTCATCAGATCTGGATACGGCCTGGATCCGGTGGACTGTGGTAAACCTCGGGATAAACAAAGAGATTAATATTAGTGTAGATGCCATTTTTTACTTACGAGTACATCAGGATTTATGGGGAGTGTTCCCGGTTGCGGCTGACCTAATCTATGCAGCCCAACATTGAATTATAGAAGTCTATAGTGTGTTATGTGTATGTAAGGTCAAAGAGATGATTTTTTTTTGTCTAAAAAGCACTACTTAAGTTAAACAAGATAGCTTAAGAGCTTTTTAAATACACTTGCATTATTATTACTATCAAAACCATACAGAGTCCCAAGAGCATTCCCTAGTTTGCTTTATCTTGTCAAGTGCATCACAGCTAATTTGCAGTTGAAGGCGTGAATGATGCTCATTGGACCGAGACAAGTCCAATAAATACCGAAGATAATGAATAGCTTGTTGCCGGCAAGCTGCTTTGACATTGTCGCTTGTTGCTTTGGAAGGCTTTCCTACGTGCATGTGCTACGGATTTCCCTCGGGTTTTCTTCCTTTGTATGCTCAGGCATCTAGCATGGGCCCCAGCACACCTGGTGAAATTAAAAGATTTTGAAGAATTGCAATCATATCATCAGAGTCTTGCGTTTGTATGTACATCAGATATGGGAGGAGTGTGTTAGAGAAAGCAAGAGGACAGAGGATGAGAGGGGGAGGATGAATAAAGGCCAAAGCCAGAGTAGAATTATTCAAGGAGAAATGGCACCTGGCCTAAGGGAAATCAAGGCTGCCTTCAACAGGATTACTCTTGGCACAATACGGACACGGTCTTGTTTGATGTACCCCTCCCATCTGTCTTGTATGTAGTCTTTTATCTCACTCTAAAGTAATATAGTCTTCACTGCAATTCAATAATGGCCCAGCCGAGCCTGTCAAGCTGGGTTTGCTGGTTATCTCGCAGGGCAAGTCTCCGTATGGTGTATTTGTGTGCATGCGAGAGCATGTTGGTTTCTGTACATGTGTAGGACAGGAAAAAGGTGAGTGTGAGTGAATGTGTGTGTGCTACTTTGCATGTGAGAGCGACTGAGTGCCGGTTTATCCCCTCTGTGATCTAAATGAGAACTCAAGAATGGTGATTGTGATGAGGATACAAGCATGATGGTATTCCTCAATGTCGCGTATAGACTTTTTAAAGAAAACTTGTATCCTAATTGGATGAAAGAGGAAGATAAACTCCAGCCTAACCCTGGAAATCAAGACTGACATATCTCTGTGAATGGTAGTAATTTGGTCAGTGACTGACAGCCTTGTTACTTTTTGAGCCTCTCTTGCTAAGCGAAGAAGCCATGAGTGATGCACAGAACCATTAGCGCTCGCTCAAACAGTCGATGATAGAGGTATTGGAAATGAATGGAATAAAATAGTAAAAAGAAAGAACAGAAATATGGTTAATAATAAATAGGAGCTTTCCTATTTTTGAAGTGGACCAAATAAGAACTTAGTAGTTCTCCATAAAAATTTGTCAGGCCCGGATAGCTTCATTTGTACTCAGTATTGGCCATCACCTGAAGTTTGTGAAGTACAAGGAACTGTACGCTGTCCTACTTGATAATTTAATAGTTAGTTCCAGTCCTCAAATTTGATTTGATGTAAATGTAGCCTTAAAAGAGTGCTGATAAGTTTGGGTTAATACAAGTGATGAGTCTTTATGAGTTAGTCACTGAATCATTCACTCAACCTATTTGCTCAAAAACACAGATGAATTCATGAATGGAACAAGTGACTTTGAGAAGGCAATTCTTTTATATAAGTACTTACTTTGCAAACAATTTGAGACCAAAAAGTATGATCTACTTGGTTGGTGCCAGACGGGCCGGTCTGAGTGTTTCACAATCTGCTCAGTTACTGGGATTTTCACACACAACCATTTCTAGGGTTTACAAAGAATGGTGTGAAAAGGGAAAAACATCCAGTATGCGGCAGTCCTGTGGGTGAAAATGCCTTGTTGATGCTAGAGGTCAGAGGAGAATGGGCCGACTGAATCAAGTTGATAGAAGAGCAACTTTGCTGCAACTTTGTGGCGGTTGTAACGAGTGGTTATTTAAGTCAAAGCATTTGTGAAGCCACAACACGCACAACCTTGAGGTGGATGGGCTACAACAGCAGAAGACCCCACCAGGCTCACCAAAATTGGACAGTTGAAGACTGGAAAAATGTTGCCTGGTCTGATGAGTCTCGATTTCAGTTGAGACCTTCAGATGGTAGAGTCAGAATTTGGTGTAAACAGAATGAGAACATGGATCCATCATGCCGTGTTACCATTGTGCAGGCTGGTGGTGCTGGTGTAATGGTGTGGGGGATGTTTTCTTGGCACACTTTAGACCCCTTAGTGCCAATTGGGCATTGTTTAAATGCCACAGCCTACCTGAGCATTGTTTCTTACCATGTCCATCCCTTTATGGCCACCAGGCCACCTACTTCCAGCAGGATAATGCACCATGTCACAAAGCTCGAATCATTTCAAATTGGTTTCTTGAACATGACAATGAGTTCACTGTACTAAAATGGCCCCCACAGTCACCAGATCTCAACCCAATAGAGCATCTTTGGGATGTGGTGGAACGGGAGCTTTGTGGCCTGGATGTGCATCCCACAAATCTCCATCAACTGCAAGATGCTATCCTATCAGGGCCAACATTTCTAAACAATGCTTGAATCAATGCCATGTAGAATTAAGGAAGTTCTGAGGGCGAAAGGGGGTCAAACACAGTATGGTGTTCCTAATAATCCTTTAGGTGAGTGTATATATATATATATATATATATATATTATTGTGTGTAGTATGAATGTAATATGGACATACCTCATGCTGTCATTGTAATGTGTTCGACTTGAAGCTGCGCTGTGCAGAAAGGCACTGGTTCAAATTGAAGACACCTGTGTCCATTGCATGCACGAGTAGTAGGTCGTCCGGGTACTTTTTTTCCTATAGTTTTACGAATACTGTGAATTTATGATAACGGACAAATGAACAGATCCAAACAGGGCTTAATACTCAGAACCAAACCAATTAACAAAATGAATCACAGGTGTAAGACATAATCAATCAATGAACAACCAAGGAAACAAACTGAAAACTAGATCACAGAACAAAAACATGTGAGAAATCCATCCAAAATTAAAAGAAATGCAGATAATCTTTGACAATTACTCTTTCGCATGCTGTTTTTCAACGCATTCTCATCCCAGGGCGTCTCATCCCAAATTGCGTCTAAATCCAACGCACGTGGCACTCTTTCGAGTCAAAATAACACGCTTTGGTTATGGGTAGGTTTAGGTCTGGGGTAGTGTTAGGGTTAGACCACTAGGAGGCGCCTTCTGGCTCATATATATCTGCGTTTCATATTGACGCTAAAGGGAGCCATGTGCGTTGGATGTAGACGCAATTTCAAAAGCATATGACGCCTTGGGATGAGACCGGGCTGTGTTTTTCTCATATAGGGAAGTATGCATATTCGGAAGCAGCTCATCTTTATGTTCATTCAGACAATTCGCTCAACAACGCTGATTCATTCAGGAACAAAACTTGATCTTAATGAGCACATGAATATTTTAAAAAATATATTAAAATAAAATAAGATATTTTGGAATTGAATTGGGTGTGTCAGTGTGATAAACACAGGGGCGTAATTTGCGGGTGGGACGGGTGGGACATGTCCCCACCACTTTTTGCCAGGGTCGATATTGTCCCCACCACTTTTAAAAGCTCTCGCGGCACGGATCTAACAGTAGAAATAAATAAAACATCTCCAACTGACAGACCATTAATTTAGTTCGTTTGTAAAATAAAAGAAGCGATCTAGCCCTGAAATACGTTGTTTTTTAAATCAAGTGATCAAAGTGCTCTTTGCCGCTTGCGATCGGTAGCGCGGTTACAGTGTATCTCATGGCTCACACACAGTCTTCACATCTTCACATGCGCGCTTCAATCCGTTTCGGAGACTATTTGTTCGTTCCGGTGCAGAGCATGTGAGCGGAGTGGAGCGCGAGCGGGCCCTAATGAGCGTCGCCCTATTTCCCGCTCCAATTTCGCTCCGCTCACACCACGAGTCTGACTCCATTTCTTTCCCCCGCCTGGCTAAAGAAGCTCGCATTGTGTTCAGCATCCCAAGCGGGTCTGCAAGGGCAGAGACGGTTTTCTCCGCAACCACCGCATGAGTCTGAAGCCTCAGACATTGTCCAAACTTGTGTTCTTGAAGGTGAACTCAAAAGAACTGTAGATAAGGAAAGCAATTCATTTTCTTTCTTTCTTTCATTCTTTTTTTAAGTTTAATTTATATATAATTAGGCCCATTGATTTGTTTGATTTTACAGCATTTTTTTGTACAATTGATATATAAGCATCATTTTATTTTATTTGTGAGCGCTGTGCAAACGTTTAGTTATCAAAATGTTGGCCTAATAGTTAATTTAATTTTTTTTTATTTACTTTTAAAATGTTTATGTAGGCCTTTATTTTATTTTATTTTTTTACATTTTTGTTTATACACTTAATTTTTTATCTTTATTTATATTATTAGGCCCATTTATTCGTTTAATTGTACAGCAGTTTGTGTGTACAATGGATATAAGCCAATTTAAATTTTAATCGTGTGTGTTCTGCAAAAAATCAGTTATCAAAATTCTGGCTTAATAGTTAATTTACTTTTAAAACTTTTATGGATATTTTGGTTTGTATAATTTTTATTCATATTATTAGGTCAATTTATTCGTTTAATTTTACAGGACTTTCTGTATAGGCTATTCCACTGGACATGTTTTAAAGTCGGATTTATGTTTTTATTCACGTGTCACGTGATTCATTTATTTATACACATGTCCCACCCACTTTTTAAAACAAAGTTACGCCACTGGATAAACATACAATGTCTGACCTCTTGCTTTAAAGTAAAGGCTTTTGACCCTTGGCATATTAATCTAAATTCCCTGATGAGGTCACACACCTTTCATGACTCCATCTCTCATATGTATCCATACCACTGAAGTCATTAACATTTTGCACTTTAAATTAAGCCATTTTCACCATCAAGTTTGTCATTGTAGAAGAAAAGGACCAGTGGAATTTTACACATGATTAATCAGTGTAAATATTTCTGCAAAAGGTCTAAACTGCCCAGTTAGATATCCACCAAGACTATCCTATGTGTGTAATGTGACCAAAAAAACACAATCTGGCACAAACCCTAATGGTACTTTTTTCACTGCTTGAGTAGTCAATAGTGTCTCGCTCTCAAAACAGAAATACACAAATATGACTTTTAATACACTTTTGATTGCTCAGTCATTAAAAACAAAACCATCAGGAAGACGAGACAGCATGACAACTTTACACAGGTCCAAAACAGCATCTGTTGGTTCATTTTCCACCAGTCTTACTTTCTACACTTTTGGGGCATATAAAACAGAACACACACACACAAACCAGACACAAAAACACGCACACACACACAACCCTTTGCCAGCCACACACCTCCCTGCCTGCCTATAAAGAAAACCTTTTCAAAGGCTGCATTGATTTCTCAGCATATATTGTGATAAAATGAGTTCCTCTCTAGTGGCCCCTAACAGCCCTATTTGAACCCATCTTATTTGGCAGAGGCATAGAGGGACTGTAAATAGAGCTGGGAGTCCAGAAGGGTGAGGGCGGCACTCCAGGACAACTCAAGGACAATCACATCTACCAAATTTTGTAGGTACAACCTTCAATGCTGGCTAACTCAAGGAGGCCTCGTCGTTTAAAAAGAAAAATAATCCGATTTAGTTTTTTGTTTTAAAAGAGTGGGAGGAAGAGCATTTTTGTATTTAATTTTGCAACCGGTGAACATGACACAGTTGTGCCCTCTCAAACTGAATTTGGTCTCTTAATATAGAACTCCATCAGTGCTTCTGTCCGAGATTAAGTCATACCATACCAAAATGTCTAAAAAAACAAAGATAGCATTCCCCTCATTCCAGAAACAATTGCAATATCTCCATTAAAATGAAGTGAAGAATTCCCGTCTTTTTAAGATCATTTTAGTTCTCAGTTCTTTGTCTTTAATAAAGATATGCCCAGGCCACGTTGGTTTATCCAAGCGGTTTATCATGATCTATGTATCTTTGATTTTGATGCAATAGAAAACCAATCATTTGTGGCGCTACGCCAGGCAAAGCATTAGTCATCATGCCTTTGACATCATCAGCGAATGGAATCATTTGTTTAAATTAAAACCATTCATTTGTAAATATACACTTACAGGCAAAAGACATTCTCAGCCTCATATTTTGATCTATGGAAGAATAAAACAACGCTGCCTTAGTGATTTAGAAATATGACAATGTGGGTTCACAAATCTGAATATTTTGGCTCAAGGTCAGCGATGAAATGATCTTTTCTCTGAGAAATTATTGCTGCTTCATAAGGCCATGACATATTAATAATGACAAATGACAAGCTAATTACATAACATTAAAAGACATCATGCACAAGTTAAACAAGTACTCATGCTGCCACCTCCTCTGTGCTTTAGTGTTCAATAAAACAATCTCTGTATGTATTAATCTTCATGTTGTTTGCAATGAATACATTGTTGTTTTAAATTCAGTTCAATTTCATAGTCTATTTAATTCAACATTATGTTTACAAAACTGAAGGCTCAATCATTAGACAACCAGAACAGTTGTGGCATTAAAACTGTGCTAACAGACAAACTCATAAAAGTTATAAAAGTTATCAATCACTAACAAATAATTCTGTTAGATAACCTGGATTTTATTGTGCATTAAGACTATTGATTGGTAAAACCATATGAAGAGTTCAGATGCAAAAGCCTCTAAATGCCATTTGAAATTTTCTTCTAAAATGACAATTTTTATCAAGCTTGTATATTTAAGTTCAGTACTAATTTCACTTAAATGACAATTAATAGGTAATCTTCATTGCCATTTAAGTGAAATTACTGAACTTAAATATACAAGCTTGATAAAAATGATCATTCTAATTTCAAATGGCATTTAGAGGCTTTTGCATCTGAAGTCTTCATATATTCACATAATTTGTGCACAATTACTTGTATGTATCTTTTGTATTTGAGGGTATATAAACAGCATTCAAAAAAGACGTAAATTACTAAATTATATATTTTTTAATTATTTCATTCTTCAGTTTGTCACAACGCTGTGTTGTAAAAAATAAACAAACACAATGAAAGGCAGTCTTTAATAAATCCACACGCAAGTAATCCACACAAAGAGAGACACAGATGAGACCCGACTGCAATGAACAGAAATGAACTTAAGTACACGTGCAAACAAGGATAAAAGTCCAAACTATGGGTACATTTATGACAACAATATGTTTAAAAAAGAGAAGTTTTTCCTTTGAGTTTTCGAAGTACAGACGACACCATTGTCAGTTTGTCAAAACGATCCCCATTCACGCGGATCCACGACAAAATGACAAAAAAAGCTGTATTCTGTGCTGACAGGCCATTATGATGATGAAACACTATAGACTGAACATGTAATACGCATGTGCATGACGTTATCGTCTTCAGAGATGTTTTTGTTGTTTACACAGATGCCATTTTCAAAAGTTTGCATTTTCCAATTAAACACTGTAGTTTCATCTTCACATATTGACAAGAAAGCACCATTCACACACCATTTAAGCTCAAATTCAAGTATTTGTTTTTCTCTCTGATTCTTGATTCAACCAAAGCAGTAAACATTGTCAGTGCACTCATATTTTTCCTCTCAGCAGCCTTTCTGCAGGTCTTCCAAATGGCTAATTTAATTTAGCATCCATAATTAAAACTGTCTTAAAACAAAAACCTAGGCTTCCAAGTATTCTTTCCAATAAGGTAAACAGTGGTACTAGCCTGGGACATTCAACAAAAACATGGAACACAATCTCTGCTTTGGTTCAAAATTTACAGGATGATAAAACAGCCAAATTATACTTAGAAACCAAACTATTTGTATAACACACTGTGTAATATTCTCCACTGTAAATCTCCAGAACGTTTTGGAAGGGGACATTTATAACAGAGCCTCCAAAAGGGAGCAAGATCATCAGAAATCCATTTTGTGTCATATCTATAATTAATATGTCAAAAATAATCAGTCTTTACACATATCTGATAAAACTCTCTTTTTCCAACAGCTTGAAAATCAAGCTCCTGTAGCCCCTTAAATTTCAATAACTTCCCCTCTTGGTCATCCTTTGTGCAAAACTCTTGGCGACACAAATAACTTAGGGAAAGAGCATTGCATCAAATCACCAGGAAACAATTTGCAAAAGGGAGGTATTGAGAGGGAAAAAACAGACTTGCTGTTTATGAAATGTTCCACCATCCTCACAGACCTGAATCCCACCTGTTCACAAATTTGGAAGCAATATCAATCATCAAAATTGTTCATTTTGGAATTTAAGACTGAAACAGAATTTTACATCAACTATAACATTTCTATACAAAGACATCATAAACAATTGTTTATCAAGGGAAAAACAGCCAAAAGTTCTGAGCACCAATGGTGTTGTATACCCTTTAAAATAAAGCAAAGTCTGAGCAACTTTTAGACTCATACTGTAGCTTTAAAGGGTTAGTTCACCCAAAAATGAAAATTAAGTCATTAATTACTCACCCCATGCTGTACCAACCCCGTAAGACCTTCGTTCATCTTCGGAACACAAATGAAGATATTTTTTTATTAAATTTGAGAGCTGGATCACTCCTCCATAGACTGCCTAAGGGACTGGCTTTTGACGGCCCATAAAGTCATTAAAGAAAATGTTAAAATATTCCATGTGCCTACAGTGGCTCAATTATAAGTTTATCAAGCGACGAGAATAATTTTGTGCGAAAAAAATCGACTATTTATTCGACTATTCCATTACTTCCTTATGGGCGCATGCACGAGAACTGAGATGACGACATTCTTCTTCGACTACTTCTTGTTACCGGCTGCTCACCGCTTAGGAGTATTACCGCCCCCTACCGTATAAGATACGCTGATATAGCTGGAAGCGCAAAACTTTCTGTTTGCAAGCAGAAGATCTGCCCTGTACATACGCTTTTCAATTAGCGTATTTTCCGCACTATAAGGTGCACTTAAAAGCCTTTAATCTTCTCAAAAAACGACAGTGTGCCTTATAATCCGGAGCGCCTTATATATGGATCATCATCTTATACGGTTGGTGGCGGTAATACTCCTAAGCGGTGAGCAGCCGGTAACAAAAAGTAGTCGAAGAAGAACGTCGTCATCTCAGTTCTCGCGCATGCACCCATAAGGAAGTAATGGAATAGTCGAATAAAGTCGTTATTTATGTTTTTTTTCGCACAAAAAGTAGTCTCGTCGCTTGATAAACTTATAATTGAGCCACTGTAGGCACATGGAATATTTAAACCTTTTCTTTAATGACTTTATGGGCCGTCAAGAGGCAGTCCCTTAGGCAGTCTATGGAGGAGTGATTCAGCTCTCAAATTTAATCCAAAATATCTTAATTTGTGTTCTGAAGATGAACGAAGGTCTTAGGGGGTTGGTGCAGCATGGGGGTGAGTAATTAATGACTTCATTTTCTTTTTTGGGTGAACTAACCCTTTAACTTTAGCGGACACATCAATTAACCCTTGATCACCTCCATTAACTGGCAAGTAAGGAATTGCAGGGGCAAGCCAGTGATAACCGTCCCCCAAAAAATCTACAAAAATCCAATGCAAATGTTGCAATGGGAATTTTGGTGAATCGTGTACATTATAGGGCCCTATTTTGCACCCGGCGCAAATGACTTTATACACAAACGCATTTATCATTCCTATTTTGCACCAGCGCAAAGCAGGCTTTTCCTTCCACAGACGCACGTCGGTAAACTAGGAAATGAACTTGCGCTCCCTGGGTGGGTCGGCACAAAAAAGGAGGCGTGTTTCGGCGCAAACATTCCCCAGTGCTATTTTGCAGTTCCAGAAAACAATTGCGCCACTGACCAGAAAAAATTAGTCTAAAGTCAGTGGCGCGTTGCGCACTTTCAGATGCTATTTTAAGCGCGCATGCTTGGCCAGTGTGAACAACGCGCATACACTGTAGATGATTTTCTCAGCTACACAGATGCATTTTACTTTTTGCAAATGATACATTATTATAAGGAAAACTATTAAAACACGAGGGAAATTATTGTTGTGTTCATGACAATGGGAAAAATAGAAGTTTACCCAAATTATTATATGCATGTTTAACCGAAGCTAATTTGGGTGTGTTTGTCACATCTCTTTCTTTTACGGCCCTGATAAGAATATCGATCTCCTCGGCTGTGAACCGATTGTGAAGCTTGTCTGGTAAATGTGCTGTTATAATAGTATTGCGCCATGGAACAAGCGCACGTCGTTCTTCACGCTCTTAAAGGGAATGTGAGATGATGCTCTGATTGGCTTATTTCACGTTACGCCTAAACCATAACGCCCACAAAGTTACTTGAGCTTTGCGCTTTGACACATTTGCGTTTCAGATTGTTAAAATAGGGCCCTAAATGATGCCACAGCATAGATGCAGCCAAGTTATTAATAAAAGTACTCTACCCCATATGACAATTGAGGGAGAATCCACCTCCACCTTTGTAAACGGCTAGACACTATCAAATAGACCTTCCCAATTATTCTCCATATATTGATCTACCCCCATAAAAACCACAAGCACTTTAAAGTTTAAACCCATCCAAGCTACAAAAGCAGAGCTGAGGAAGTACTGAAGGGCCTCCATTATCCCATTTCCCCAGCAAAAAAAGATACACTCTTCTGACAATTTATTTTTGAGGAAGATGCGCTCTAAAAGAAATCCAGAGATGCTACCAATTTCTTACCATCTTCATCTGACCTTATTACCTCTGTGACATCATCAGCATATGCACTAAGTCTAGCTGTTATAAAATTGGTACTAAATGGACACATTGTAGAAATCCCACTTAACTGATGTCTCAGAACTGCCAAGAGTGGTTAAATAACAATAGAACATAAAATACTTGAGAGGCTGCACCCTTGTCGTATACCTCAGCCAACTAAAAATGGTCTCAAAAGGGTGCTATTTATTGTTAATATACTATACATCTGTGTACAACAGCTTGAAATAAGAAATAAATGATGGACCAAAACCAAAAGCATTAAGACCATTAAACAAAACCAAACCTACATTGAGTTTATACACCTTGGCAAACGAAATCAAGTCTCAAACCAGAAAAAGATTATCAAAAATGCATCGATTCGGAATACAATGAGATTGGTCCGCATGAATCACTGAAGATATACAAAGTTTAATTCTATTAGCCACAGCTTTGGAAAATATCTTGTACAGTAGTCAACCTCTAACCAATTTTTTGATGTCTCCAAGATCAAGACCCTTCTTAGGTAGAAAAATGTTGACGGCCCTTCGAAGCTTCACGGGTAATGTGCCTCTTTCCAGACACTCCAAGTAGACAGAAAACAAGTCCTTTCCGAACACCAACCAAAACTGTTTATAAAATTCAGCATTCAGTTTATACAATTCTGGACTTACCCAAAGAGAGTTCCCGAACAGCTACAGCCAGTTCGTCAAAAGTCAAAGGTTGATCAAGTCCATATTTCTCCTCTTCCGTAAGTTGAAGAAAATCTTGAAGAAGAATGTCAGCCATTTCATCATCGCAGGGTTCAGCCTTTTAAAGATCCTCATTAAAAGCATATGACATGACATGATTCCACGATCATGATTCCACGATCATTGGTTATTTCCTCCTCCTGGAAGTTTCAAATGACATAAAATCTTCCTATTTACAGTCTTCTTCTCCAGGCTAAAAAAAGATGATGTCGGAGCATCCATGTTGTTAAAGGAAGTAAACCTTGCACAGAAAGGATTCTCTAGGGCCCTTTCTTCTAAAACATTCCAAGGAGAAATTTATTCCGTTAAAGGAATAAAGTGCTTAAAGCTGCATTGTGGAACTTTTCAACCTTTATAATGTATTACCAAAACCCATTGAGATCACAATAGGTTGAATGACGTAGCCTGCCTGAAGGTGTCTGTATCGCTTTTACTAGCACTTTGTAACTTCGGGTTTCGGGTAGGAACCCGGGCACAAGAAGAAATTCAAATTCCTTACGGCATACGTCACTTCCCCCACCACCCCCAACTTCCTCAGATTCTGACGTGAGTACTCAACTCGCGTTTGATTGTCGTCTGTATGTTTTCGTCATGGCCGAACCAACAGCTACAAGGAAGAAGGCAACGGTTTTATCAGAGGAAACTAAAAAAAGAAAAAGGAAGAGTGACAAAATTAAAAGCCAGGATTAACATTGGTCCAGCTTTCGCTTTGCTCGCTGGCGTGAGTTACTTTCTTAAGTAACTAGTTACTTTTAAAATTTGTAACTGAGTAACTAATTTAGTTACTTTTTGGAAGAAGTAACTAGTAACTGTGACTAATTACTTTTTAAAAGTGACTTGCCCAACACTGGTCTTGATAACCTATTAATTCAACACTATCTCACGACCAATTCGTACGAATTCGACGCATGATTAAAAAGTGTCTAATTCGTACTGATTCGTACGACCTCACTCGTACTAATTCGTACGATTTGTCTAAACCCACGTGATGGTTAGGCTTAGGGGCGGGGTAAGGGGTAGGTCATTCGTACGAATTCATACGAATTGGCCAATTTTTAAAATATGTACGATTTAGCAAAATCGTATTAATTCGTACGAGTGAGGTCGTATGAATTGTTACGATTTAGCCACTTTTTAATCATTCGTCGAATTCGTACGACTTGGTCGTGAGATCGGGTTGATTAATTGTGCTCTCTGGTTTATGTAAATTCTAGGGTTGGTGATGTCACTAATCCAGTGTCACTAATTAGTGATGTCACTAATTTTGTTGTAGTCCTGTTAAAAGGAATTTCTTTAAAAGCAAATATCCCCTTTGCTTTGAACTTTGAGCTTCGTAACTTTGCAAACGTTGTTTGATTTCTCTTTTCTAAATAACGTTGTTGTTTGAGCATAATCAACCACCCCTTCAATGGTGGTTGCATTTAAGCGAAGTCCCTTTTCACTATCTAGCAAACACAGAACGTTCCCCTAACATTCCCGAATGGTCCCATGAGGTTATTTTTTTGGGAACCAAACAAGAAAATTATAGGAACGTTCCATGTAGGTTATTTTTAGGTTCCCTTTTTATAACGTAAGGATAATGTTCCGGGAACGTTCCCTTAACCTCAAGGGAAAGTTCTAGGAACGTTCTGGGAACCAAAAACTAATGTTCCCAGAACCTAAATTTGTTTGCTGGGTAGGCAGACAAATTTGGTTGTATTGAGGTTTCAAAATTCAAATTGTGTTAATTTGTGCAGATTATTACGAAAAACAAAATGTATAAGACTCATCCATTTTTGTTGGTCACAGAGTTTATTTTCTGCAACAATCCAAAAGCCAATGCAAAAATGTGGTTGGGTGTTTGTTGTGGGAACCAGGGTGATGCGAACTTCCAAGCTGGCCTACAAAAATCTTATCTGCTGTTGTATTATTTTATTAAGCTTATCACAACGCATTATGAAATTTCATTTTCTGCAGTTCTGCCTTAGATACTTCATTTTAGGCAGATTTTGAGGCACCAGCATAATTACGTTGCCTTTTGGGCCTTCACATCAGGAGATGAATATAAAAGCATCTATTAACTCTGGCATCTTTTGGCAAGTTTTCATTAATTCATGATGGCACTTCAGACTCCAGGACATAAATTTCATCCTTAAAATGTGTGATGATAAAGTTTAAACCCTTCACCTCAGCAGTTGTCCGAAGGCCGCTGACGGTGTCTAGGTAACATCTATTAGACACCATGAGACAGAGTCGTCTTTGCTTTCTGATAGTTTGCTCTGACAAACTGCACTGCTCTAAAGACAACTGATGATTCATAGGCTGTGACACTTTGACAGATGGACAGATTTGAGGTATTTTGGGGACTTCATCCTTGATGCAGGTGGCAAAATGAAAAACATTTTTCATTCTAGCTGTGTGGTGTGGTTTTGTGCGCGCACACACGTACGCCAGCTGTGTTTTAAGTTGCATCAACGCTGTCAAGTGTCAATAGTGCACTCAGTGTGACAGAAAGAGTTGTGCTTGTCTATGTGTGTGTGTGTGTGTGAGAGAGAGAGTGAGAGATAGAATGGGACTGTGTGCATAAAATTGGGCCATTTATATTGATCCTGTCTGTCATATCCACATTTAAACAAAGTGCTTTATATCCACAATGGATCAAAGTAGTGAATTCCAGCATGTATGCACTTCACAAGTCATGCATTAGATATAACTGTATGCAGAGAGAGAGAGAGAGAGAGAGAGAGAGAGAGAGAGAGGAAGAGAGAGAGAGAGAGGGTAAAAGGCAGTGGATTGACTGTCTTGGGTATTCTCAATTGTAAGGAAGCCCTTCCCCCTTCTTCTGTCTTTGATATCTTAAGTGCTTTGTTCCATCACATGCTCCTATTGCATGTGATGTGTGGAGACACATGGGACACTTGCTGCTTATGCTGCTGAATTCTCTGATGGCCACACACAGACTCACAGTATAAATATTGCTTGGGTATAAAAACAAACCTCCCAAAATGTGCATATTTCTAACAAAAAAAAAAAAGTCTTAAATGGTCTGCATTAAATTTAACCCTCAGGTTTGAAATTTACTTTTATAAGTCAAGAAGAATTAACTTGAAACTTGCATATAAAGAGCTATTGAAATTTTACTTAAATTAAATAATTTATGGGCATACATTTATGTATGAATTGCATATCAAATTCCCATCCCGTTGTATTACAAATTTTGGTTACACTTTATATTACGGTGTCGTTAATAAGGTGGGGAAAGTTACTTTTAAAAGTGATCTATTACAATATTGTGTTACTCCCTAAAAAGTAACTTATTGTGTTACTTAGTTACTTTCAATAAAAAATAACATTACTTTTGCATTACTTTTTATCACCAGGGCTGGGCTTGCTTGTTTTTTTTTTTTTTTTTTTTTTTAAAGAAAAAAGGCAATTTTTGGAAATGTAAAGTTTCTTAAAACCTAAAAGTGAAGGAAATATCAATTCATGGCTGTACAGTAAAGGACGACGCTCAAACAAACCTTTCAGTTGTGCTGCCATTCTGGGGTGCGTTTCCCATACAGTGATGTAACTCGCTGCTTACCTGCTTAGTATGATGCACCGTTGAATAAATCAACTTGCTAGTCATGACTGTTTTCCGAAATATTGTCGCAAAGTGGTCGTTCAAACACATTGGTTTATGGGAATCGAAGTTGTCAAGTTGTCGAACAATATAAAAATAAATAGACAAAATTATTTATTTAAAATATAAATAAACTAAATTATTTATTTGCAAGCAACATATCAATCCATCAATCCATTTGCAATGCATATACATCATATCCATTGTTAATATTTAATTTTATTGCAGATGTTTTAGTACTATATTGTTGTTGTTGTTTTTGTTGATGTTGATGAAGGGCTCTTAAAAGCATGACTTTTCAAATTGTCAAAGTTTATATATATATATATATATATATATATATATATATATAATTTTGCGACTTTTTCCAATATTCTACAGCTTTCTCACATACTGAAGCTCCATCCCTGGTCAGGAAATAGACCATTTTGTTTAATTTATGTTCTCCTTTCACACTTCTGAACATCTCTTGTCACCACTCTGTTCCTTTAGAACTAATTGTTTCCTATTAAAATGCCCAATGTGGCATTCACACTGTCTACTTAAGCAAATACCTTTCCAGTTAATGAATGAAGACACACAGTGCACAAAAGTCTCTGTAAATAAATCCACTAGAGGGCATTACCAAATAGTCCAGAAAAGCTATTGAATAAAAGTGCTGTCATTTATCTAGAGAGATGTCAGTATGCCTTTGGGTGTGATTTTTGTACACTTAGACTGTGGATAAAGTCCTTGTTTAAAAGTCTATCTAGTTTTTTTTATATACCACTGGTGCCATATCACCTATTGAGCTACTAATGGATTGTGCCAATGATGAATAACACTCTTAGTGTTGTAGAGTGGATATCTGTGTGTGTTTGTGCTAAAACAACCTTGCTATCATTCAGAAAAAGTAGAAGAGAATGATGGACGATGAGAGGAGGAATAATAGTTAAATATGGAATGATCATGCTTGCATAAATGTAAAGTTCAGTCATGAAACTCTAACCGAGTGCTGATTGGTTTCTCTCCGTTGCATAACCAGACATGCTTCCAATATGTAACCATATATTCGTTCCCTACATTACTTTTAATCATTTAGCAGATGCTTTTTACCTACACTGTAAAAAATAATACGTACATTTTACGGTAAAAAAAACGGCAGCTGTGGTTGCCAGAACTTTACCGTTAAAAATACGGTAGGGACGTTATTGGTTTTACAGACTTAACTTAATTTACAGTAATAAACCATATTTCAATTTCTGATAAAATGTGGATTTACCAACTTATTGACGTATTGATATCTGTTTTAGACAATTATAATACACTGACAACCAACAATCATCACAGTAGTGATGAGAGTTACATGAGCAATCACAGCTCATCACAAGTGAATACTTGTATAAAGCAATACTTAATTAAAAAAGCTGCACAATGTGATTCACACAAACATTAAGCACCATCATGGTAACGCACATGAAATTAAAAAAATGCAATAAACATTAATTTAACAACATTACTGTACATGTAACATAAAACCCTAATGTACATAACTGATGAGAAAAAAAAAACAATAAAACTATGAGGAACCATAGTTATTTCAACAAAAATACATCAAATGTCAAGTGTCACACAGGGAATTGTGGGAATGTCAATTTACGTTTTTTCACTGTAAATTATACAATGATTTGTTCTTTTTCACTTTCAAAAACTGTAAATTTAACGGTATTTTACTGTAAAATTATATCACAGTTATTTACCGTGTATAGTACGGAAACTTTCTGTTTACCAATTAACAGTTTTGCACTGTAGCATTTTTACAGTATTTTACCGTTAAAATCACGGTTATTTTTCACAGTGTAAGGCGACTTACAAATAAGGAGAGAAGTAGTCAAACCAACAATTGGGAAACAATATCCAAATAGTCCCAGTTAGTCCGTCTTCACCAGTTTCTTGAAAATGGATAGGGACTCAGCAGCTCGGGTTGAGATATACAGGTCATTCCACCAGCTTGAAACAGTCAAGGTAATAGGCAAACATCAGTGCCTTGAGTTTGATGCGAGCAGCATTTGGTAACCAGTGCAATTTTATGAGGAGAGGTGTGACGTGCGCTCTCTTCGGCTCATTAAAGTCCACTCTAGCTGTAGCATTCTGGACCAGTTGCAGAGGTTTGACAGTGCATGCTGGAACGCCTGTAAAGAAAGCATTACAATAGTCCAGTCTGGATAGAACAAGAGCTTAGACAAGCTGTGATCACCCTACTGTGCGATTAAGAAAACATCTGTTTACCCCTCCTCCTCCCCATTGCCACCTGTATAGGTCTGCTATATCTCTGTCTTTTATCACCGCATAAGTCACTAAACTGTCAACAATCTGGGAAAAATCACCATGTTTTGAGGAGTAAAATGTTATATAAATCAGGTAAATTATTTCTAAACCTTAATAAAACTGTTAATTTTGGTGTATGCAAGTGCTACTGAAGTGGAGATTTCTCTCTCACTGCATGAAAAAAACAATGGTTTTGTCTGTAGTGTCTTTCCTTAAAAGCATGATATGATCACTTTAAATCATTCCTTTTTACATATATCATACATTTGTGGTCTATATAAAGCGAAACTGCAATGCTTGGGTCTGAATTCCTAATTATTATAGCTCCACAGGCCCCTTTTCTACCCCTTTTCTTATATGCGTCTGTGAGCAACTCGTTTTGGAGCGGTCTCTTTAAATAAAAAGGAGATGTGTCACACACCGCCCGCTCTCCAGATCGCTGAGTTCACGGTCTGTTCAACTCCACCACGTTCGGCCATTTTTAGAGATATACGATATATACTATAGCTTCAAATAACATTTTTATTCACACGTTAACAAAATGTCAACAACGGAAGACTTGTCCATCAAGCCTTACATGTTCGAGCCAGAGCGAACGAGTTGAAAAAGAAGATGACGAACCTGCAGAACAACATCTTCATATGGATGTATTGCAATGGTATGTAACTTTGTTGTGTTATAACTAAGTGAAAGTCGATTATTTCTCTTGTTAAAACAAGCACACTGACAAGATAAATGACTACGGTCTAATCTTACCACTAAAAACCTGTATTGATAATATGATACGTTTAGAAAAGCATCAGAAAACACAGCAGCTAAATGACCATTGATGAAACTCAAGAACAATAATACTGCAGACGTGTAATGTTACTTTAAAACAAAAAGAAAGAAATACAAAGGTACTGCTAAACCATGACCACCATGTGTTTTAAGTAAGTAAAGTACTTTATTTTTATTAACAATATTTACAGCTTATCGAAATGCTCTGTTTGTCGTCTCCAAAGATAGAAGGGATTTACCCCTCATTCAGAAGAAATCGATCGGCAAACCCTTCTTTATTCTGGCGGAGGTTGTTGAATTTGGAATCCTTGAAGCGCTTCAGGTCACTACATCCAACAACCGAACATTTTGACTTGCTTTCTCGTAACTTCTGCATCTACAAAATCGGAGCGAGAAATGAAAATGGCGGAGTGCTCGAAGTGTTGGGCCGTTAGTCAATGTCCGCTGCAAATACTGACGTAATTGTTCAAAAAACTTCATATAGAGAACAGAAAAATTTGAACAGGTTGCAAAATATGACCAAAACAGAATATAAAGATATAAATGAAGCACCTGAAGAGAATCATTTCAACTTTTTGGTACCACTTATAAACACTCCAAATATAACAAAATGCATTGAAGGGCTAAAAAAGTGGATTTAGCATGATATGTCCCCTTTAAGAATCTCAACGTTTGTAGATTTTGATCATTTAAACTCACTGTAAAAAGTGATCAGTTGACTTAACTTAAAAAAAAAACATTGAGGAAAACAGTTGCCTTAAAAATATTAACTAAATAAACACAATGCTTAATTGAAAAAAAATAAGTAATGTGAATTGTCAAGTTAACATAACCCATTTTTTTTAATTAAGGATTACGTTTATTTAGTTAATAATTTTAAGGCAACGGGGGTTAAAACCACTTTTATTTGCTTTACTCATTTTTTTAAGTAAGTAAACTGAACACTTTTTACAGTGAACCACCAAATCTATCAAAGGATACAACAAAAACCACCATAAAAGCAGCGTAAAAGTTTTCAGTATGACTTATGCACTCAAAAAAATACGTCCTGAGGAAAAAAAAAGAGATGTTTTTATCCAGTTCAGTCATTTTGTGCCTTTGTAAACATAAGCGCTGCACAACAAACATGAAGTCAGCATGTTCAGAGACCTTTTCAGCTGCTCGTGTTTACCATTTGCTGACCTGCTTTGAAACATCTCTTGTCATTTTGAACATATTGAATGGCTGTCCTATTTATGACAAGGATCAAAGAGACGGAAGCTAAACCCAGTCCAGGGGCTTACAGGCAATCTCTCACAGCACTATTGATAAGGATTAGACAGCAGAATGGCCAGCCTTATCTGTTCTGTACCAAAACCCCCTCTAGTGGCCTCCAGCGTAACATCAGACACAAGCGCTCCCCATTTCATGTGTGTCTATATCTCCTGTGGAGACCTGTTTATATATATATTCACCAATGGGGAGAAAGAAATAATCCTTATTAATTTACTCATTCAAATCAGAGACTATTCTGGGGTATTTAGGGAGAAGAGTTGTTTCTTGCGAGAGTGTCAGTGCCTAATTATGTATAATAAAGCTAGTGTTACACCTTTTTTGCATCTGCATACGATTTTAAATCTCACCTTCCTGATTTGTATTAATGAACTTCAAGATAATTATGCGCAATCAGGTGCTAAGAAGTTGCTAAATAAGAACTTTAACTTACAACAAGGGTCTGATTGTATGTGTCTGGCGAATCAGACAACCGTTCTAGTCCTAATAAAGCAATTTGTTATACTGAAGCAAACAACAAACGTTTCCAAATTCACAGTTGAGGTTTCACTCTGAGTGTGTCTGAAATGTATTTTAGTTTAAATTTGAATTTAGTGCTTTTTTGACCCACTTAAGTAAGGTCAAAAGTACATTTTTATATGTAATTTAATAATTACTTCTGTTGTCTTTGAAATACTGAGTCTGAAAAGCCTGACATTTCTGACTTAACATTTTGTTCATCAAATGATATTGCGATGATTGGTATATATAAAAATAATTTAATCACTTCAGTTGTTATTGTCATTCTCGAGTCAAGTCAAGTCTTGATTCATTGGATCTTAAAGGCTAGCCTGGTCTAAAACCAGACCATCTCAGTTTGTAACTGAGTTATGGTCTGGCAAAGCTTCATAGACAAATCATTTCCAAAGGGGCGTCACCAACGGACGTACTGTAGCTCAAATGCCTCAAAGGCACAATTGGATAGACCTAAAACCAATCAGAGCGCTGAATGAGATGACGTATGCAAAATGACGTTCGTCTGTTTGAATAAACGGGCAGACAATCTGATTAGCTACTTGCTCTTCGTTTATTTAAAATTAACAGCAAGACAACTATAAGTGAATCTGCTTTACATTATCACACACAGTAAACAAAACCTTAACAAAAAAAATTTGCAATGAACTTTGCAATTTAGACACGCAAACTGAGTGCCGGTATGGTGAGACCCTACGCTATCTCACGACCAATTCGTACGAATTTGTACGAGTGATTCAAAAGTGGCTAATTCGTACTAATTCATATGACCTCACTCGTAAGAATTTGTACGATTTGTCTTTAGACTCTAAACCCACGTGACGGTTATGTTTAGGGGCGGGGTCAGGGGTAGGTCATTCATACGAATTCATACGAATTGGCTAATTCGTAAAATATGTACGATTTAGCAAAATCGTACTAATTCGTACGAGTGAGGTCGTACGAATTGTTACGAAATAGCCACCTCGTAAAATTCGTACGAATTCCCGTGAGATCGGGTTGAGCTTACTGTCTATGGGTGAGACGTACATGCTCGGGCGGATTCGGCTTGGAGTCGTTCATCCTTGGACGTGGCACCGCTACAAAAAAAGCCATGCACACAGCCAAGGGAAGTGGGGTCTGTCTTGCGCACCGAACGCGTCATTTTTGCCGCGCACCTTCGCGCTCGTATGGACGTGTCGAGTTTAAACATGGTTTAGGTGCACAGACCTCTCCCGATTCATCTCCAGCAGTAGCAGCAGTCTCTGAAGCACCACTAACTCAGCCTCCGTTTCCCTCGCAAGCTGATATTAGTATTTAAACATTCTCTATGAAAAAAAATGTTTTTGAAAAAAAATATTTTAAGAACATGGTTTTGGCGGTTATAGAGTTCTAATTACGGTGTTCAACTATAACCGTCATACCCCTTTGTGAATGTACAAAATCTGCTTCACTGTCGCTGTGCTGTCGTCATCGTGTAAAGCCCCAACGTTTTTGATTGGTGCCGCCATTTCGGCGGATTGGAAATGGGTTTGAATGAGCTCTTTGCCAGACTAACTTGCAGAGCAAATCTAAATTTGCCGAAAGTTGTCTGGGTTTTCCCAAAGGCACTTCTACAAAAAAATTCAAAACACATTAGAAATGTTACAATTGTATTGCTAAAACATATTATAAAGACTGAACTGTGAAGTACTGAAATACGGAGTTAGACAGTTAAACAGTTTTTCTCCATTGCTATTTTCCGGATTTTTTGGGCGGGGCTAAAATAGGGCTCGATGACGCACTGGAGCCCCTGAGCTCGTGGACACGCCCCTACTTGATGATGCACTGAGGCTGCCAAACAATAGAACACATTCGCATCTGTTCGGCGCTCAATCGAAAGTTACTGTCTGTACTATTAGTAGCCTAGACGGCCGCTGTCAGCGGTACTTCCGTCTGTCCTGCGGCCAATTTGATGACTTGTTGTCCCGCATCGTAGCGAGTGAGGATTACCAACATGTCTCGTATATTGAAATAAAGTTTTTACTGATAAAATATTTGCTTTTTTGTGCATTAGAACCACACCAGGCATTTAGCCATATTACAAAATAATTTATTGAAGCATCCACGAACTGATACGGAGCGAATTGACGCCAAAGTTCAGATTTTCAACTCGGGCAGCAGGCGCGAATTTGCGTCAAATGCTTGAATCCACAAATAGCTCTAACTAAATCATTTGCGTGTAACGCGCCAGACGCTCAATTCGCACAATTCGCATGAACTTGACACACGAATGAGGCGTATTCGCGTCTACCGCACCACGCTCTACGCCTCATTCGCGCCGCAGAAATTTTTTACGCGCATAACGCATCTTTGCATTGACTTACCATTGAAATCGTTCACGCCTGACGCGCTAATCGTGTCCGGCGTGAACGCACCTACGCTACGTCTTAGTTTGTGCTTATCTTGGCGAAAGCCAAGTACAAATCAGCATGAAGTTTTAATGTCTACTCTCATGTAATGGGCTATATGCACACATAAGTTCCGCATTTGACGCAAGGATGCTCGTCCATTTCCGGTTGTGGAGATTAAAGCGGAGGAAAACGGGATTATGGCAGAGTCTTCAAAATTTACTGTCTTCCCGTCTTTGAAATGAAACGTACATACGTTTAGATGTAATTTTATATATAGTTATGTTTATTTAATATAATTTTAAAAAGAAGCATGAACACAACGAGGGGTGTCTGTTCAATCTGTTTTTGTGACTAACGTTTCTTTATTATAACCATGGAGTATAAAAATCAATATAAATTCTCGGTATTGCATTGGACTCTATGATCGGCGGAAGTTATCGAGCATCCCTAATGCTTCACCCGAAATACCGCCGTGCATACACTCTAAAAAATGCTGGGTTGTTTTAACCCAACTTTGGGTCAAATATGGACTAACCCAGCCGTTGGGTTAAATTTTTACATTACATTTTTAACCCAACATTTCGGGTTTGTCCATATTTGACCCAAAATTGGGTTAAAACAACCCAGCATTTTTTAGAGTGTAGAGCCCATTGAAATCTTAATGTGAGTAACTGAAACTGTAACTGTAATCTGAATTCTAGGATGATGTCTTTGTTAGTTACCTACATACAGACATTGTATACAAATCCTCAAAAATACTCCTACATCAGTTTGAAACAGACATAATAGCCACAATCTTGCACAGACCATCCTCAATATTTCTAAAGCAACAGATAAAAAAAAGTTCTAAAAGAGGCGATCTGGCAATCTTGAGGCGCAGTTTTCATAGCTATCTATACAATATCCCATCTTCACCACAGGTTGTGGCATAATATTACTCAAATGTATGCAGAGTGTTCTTGATGCATGGAGATGCTTGTGGCACAGACGAGAAAGTAATTTCCAGCTCTAACAGGTATGACTGGCTCGGAGCCAAATGAGGACAGACGCTCACTCCCAGCAATCTGTGAACATGCAAGTGGAAGCGCAGGTAGATACTCATCACATTCTGCATAGGACACCCATTTCAGCACACACAGTATGACAAACTCTCATCTCACCCTCCCTCAATGCTGGCTGACAAGGACTTCTTCAAGATGCTGCCTACACAATTGCTGAAGCATCTGTGTGTGTGTGCGTGTGTGAAAGAGGCACTGAGACACTCTCCCTTTCTCTAGAAACAGGGATTACGTTATGTGGTTGGGCAAAGGAAACAATAAGATCTTACGGTGTGTGAAGAAACCCTACCAAGGTGTGAAATGGCTGGCCCAGAAATTGCCATTATGTCTTTGTATCTCCTTTCGACATGTACAAATTCGGACTTATATCCCACAATTAGTATCTCATCATTTTGGCATAATTTATGACATGTGACATCTCATCATTTAACTTTTTACAGCCTATCATAATTTTGGCATCCCATAATTATGACTATAGTATCCATTATTTAGGAATATAAGGGAGTTTTATATTACATTATATTATACAATTTTAATGACAAGACAAGGTAATGTTGCTGTTGTGGAAAAAATAGTAAAGAATAGAAGTCACAGCAGCGATCGTTCTCCATGTTTAAATTTGATGGCACACATTCTTTAAAAAAAATGTTGGCCCATATTGATAGGATCGCATCTTGCAGTTGATGGAAATTTGTGGGATGCACATCCAGGGAACGAAGCTCCCCTTCCACCACATCCCAAAGATGCTCTATTGGGTTGAGATCTGGTGACTGTGGGGGCCATTTTAGTACAGTGAACTCATTGTCGTGTTCAAGAAACCAATTTGAAATGATTTAAGCTTTGTGACATGGTGCATTATCCTGCTGGAAGTAGCCATCAGAGGATGGGTACATGGTGACCATAAAGGGATGGACATGGTCAGAAACAGCACTCAGGTAGGCCGTGGCATTTAAAAGATGCCCATTTGGCACTAAGGGGCCTAAAGTGTGAAGAAAACATCCCTGACACCATTACACCACCACCACCAGCCTGCACAGTGGTAACAAAGCATGATGGATCCATGTTCTTATACTGTTTACGCCAAATTCTGACTCTACCATCTGAATGTCTCAACAGAAATTGAGACCCATCAGACCAGGCAACACGTTTCCAGTTTTAAACTATCCAATTTTGTTGAGCTCTTGCAAACTGTAGCCTCTTTTTCCTATTTGTAGTGGAGATGAGTGGTACCCGGTGGGGTCTTCTGCTGTTGTAGCCCATCCGCCTCAAGGTTGTGCGTGTTGTGGCTTCACAAATGCTTTGCTGAATACCTCGGTTGTAACGAGTGGCTATTTCAGTCAAAGTTGCTCTTCTGTCAGCTTGAATCAGTCGGCCTATTCTCCTCTGACCTCTTGCATCAACAAGGCATTTTCGCCCACAGGACTGCCGCATACCGAATGTTTTTCCCTTTTCACACCATTCTTTGTAAACCCTAGAAATGGTTGTGCATGAAAATCCCAGTAACTGAGCACATTGTGAAATACTCAGACCGGGCCGTCTGGCACCAACAACCATGCCACACTCAAAATTGCTTAAACCACCTTTCTTTCCCATTCTGACATTCAGTTTTGAGTTCAGGAGATTGTCTTGACCAGGACCACACCCCTAAATGCATTGAAGAAACTGCCATGTGATTGGTTGATTTAGGTATTTGCATTAATGAGAAATTGACCTGTCCCTAATAATCCTTTAGATGTGTATGTATTTGTGCATCTAAACACCAGCCTCAGCAATACTGCTGGTCACATATTTTGAACTTCTAAATGAAAAACGAAAAAGAACTTTGCCGTGAGTATATTGAGACCTTTAGTGGCTATCTGCATCTATGAAATATGACACCTTACACACATTGAAAAAAAAAAAACATACATTTACAGGTAATGACCTGTTTTTTTTTACAGAATTTTGCCATTTTGTCAATATTCAGTGGATAGATTTTTTTTTACAGTGCAGCATTTCTATTGAGAATGAGGAGTCACGTGCCTATTTGGGCGGGGTCTGAGCCGGTCGGCCATGATGGTAGGTGACGCTATCGGTTACCAGGGTTTTTATCGGTTTTTAACGCAGCAGTTACTTCCAGGCATGGTAAAACAGTGCAGTATTGCGAGAAACTCCTCTACTACCGAGCTAAAAAAACACGTAATCAATACTGTTTTGTCGTGGGAAACCTACCAACATGGCGGAAAGGGAAGGGGCACTGTAAAATGACGTCAACTCCTCATTCTCAATATAAGGTATCCCCAGCTCCTCCTCTCGTCCACATTCAGGATTTGGCCTTCGGATATTCCAAATCAGATTGTCATTTATCTTGATTTATGTTGTCACATTAAATTAATGTCATTAAGAACATTAATGATATCTGCAATAAATGTGTGCTGGTTCTGTTCTGTTCTGTGCTTCCCGCTCTTATCATGCTAAGCTGCATGGATGCACAGGGAGTTCTTGCCAAGAACAGAACCATTCCGCCAATCCTAACTGTATGCTAATTGTTAATCATCTTTGATGATAGTGGTTCTGACAGAAATGCACTCACTCTTCTCTCTTTCCCTAGAATCAGGGATTAGGTTATGTGGTTGGGCGAAGGAAGGAATGAGATCTTGTGGTGTGTGGAAGAAGCTTGCCCAGGGGTGAAAGGGCTGGCCCAGGAAGGGCCATCACATATATATACATTTCTTTTTCCACCTCTAAATCCATTAGTAACACCATTTCCTCCGCCAGCACTGTGCTCCCCTTGATAGCATCCGCCATCTATTTTATTTTATTCTTATTTTCAATTTTGCGGATGGGAAAGGTCAGGATTAGTTATCGACAGGTGCTCAGTGAACAGCGGCAGAAACACAGGATGGGGCGCCTTAAACCCATTTTCATCACCGCTGGCCAGGAAGGTACGTGGATGTGTGTGAAGCTTGAAGTTAAGCTGTGGTGGGTATGAAGTCACACGTCGTTTCTTGTGTTCGTCCATCTAGATTGGACTCCCTTCACATTATCACTTTAAATGTTGCTGAGTTGCAATAATTGGTGACAAACTGATTACAAAAATATTTCACAATCCCTTCTAACATCTGTTGTGGAAGACGTATTGTTGGGAGGTGTTTTTGTTTTATTACGCATTGCCACTTTTCACTGTGGTACTTACTAATGAATGCAGAAGAATACTGTACATTCTGCACTTGAATTGTGTTTTATTTTTACATGAAATATTTTGTTTATTCAGCTTAATTTTTTCACTTTCTTTGCAGCTATGTATACTATGGAAGTAAAAATATAAAGGTAAATGTGTGCAAAAATTAAGATAAACGATGTCCGATTATGATATATGAAGTCACAGTTTCAATTATAAAAATAATTTAAGTCGCAATTACATTTTTATTATATTTGTTACTTTTTCAGAAACACACAGACTACATTTCCCAGCATTCCTCTTGGTTCTCACCTGCACTCATTCAGCCATCAACCAACACCTGACACCAATCACTAATCTATAAGAGCACACTCTTCATATTCAGTTGTTGTCTGGTCTGACAAGATCTGTGGGTAACACTTTATTTTGATGGTCCCTTTTGACTATAAGTAACTTTGCAACTACATATCAACTCTCATTAGATTATAGTAGACTGTCTGCTTAATATCTACCAACTCTTTATTGTGATGCTCCTCCAACAGACAATCTACTGACTATAAGAAACTTTGCAACTACATGTCAACTTATTCTATCCCTAACCCTACCACTGTAATAATACTCTAACACTCTAGTGAGAGATAGGGAGATGTAGGTGCAACATTACTTATAGGGTGCTTCTCATTTCTTATTTGTGCTTCCTTCCCTCGTGTCTCAGCTCCACCCCCTGTAGGACGCGAGGGAAGGAAGCAAGGAAAGAAAAAGCGGACAGGGGAATCGAATAAAAACTTTTTTATATATATTGGAATACTTGATCCCTTGAGCGTCACTCCAGTGTCATCAGCAGCGCTAATAGGATCTGAACTTATGTTGTTGAAGTTTGGTTATTTAATAAATTCATAATAAATAATAATATAGATAGGCAACACTGTTGAAATATGTGAGATGTGTGGTTTATATAAACTGCCAAGGTAAAGTACAAATTAAAATGATTGTGACCGATGTGAAGGGGAGGAGAATTGATATGTGTGTCACGCTAAGGCTATGTTTACACGGAAACAATTCTGAAGAGAAGACGCAAAAGTGGCGTTGCGTCATCACTTTTTATTCTGTGTTTAGACGAGCGTTTTGAGTGGGAAATTCGTGTGCAAATGGTAAAGCAAAAGTGTGTGAAATTCAATGTAGTATGCACTTCAGGCGGCTAGGAGTGCATACTACAACACCAAGTCCAACCTTCACTGTCAAGTAGACTTTTGCGCTTCCACTCTGGAGGGTGGTTCCACTTTTTTGCGTTTTTAAGCCTCAAAAACGCCGTCGTCGTGTAAATGAAAGGCACATCCGATAAAATATTTTTACGTTTTCACCCGGAATAACCGTTTTCACTCGTGTAAACGGGGCCTTAGTCAATAAAATGCTTCCGCATATAGGATACACCTATGTATCCTCACTCATGCCTCCTCTGGAAGTCTCCTCACTCCTCGACTCCTCGTGGTGCAAAATGGGCTCTATGCACGGCGGTATTTCCGGTGAAGCATTAGGGATGCTCGATAACTTCCGCCGATCGTAGAGTCCAATGCAATACCGAGAATTTATACTGAGTTTTATACTCCATGCCATGGTTATACTAAAGAAACGTTAGTCACAAAAACAGATAAAACAGACACCCCTCGTTGTGTTTATGCTTCTTTTTAAAATTATATTAAATAAACATACCCAGACAGCAAACTGACATTGAATCAACGTGGAAACGACGTCTCTCATGACACTGAAACAACGTTGATTTGCTCATCGAATTAACGTTGAACCAACGTCAGACGCGGCATTCTTCAAAGCTAAATAAAATCGAAAATTGGTTTGCTTTCATAACGTTGAAACAACGCGTTGATTTTATGTTGATTTTCCGTTAGTTTTGAAAGAATGACGCGTCTGACGTTGATTCAACGTTAATTCGATGAGCAAAACAATGTCAGATCAACGTTGTTTCGATGTCATATTTCAACGCATTCTCATCCTTTAATGTCATATAGAACGCTAGTGACAAAACGGCGCTATACTACGCACATGGCACCCGTTATCGTTAATATAACACGTGCTGTGAGGGCTAAGTTTAGGTGTGGGGTAGGGTGTACGTGTCATATTCACGCTAAAGGATTTATAACGTCTTGGGTTCGCGTGTTATATTAACGATAAAGGGAGCCATGTGCGTAGTATAGCGCCGTTTTTGCATATAGCGTTCTATATGACGTTAAAGGATGAGAACGGGCTGCATATTTCCACGTTGATTCAATGTCAGTTTGCTATCTGGGTAACTATATATAAAATTACATCTAAACGTATGTACATTTCATTTCAAAGACGGGAGGACAGTACATTTTGAAGACTCTGCCATAATCCCGTTTTCCTCAGTGTTCCTCCGCTTTAATCTCCACAATCGGAAATGGACGAGCATCCTTGCGTCAAATGCGGAACTTATGCGTACATATAGCCCATTAGAGAATTGAGATGTCCTTCAAGATGGCTGAGCTCGGTTTTCAGGTTATAGGATGGAGACGAGGAGGGATATTGAGCACCCAACTGAATGTGTTAAAGGGACCATCCAAATAAAGTGAAACCGATCTGCGAACTACTCACCTCAAAGGAGTAGTTCACTTTTGAAAAAACTTTTGCTGATAATTTACTCACCCTCATGTCATCCAAGATATCCATGTCATTCTTTCTTCAGTCGAAAAGAAATTAAGGTTTTTGATGAAAACATTCCAGCATTTTTCTCCATATAATGGACTTTACTGCTAACCAAACAATTCCAAAATACACTTTCAGTACAAACTGCAAACTGTTCAAAGGGCTTTAACCCTTTCTTTAATGACTAAGGGTCTTCATGAATGATTAATGAAAAAGGGTCTTATCAAGCGAACCGATTGCTCATTTAAGAAATAATTAACAAAGTTTAAGTTTTATACTATTTGTTGTCCTGCACAGTCTTTTGTGTTCATTTCATGTCTCATGTATGTTGTAGTTTACCTTGCTATTTCATTACAGTTTACCATTATTTCAGCAAATCTGAAAACTTGTAATTTATCACAATAAAAGTAGCGGATTACTCTCCATAATTCAAACGCTCTGTCAACATTGATCCGTGTTTTCGTCCTAAGTCGATCCGATTCACATTTGGCCTGACAAGCTTCAGCAGATACTGAGATTTTTGTTTCGTTCTTTATATTTTTAATTAATTTTTTGGGTGTTATCAGACTCATGTCGTCAGCTGCATAGATAGACTGTATATAAAAGGAGAGAGGCTCGGGAGCGCGAAGGCACGTCACATCCGATGGATTTCGCAGAAAATCCGACCCAGAGACTTCACATAAAAAATAGGAATACTGGCCTTCAGAGGTAATATCAAAACCCGACAAGTGGATCATTGTAATGTGTGATTACAACCCCTTCACACACAGGCATTAAAAAAGGGATTTGTTTTAGAAAAAAAGTTACATTTAGCACCTTTAAATAATAAACTGAATGTTATCTTCAGGTAGTATAGATGCTAATATAATTATCATTATTTGCAATGATTCTTGATGTGAACCAGCCTTTGAAGGGGTGATGAACTGAGAAATCAAATTTTCCTTGAGCTTTTGACATCTAAGAGGTCATCATATTATAAGAATATCCTGTAAGTTTCAGAACTGAAAACGTCCTTGTTAGTCCAACAAAAGCTTTTATTGACACCAGCCTCTGAAAACGTCTCGTTTTTAAAAGTGGGAAACTATGATATCGAAGGAGTTAAAACACCACCCCACCCCTGCAGAAGAAGATCAACACCTACTTCAACACGGCCGGTTTAGCCCCGCCCACCGTTTCGCGCATTACACGCGTAGCTAAGTAGCCTAACATGCCTACCTCGTAATGACAAACCGGATCGAGCTACCGAGCAATACAGAATATTGTGCAGTGCCTGGTTGTGGAAGAAGACAATCGCTACATAACCTTCCTCTGAATTCCAATAGGACTGCATGGATAAACTTTATTTTTAATGACGTTCCAGCTGATGAGGGTAAGGCGTCGTCCGTTCGCTTCATTTCACTGAGGATTGTTTTAAACAAGACTGGATTTGCAGACTGATTAAGAGTAAAGAACGGTGCTGTGCGGTCTATTAGGCTATTGGATCTGACAGGAATTGTGCAACTCACGGACTCTGGGTCGAACATGTATGGGCGAATCCGGTTGCCATTTGACAACATTGGACGTTTTCCCCCACGTGCACCGACGGGTGAGTTAAACTCATTATAATATGCAAAACTGTTATCCACTCGCAGCAGTGGGCGTTTATTTCCAAGTCTTCAGTGCAACACGCCCATAAAAACCGACTGTTTTTCAGGAAGGCTCACAACTTGGGTACAAAATAGCCTATTACTTATTCATTTTGATGTTTTTGAATGCAAAAACCAAGCGAACGTCATAAATTGACCTCAGACAACAATATAATAAAATTTAAAAAGCCAGTTCATGACCCCTAATGGCTACATTTAAAGTTTATATTCTTTCCAAAAAGGTTGCCAAATCAGTAGCCAGTACAAACATTCAGTTTACAGAGATGTGTGAACACAATAAATAAATGTGCTACTTCAAATGCAAATGAATTACAGATTTCATAGGTGAGGATGATTGTGTGAAAATTGTTCTGATACAAGAATATGACAACTCATATTCGCTGTGCTATGTCATTATTAAGACTCCCATATCTTCCATATCCATGTGTTTCAACCCCCACGTGCAATAAAACCTTAGTCTATCTCTCTCACAAACACTGCCACACAAACACATGATAAAATGATGATAGAGGAGCAGTGTCCTGCTGGTCATTCATCTTGATCTCCATTCCCCCCTTCTGCAGTGATTCCAGCCAGCCAAAGGCATGAGTTATGTTATGTCAACCCTTGACCAAAGCCCAAACCCCCCAAACTGGTTTCATATGTGGGCTCAGCTCAGGTGTTAATCCCCTGGCTCAGGTCCAGTTAAAGATGTGAAAGCAAGGCTTGATAAATTTACTCTTTTTGGAGCCATCTTACTGCCTCCATAGAATGGATTCACAGAAGCATATGCTCTGCTTTATTTCACATTTTATTTTAATTGATCATTTTAATAATTTATTATAGATGATTTTAGTTTTATTAAAATGTATTATTATTGTTAATAGCACCAGTGTTGGTTTGGTATTATTCATACAGTATTATAGTTTAAATTAAAATAATTGAAAGTCCTCCTGTAGTCAATAATTGTATAGACCGTATGCAACAGAGAAACGTGGGCGCCGTCATCTTTAGAATATTGTCTTTGAACTTCCGTTTTTGCTGTCGCTCTGTATATTTCTATGGTATCAGTGTCGAGGAGTAATTAGCTGGTGAAGTGGATTTACTTATTGTAGAGTTAAAGGATTAGTTCACTTTTGAAAAAACTTTTGCTGATAATTTACTCACCCCCATGTCATCCAAGATGTCCATGTCTTTCTTTCCTCAGTCGAAAAGAAATTAAGGTTTTTGATGAAAACATTCCAGGATTTTTCGCCATATAATGGACTTCAATGGGAACCAGACGGTCCAAGGTCCAAAAGACTGTTAATAACAGTTTCAAATGTCTTTAAATGACACCAGACGATGAATAAGGGTCTTATCATGCGAAACGATCGGTTATTTCAAAACTTATTCCAAAAATGTAACTTTTCTAAGGACAAATGCTAGCCTTGCTCTATTCTGTGAGGCGTGTTTGTAACGTCACGTAATACGTAATTACGTTCAAAAGGTCACGGGTGACGTAGCCGGAGTCAGTGTTTACAAGTTGAACACATAGGTTGAACGTGCAAACTAACTCAAACGCCGTTTACAAAAAAAAGGAATTAAAAGGTAAAACAACGATGTCGGACGATTTTGATTCTGTACTTCCGGCTACGTCGCCCGTGACCTTTTGAACGTAATTACGTATTACGTGACGTTACAAACGCGCCTCAGAGAATAGATCAAGGCTAGCATTTGTCCTTAGAAAAGTTACATTTTTGGAATAAGTTTTGAAATAACCGATCGTTTCGCATGATAAGACCCTTATTCATCGTCTGGTGTCGTTTAAAGACATTTGAAGCTGCATCTGCATCAGTTTTAACCGTTTTGTTAACGTTTAAGCTTTAGGTCAGTTTTTATTTTTATTTCCATTTTGTAATTTTCCGTTTTCATCTAATTGGTACACGAGGCTGTAAAGAAGCACAAAGAATCACAACAGTCTTTAACCATCAATCAAATAAGGGAACGTACTGGAAATAAGCAGGGTAAAACTCACAACCAAACATTAAACAGAACGAGTCTAATTACTTATATACTCACAGAGAAATTAAGGTAAAACGGAACAGATGTAGAGCTAATTAACAACCAAGGGCTGTGTTTGAAATCGTCCCCTATACAATCATTCACTCTTCCCTACATTACTCTATTAATATACGTAATTCACTTGAAGGAGTGAATGAAAACAAGTGAGTGTATTCAGACACTTGAGTGTGTAGGAAGGGCTGCCGCTTTTTGTGCTTGCTGTTAAATAATCACTTGAAACTTAGCAAACTGGCATCACCCGTAGTAATGAAAAGATTTACCTTGAACTCTGTCATCTATAAACCTTACTTAAACCATTTAATAATCAATTTAAAAGGTGATTTCAGACACAACCTACTAAGTACGAACACACACAGGCAGGCAGACAGAAAAAACAAAGACTCAATGACCATAAAACAGAACATACACGTTACACTAATATTTATTATTTTTATTTTCGCTTTATTTCAATGAACAAGAATGTTTAATAGTTTTAGTTTTTAGTTACTGTAACAAACCCTGATCATGACAAGCAATAAAGATATTTTTGTCTCCTTATGACGCATTCAGAGCTTTGTTTTAAATTGGGATACATTTAAACCATGCAAAATTGCATTGTGAGTCATGCTATTCAAAAATGATTCACTGACATTGATCAATGGCTGAGTTTACAGACTGTGTGAATAATCTAGAAAAGTGTTTCAACCATTTCAAGCCTCCATTTAAATATTGTTCGTATTCCTGTGCTTAAAAGTTTTACCCACAGAACTTACAAATGCGGAAATATTTCAAACCACATTATTTCACCTTTTAGATTAAAATAAATCTCATTTTTGTACAAGGAATCTTAATGAAACCCAGAATAACAGAAATCATTTCAACACCTACAGTTGTTTTGTTAAGCTTGTGGGCTACATTTTAGAGTGATAATGTGCTATATTATTCACCCATTACTCCAATTGGTTTCTATATGACATATGGTCAGATGGATGACTGTGCTATACACTCACCTAAAGGACAGCACGAAGCTCCCGTTCCACAACATCCCAAAGATGCTGTATTGGGTTGAGATCTGGTGACTGTGGGGGCCATTTTACAGTGAACTCATTGTCATGTTCAATAAACCAATCTGAAATGATTCAAGCTTTGTGACACGGTTCATTATCCTGCTGGAAGTAGCCATCAGAGGATAGGTACATGGTGGCCATAAAGGGATGGACATGGTCAGAAACAATGCTCAGGTAGGCTGTGGCATTTAAACGAGGCCCAATTGGCACTAAGGGACCTAAAGTGTGCCAAGAAAACCCCACACCATTACACCACCACCACCAGCCTGCACAGTGGTAACAAGGCATGATGGATCCATGTTCTTATACTGTTTACGCCAAATTCTGACTCTACCATCTGGATGTCTCAACAGAAATCGAGACTTATCAGACCAGACAACATTTTTCCAGTCTTCAACTGTCCAATTTTGTTGAGCTCTTGCAAATTGTGGCCTCTTTTTCCTGTTTGTAGTGGAGATGAGAGGTACCCGTCTTCTGCCGTTGTAGCCCATCCGCCTCAAGGTTGTGCGTGTTGTGGCTTCACAAATGTTTTGCTGCATACCTCGGTTGTAACGAGTGGTTATTTCAGTCAAAGTTGCTCTTCTATCAGCTTGAATCAGTCGGCCCATTCTCCTCTGACCTCTAGCATCAACAAGGCATTTTCGCCCACAGGAATGCAACATACTGGATGTTTTTTCCTTTTCACACCATTCTTTGTAAACCCTAGAAATGGTTGTGCGTGAAAATCCCAGTAACTGAGCAGATTGTGAAATACTCAGACCGGCCCGTCTGGCACCAACAACCATGCCATGCTAAAAAATCCTTAAATCCCCTTTCTTTCCCATTCTGACATTCAGTTTGGAGTTCAGGAGATTGTCTTGACCAGGACCACACCCCTAAATGCATTGAAGCAACTGCCATGTGATTGGTTTATTAGATAATTGCATTAATAAGAAATTTAACAGGTGTTCCTAATAATCCTTTAGGTGAGTGTATCTTAGACCGGTATAATATTTACAGCTTTTTTGGTAACACTTTTTTTTTTTTCATTGTCCTGTTCCCCATGTACATACAGTACTATGTACTTATTATAGTAAGTGCAATAGGTACTAGCCCTGAACCTCCCCCTAAAAGTACACTGTAAGTACACATATGTTGCGCGTACTGTAAAATAAAGCGCCACTGCAATAACTATAAATTATGCATAATTTCATGTAGCTGATCTTTAACTAATCCTAATCTTAACCCTATAGTAAGTACATGTAGTTAGTTATTATTACTCAGTACTTAAAAGTATAATTACACTTTAACACAACACCTTAAAATAAAGTGTAACTGTTTGAATTTGTTCTTTTAATGTATAGTGCTGTTTGAATCTTTTGATAGCACCGACATTATGCATAGATTTGCAATAAGAGTTATTTGATCCATGCAAGACAAATGTCAATTTCAGTCCTGCATAAATCAAATAACTAGTTCTAATTTGGTTAGATTTGTTAGAGGTACTTCTAATTTTGTTAACTCTACATTTTTTTTTTACTTTTGTTGACTGTAATATGGCGAAAAATTAACTTCCAATAAAGCGTAACGTGGTTGATAAGTAGGGAGGGTTGAACTGAATATCATTCGAGTCCAGCCATCATTTGGAAAATGAAATAGGACGGGACAAAGAAAGCCAAAAGGCTATTTAAAGTGCAATAATTCATTTTCTCTCTCTCTTAATCCATCTCTCAAGGGGAATGGACCTGCCTTCACATACCTAAGGCTACCAATCTGTTTCCTCTCTCCCCTCATGTTTTAAAGCCATCCAAAGACAGTGAGGACACCGCACTTTCTGTTCCAACAGATTTCAGCGCACAGTTGAATTACGAGACATGTTCCAAGTTCCTAGTTTGTGTTGTGAAAACACAAATCTGTTCATTTGGAACAGCTTTTATAATTGGACAGCAGATCTAATTGTGTATGTAAGTGTCATGTGGCGGCCTATAAAGCCTTGGAGTCAATAAAGCCTCATGATCCCAGTGTTATGTTCCTAGTACTCAGTTTTCCACAGGAGTATTTGCATAATTTACACATCATGCCTTGAATTACTCCAGTATCAAATTTCCGCTGATTCATCAAATGGTTTATCCACACAACTATAATCATATTACCCAAGTTATTTTCAAACAGGATTTTAAATCCTGTTGTTGTCGAGCGGATCTTAGTTAGGGTTTCACCTTCCATAGGCTCGGCAGCATTACCAAACCCAGTAGAAAGCGACCCGTTCAAGTTCACCACCTAATTGGCATGATCGTGTGATAAATTGCTGCCATTTGGGGCTTATCTGCATGCTTCAGCAGTTTTTTATAGGTATTGTAAAGCTCTCTAGTTTCAGCCTCGTCTCTCTGTCATGAAGTGGAAATGGGCCCACAAATGTTAAATATGTACAATTGGGTCAGTAATGAGTTTAATAAGTTCTAAATGAGTGCTGGGTTAGAATGAGTCTGGAAATCCCTCATCCTTTGAGGAGCCGCCAGTGGAACACATTATCTGCTGAAGGCTGAAATGGGCTTTAGAAGTTTTACACTTCTATTTCCCAGCAGCCCTTCTATCATTGGCCGCCTGTAAATGCGGTGTTGTTTCATTTTTCTCAAATACATGTTCTTTCATTGCTTTCATAGCTACCCCCCTACACACACACACACCCTAGTTCCCTGATTTGCAAGTGGAAGACCCGCAAGGTTCAAGCTTAAAGGGATATTCCACTTTTTTTGGGAAATAGGCTCATTTTACAACTCCCACAGAGTTAATCAATTGAGTTTTACCGTTTTCGAATCCATTCAGGCAATTTTCTCATATTTAGAAGTATATCACTTACCAAACAGTTTTTGGTCTCATTGACTTCCATAGTAGGAAAAAAAAATATATACTATGGAAGTCAATGAGACCAGAAACTCTCTGGTTACTGATATTCTTCTAAATATCAGAAAATCGGCTGAATGGATTCGAAAACGGTAAAACCCAACTGTTTAACTCTGGGGGAGTGGTAAAATAAGCCTATTTCCAAAAAAAGTGGAGTATCCCTTTAAAAGGTTGATTATCACTTGTAAACATCTTTGTAAAGAAGTGATTTATTTTCACTGTGCTCCATACTGTATGTATGCAGATTATATAAAAGTCTGAGAACATATTTATAATTTGGGATTCAAAATGTTACATACACTTCATGTATAGCCTACAGAGCCCATGCCAATAGACCTTAATCACAGCAGTGCCATCTTTTTAAACAGGAATGCAAGGCTGTAAGGGATATAGACATCTCTTCATTGGGTTGTACTATTATTTAATGTGTTTTTGAATTGTTCTGCTGACGAAAACACTGGGAAAATTCTTTCCAATAAACTTCAGTAGACAAAAAAAGAGATGAGCTGTGGAAAATTGTGTGCTTTAGGAGCTTTATACAGCTTTTTACAACGGATCCCATTGAAAACAAGTCTGTTTATCCCTCCAACGCTATCTCACGACCAATTCGTATGAGGTGGCTAATTCCTTGCCTAACTTGTCAAAACCCCAGTGGTGTGTAGGCTTAGGAGCGGGGTCAGGGGTAGGTCATTTATATGAATTCATACGTATTCAGCAATTAGTAAAATATGTACGATTTAGCAAAAAAAAAAAAACGTATTAGTTATTGGAGGTTGTATGAATTTGTACGAATTAGTCACCTGGTAAAATACGTACTAATTGTCGTGAGATTGGGTTGATCCCTGACGGTGCGACTCCACTTATCCGTGCGACACTTCTGTTGCGCCACACTCCACTTTATTCCTATGGGTGACGTCAAGTGACTTTAACGTGCCCTCAAAGCATCCAGGGAAGGCGGCGCTGCATTTGAAAATATGCTGCGAGTCAAAAAGCTGTCCGATGCCCATCTTTATGCAAATGAATCGGCTCAACTTATTCTATTGGGAATATCCAATAGAAGTAGAGCACATGGAGACTGGGGGACGTCTCTCAGGGGCCCCATTTGTTCTAGACGTCCTTCTACAAAAACCACGCCCATAGCGGTGAATTTGAGGAACGCCCATCAACGTACAAATGAGGTGAGGCGTCGCAACACCACGGTTCAATAGTGGCGCAAAAGTGGATCCATACCGTCACAACTTTGTTTTCAAACTAGCGGCAACATTCTAATCTGAAAAATAAAGCCTACCCGGAAGTGCGAAAAACTGCAATACATCTAAAATCCGCTAGAGGGAGGTCCCAAAATGGAGCAAACATACATAGACCTCATTTTCACAGCATAAATTCATGTTTTTACAGTTGATGGACTTGAAGTGTATTTTTCGATAGGTTCCGAGTGCCTGACAACTGTGAGGGGGTGAATTTTTTTCTAACTCGTTAGTTTAGATCATATTTATAAAATGTATGTCAAATAAGGGCGGTTAACTTAGATTGACAGCTGATAACGGGCTGCGCCGAGTGGAATTTGACGTCTCGGCCATGATCTGACACAACACATCATACCACCTCTGTATCCTTTCTGAACATTTGTATTTTGTATTTCCCAAGATTTTCCAATATGTCGCCGCCCATAACCCCCATAAACAGCCACAAAACTGTTCCTCAGAAAGTCTATGGGTGACGTCACAGACGCTTTGTCCATATTTTTTTTACAGTCTAGGCTTTCAAACCTGTCATGCGGCGCTGCTCTGAATAAGGTCTATAACAACAAACCTAACTGGTCCTTTCATGTCATGTGACTTAAAGGAATAGTTCAACCTTAATGAAAATTAGTAAAAACTTTTTTTTTATCCTTTATACAAAGGAAGACAAGTTAGATAAATGTTCATGTTAGTTTTTCTACTCAATTTTAAATCAAAATGTAATATTTATCATTTGTAAGGATTATTATGATTAAAAGCACTAGTATTTAATTAGAATATCACAACACCTTTAAAATTGGCAACATCGAATAATTAACAGAAAGAAATGAGGACTTAAATACAGAGACGGAATGATCAATAGAACAAGAGACTATTAACTAAAATGAAAAATGGGGACAGGAAAAAACTAAACAGACCATGACCATGAAACTAAACAGAACAAGATACAGAAAATAAACATGACATAATCGTGAAAACTTTTCGTGAAATTTTTTTTTTTGCTCATAATTTGAATTTCGCATTGCAATGTGTTTTAGGGTCAAAGAAAACATCCGTAAACTTAATAAATAAAATCCCGGCAAAAACTTACCTGTATTTTTTTTTCATTTTTTCTACAGATTTTCTTATAAATATATACGGATACATTTTTGTGCTGTCAATAAATTATTTTTTTTCTGTAATTATCATGATTAATCTCATCTACTGTAATATTAGAGTTTTTAATAAATTTGTAAATTGTAATACTCAGATTTAATCTCCAAAATTATGTAAAAACAACATAAAGACAGTATATTTTAAATATTTGTTAAATTGCATCTTTTTACTGTACAATAGATCAAGGCCAGTTTCACTAATACTATTGACATATCTATTAAATATAATGTAACACAATACAATGATGATTAGGAGATACAAATAAATGTTCCTCAAAAAGCCTAATGTAATAAAAAAAAAGATTCATGGATATAATCAAGTAAACCAAAGTCGCTTCAGTCCAGTAAGTTTTCATCTTGTAATATAATTAACGATATTATAAAAGTAATTCTTATGTTTAGTAAGGCTTATTTCCTTAAGTCATTAAATATTTCACAGCAAAAAGACACATGTAGGCTACCACGTTTTCAGAATATGATACAAAAGGCTTTTTATTTGCTGAAAAACAATAAACTATCAATCAGACGACAAATGGAATGTAGCTTGTGTACAACATATTTTGCATCAACGTTTTGATCACATTGTTTATTTAAAAGGCCGTAGAAATGTGTGTAACAAATATGAAACAGTAGACTTTACAGGTTTAAATAGGAGGTTAATATGGCCAAACTCAGACACACACCTCTTCTACAGAGAGCCCCTTTTGATGTATAAATCAATTTGTGTGCCTCTTGACTTTTAAGATTGATTGACCAGTTACTTAACACAGGTCAGTAACCTCACACCATAAGCACTTAACCCCATCACCTCAAGTGACCTCAACCAACCTCAAGTCACTGACCTTAGCTTTGTTGTGTCTCACACTTTTAGAGAAAACCAACAAATGCATATTGACTTATGCAGACACACACACACACACATGCTCTCCACTATACATTCTCACCCTCCGTGTCCTCACTCCCCAAAGCCTGCAAGATTTATTGCCTTTTAAATGAGCTGCCATTGAATTAAACAACAATGCTGAGAAAATGCTCGTTGGCATCCTTCAACTGGCCTGCGTTCTGCTTAAAATAGCTGGTGATAATTGTAACGACCCAGTCGTCCTCTGCCCGCCCATTGCAAAGGCGCAGAGGGTCTCACGTGTGCTTGGTGTGTGAGATTGTGTTTGCCGGTCGTTCCTGACACCTCCTTGGCAGGGATTCCGGCTGAAGAGAACGAGGTGGATGCTGTTTACTAAGAATGCAATCGTCTTTCAGCACACTTCTTATAAGAGCAGATGCTTAATGTTGTGTGTGTTTTTAAACTGCATCCAAAATGTCAATGAGTAAGACATGAATCTGAGCAGAAGTCATCGGTTGTCCGATTGCTCTGCTTAAAGCATTGCTGTTGAGTTGTGGATCATCATTTAGTACCAAGAAACCTATATAATTGTAAAGAAGTAGTATTATTACCTCATGCCAAAGAACTCACTAAGGATTTGAGAATTAGATTTGTTGCTCTCCACAAAGTTGACCTAGGCTATAAGAAGATTGGTGACACCCTGAAACTGAGTTTCAGTACAGGCCAGGGTCATACAGAGGTTTTCTAAGACGGGTTCCACTCAAAAAAGGTCTCGCGAGGGTCAATCAAAAAAGTTGAGTCCTTGTGCCCAGGCTTAAAAAAAACAGACATGTGGGTGCTTCCAGCATTGCTTTAGAGGTTGCAGAGCTTGTCAGTGCTCAGACCATACACTGCAACAAGTCGGTTTGCATGGCCGTCGTCCCAGAAGGAAGCCTCTTCTGAAGCTGGTTCCCAAGAAAGCCCTCATATGCACCTTTTCCACCAAAAAAAGAACTGGTTCGGAACTGGTGCTTGTTCAAAGTTGGTTCAGAGTTGGTTCAACTTGCGATCCGCTTCAGAACCTGTTTGTTTTTCCACTGACTAGAGCGCCCAGGGAACGTTGTCGTTACGTCACTGTGTACGTCGCCATACGTCTTAGCTTGTGTACCAAGAAGGCTTTAAAAACTATTGAAATATGTAAGTCTTTTAATCTTTTTGTTTGATATGGAATCTTTTCTGGTAAGTTATGTCTTGTGTACCCCTGTCTTTTTTTTATTTCCATTTATTTGTTCTATATTGTGACTGTTTTCTTCTTTGCTTATAATGTCTTCAATAAAATTTTTTACAAAAATAGAAACGCTTGCGTTAACTTCAAGCATAACAATTACAAAGGCAGACATTGTGTTTCTGCAAATGTTTCTCCTGGCTTTGCGATCCTTTATTATGGTCAGAAAAGATGTTTAGAACACATCTAAACCCGCCCCCAGCCCCCGACGTAAGCATGACGTGGTAAAAGAACGGTTATAGTCCAGCAAAGAGTTAGTGCCGCTTTGGAAACAGTTCCCCTGGCCGAGAACCGGTTCTTTGGCTGTCGAACCACAAAGAACTGGTTCGCGCGCAGGCACCGGCTCTCAAAATGCTTTGGTGGAAAAGGGGCTAAACAGTTTGCTAAAAGTAACCTGTCCAAGAGTATGACTTCCTGGAACCATGTCCTGTGGCCTGATGAGACTCAGATAAACTTGTTTGGCTCAGATGGTGTACAGCATGTGTGGGGACACCCTGGTAAGGAGTATCAAGAAAATTGTGTCTTGCCTACAGTCGAGCATGGTGACGGTAGCATCATGGTCTGAGGCTGCATGAGTGCTGCTACTGGGCAGCTAAGCTTCATTGAGGGAACATATACTACGACATTCTGAAGCAGAACATGATGCGGAAACTGGGCTGAACGGCATGATAACGACCCCAAACACACCGCCAAGATGACAACTGCCTTGCTGAGGAAGCTGAAGGTGATGTCTCCAGACCTGGACCTTATTGAGCACCCGTGGGGCGTCCTCAAGCAGAAGGTGGAGAAGCGCCATGTGTCTAACATCCAGCAGCTCCATGATGTCATTATGGAGGAGTGGAAAAGGATCCCAGCAACAACCTGTGAAGCTCTGGTGAACTCCATGCCTAGAAGGATTAAGGCAATGCTCTAACAATGGTGCTCACTCAAAATATTGACACTTTAGACACCGTTTTGACATTTTCACTTTGGGTGTGCTCACTTTTGTTGCCAGCTACTTTGACAACGATGGTTGTATGTTGAGTTATTTTCAGAGGACAGTTTACAAATTACAGACATGGCCGATTCACACTGGATTACAACCTCGGCAATTATTACAAATGACTAGAGGTCACCAGGTAATACTAATCCCATGCGAATAGGACTAATGTCAGTAAAGATGACTTTTACCTTCAGTAAAAAGACCTGGAAAAATTACCTCAGGTAATACTAATCTTGTGTGAAAAGACCCACTGTAAATATGTACGTAAATATCATGTAATGTCCTGTTTAAAATTAGTTTCCCGCTGTTTTTTAAGGATGGCAACGTAATACAGCAATGACGACAGGAGGGTGGCAGCGGTGTGCAAATCGACTTACCCCTCCCACTTCTGCTAGTTTTACTGAGATATTTGGCCATTAATATAACAGACCTCCTGTGGTAAAATTACATTACTCCATCTACCCTTGTAAAGTTAATCCCGTCCGAATAGGGCTTAAATCTGAAGTAATGAGTTTAGGTAAAAGGGAGCAGAGCCAGTGGTTGTTCGATAGGCAAACGTCAGTGACTTGAATTTGATGCGAGCGGCAACCAGTTCAATTTTGTGAGGAGAGGAGTGACGTGTGCTCTCTTCGGATCATTGAAGAACACTTTAGCTGCAGCATTCTGGATCAGTGTGTTGATGAATAGTGTACATTAAGACCAGAATGTAGATATTATATTGGTTGTAATGTTGACATTTAAGTCCCAGCGAAATAGAACTTTTCTTCTGTATTTAGATGTACATACGAGTGTGTCATTATTGAAAAGAAAAAATGTAGGACAAGGACTAGGTTCTATGCATAGGTTGTTGATTGGATTTTGAGATTAAATGTATGCATTAATTGTTCACAATAAGATCTCTAAATTGCATTTAGAAAATAGGATGAATGTTCATTCATGCTGACTTTAAAACTCCAAAACATTGCTGGTGCTTTTCGCATCTTACCACTGAGGTTACACATATCTTTAAAATACAGTGAAAGTATTGATCCGATATCTAGGCTCCAACATAGAGCTCCAAAATCAATACCATATATCATTTTCACTTTGAAAATGGATAAAATGGGTCTTCATATACTGTGACCAATGCAGAGAGCAGAAGAATCTGTACAAAGATACTTAATACTTTTTCCATTCCGTTTTAATGACAAATGCAATGTGTTCATGTTTGCTTACTGTATTACACATATCAATGCAGCAAAAAAAAAAAATGTGATCATTGATTGCTGTTTGACACCAGTGAGGATTATAACATTATAGTATTTATAGCACCATAAGACAGTGAGGCATTTCCCAAATGCCTAGCCCTTTATGTCAGAATCAAATTTCAGCCTATTTTCTCCGTGAATTTCAGCTGCAGCAGCGCTAAATTTCTCCACTGTATAATTAATCCACGTCAGGTAAAATAGCTGATGTATAAAGTGCCTTTGATGATGCAATGGTTCAATGCCCTCCAACCCACACCATCCAGTGCATTGTTTGGCTCTGAATGTGAAATATATCAGCCCCAAGGAAGCCATTTCTTTACTGCTTTCATGTCTCTAATGTGCACTAAAGTACAATGTTGGTTTTCTGAAATAGCGCACCTCTGATTGGCTTACAGCAAGACATTTTAAATGCACTATGGTAAAAAGAACAGACAAATATAACCACAATACAATCATCATGTTGTTCTTGACCAAGAGATTGGAGTTTATATATTAATCAGGGCATTTACTCTTTTAATGGTTGAACATCGGGAGAGGCACATTCTTATTTCCATGCACACACAAGCGCAAATCTGTCTTACTTTAAAGAAATTATTCATCCTCCCAGCAATTTTCTGTCTCACTGATGCTGTCATGTGGAGCCATGCTGCTTCTTTGAGAGTATTGACCGTCCAGATGAATCATTTACGGTAAAAGAGATTCACATTCGGTCAATTCCACCAACAGTTGTACGTTTTGACAAGTGTGCCAGAAGCAGGGATAAAAATGTAAACATGAGATGGAAGTTTTTCCTAGACTCCAATTTGTCAGGAGTTGGATATTTCTTTATTCTGTTTGAGCGACAGGAAAAGCCTACAGGAAAGACCTACAGGAAAGACCACTTCCAGAGGTTGTCAAAAACGCATTAGACCACATTGCTTTGCTTTCGTAGAGTAGACACTCATGTGGTCGAATGAGTTCGTACAGCCACAAAAGATTGTCTACTCTCCACATACTGACCTAAAGAAGTAAACATTATGGGAAGTGCGTTAGCCAACTTGTTGACCCAAGACCCAAGTTTGGTTTAAAGACGAAACTGTGCAAAGTCAGGGAGGACAAGGAGCAAGCGCCGTATTGGCCCAACCGGACCTGGTCCCCGGAACTCATACTCCTCGCAAGCACCTCCCTGACCCATTCCTCGGAGGAAGCCTGCTTTCTCAGTGACGGGGCACTCTGTGGCACCCGCATCCAGACCTCTAGAGACTCCATGTCTGGTCCCTGGACGGGACACAGAGGTTCTAGGTGGCCACCTAGAACTGTGGTAGTGTACCACAAGCTGTGGTAGATACTAGGGATGTCCCGATCCGATACTCAGGATCGGTATCGGCTCCGATCCAGCCATTTTTGCAGGATCGGGTATCGATCAGACGAGGCCGATCCAAATCCGATATTGTGCGTATACTTTTATTTTATTGTTAAGCCCTACAGAAGGCACAAAAACATTCTAAAGTACCATAACGTTTTCGTGCACTCTAATATAAGTGTTCTGAAGCCATTATGTGAGAGAGAAATTAATATTTAAGTCATTAAATTCAAGATCACATAAACTTTTCCCTCTCGCGGCTGTCAGTCATTCTCCATTCAGCACTCAAACAGCGCGTCGCGTTCGGTTACAGTCAATGATGAAACTATCTTCAAGATGATTCAATGTTAATACTATTATACTTTATCTGTAGATAAAGGTCTATGTTTTCGCATAAAACAACATTATCTTGCTGGACTTTATTCCTGTCGTGTTACTTCCTACCATGTGTCGGACGCTGTCAGTTAGATCACCTCACCAGAGTCAGAGCACTATTGTTCTTCACGCACATAGTAACTGAAATTTAAAACTGTTTAAAGAAAAGGCTCAATAAACTATTGTATAGATAGATACTGTTTAATACACTGTCCATCAATATGTATTTCCTTTGTGCTTTTAACTTTTCAAAGTGGATTCGACGCGTAGCATGCATAGGGTGCATACTCGTCGGCTACGTGCTGTAACTCCACGTGGTTTCAAGCGCCTCATTCTGCGCTCGGAATGCGCATAAGCGCTTTGTGCCGCACTGTGTTGGAGTCATTCATATCATAATGCAGTGACGTAATTAAAGCTTATTAACATTAATAATTATTAATGTTGCTGCCTCATTAAATAGCTGTGCTATACATTTAATGTCTCAATTTTTTAGTATATAAAAAATATATAAAATAATTACTCGGCTATATATAAAATAATTATCTTTTTCATTTTTGTTATATTGTTTTTCATGAATGTATTTTACAACAATACAAAGAGCAATATGTATTATTCACTAATCTAGTTTATAACAGCATTTGTTGTCATAGATTATGATCATATATTTTGGGGATTTGTTGTTTATCTTTATAATGAAGCTGTCTGTATTAAGTAGATTGTGTTTAACACACACAAGAGTGATAATCAGTTTAACACACAGTTATAGAAATTCTACTTGCTTTAAAAAAAACTGTACTGCTATTTAAAATGTAGAACACTGCTGTTTAAATTGTTTTAACTTTAAACCTGTTGGTAGCTAGCTAGCTTTAAGTACTGAAGTACCTGCATTTTCTTTTATATATATATAGTGTTTGAATAAAGGGTGGGAAGTGAACTATATACTGGAGGTATATTTTAAGGGGCTAATTGAGAAAATTGCTATATTTTTTATTATCGGATTAATATCGGTATCGGCAAAAGCCAAAACTGTGGCATCGGTATCGGAAGTGAAAAAGTGGTATCGGGACATCCCTAGTAGATACCATCACTTCTGCTGGAGCCCCCTCTATGAGGCGCCTCTGTGTTGAAGTGGAACCTGTTCGCCATTTGGCATTCTTCCCACCGGGAAGAACCCTGAACTTGGAAGATGGGTTGGAGCAAACGCTGTCTCCCTCCACCCTCAAAGTGTATGTTGCCGCTATAGCCGCTCATCACGATACATTGCCTGGAGTTCGGACCGGGCCTTTCTCACGTTGTTCTGAGACCCCAGTTCGGATATGTGCCCAAGGTTCCTACCACTCTGTTTGTAGATCAGGTAGTGAACCTGCCGGCGCTGCCCTTGGAGGAGGCAGACCCAGCCCTAGCTTTTTCAGTCCCATACGTGCCCTACATTGTTATGTGGACAGAACGCAAAGCTTCAGGACCTCAGAGCAGCTCTTTGTCTGTCACGAAGGCCAGCAGAAGGGGAAGGCTGTCTCCAAGCAGAGGTTAGCCCACTAGCTAGTGGATGCTATCGTCCGGGCTTATGAATCCAAGGACGTGCCTTGCCCACCCAGGTTGACGGCTCACTCCACTAGGAGTGTTGCTTCCTCCTGAACTGGCAGATATCTGAAGAGCTGCAGGCTGGGTGACACCAAACACGATTGCCAGGTTTTATAGATTACGGGTTGAATCGTTTTCTTCCCGCTTACTCGCTACGTCAAGTGACGCGAGGGAATAGGTTCTGTTGGCTTGCTGCGCCACTCCCGCCTAATGAACCGTATCTGTGCACTTTTTTGCTCCGTTGGTTCCCCAACAAATGGATAACCTCGTAAGTTCCTCCATCACCCTACTGCACCAGTCAAGGCGGATCGCCCGGTGCCAGGTCTATTACCTCTCATAAGAAGTAAGTTAATAGACTGGGTGACCTTGGTGGTTTCCACGTGACCACTCTCCACATTTCAGCTACCCTACAGGTACGCTCCGTGTCTTCCCCTCGACAGATTCATTCTGTCGTCCTTGTTGATCTTGCAGAACAGCAGTGTGATTTCTTTCTAGCTACTGTAGCTCCCTCCTTAAAGAAACTGAGAAACTGCTTGGCAGGTAGCTCAGCTGGGCGCTGGAAGGGGCCAGCACCATGGCGTTTTATTTGGGATCCCAATTCGTTGGACCCTCGTTCCCTCAGTAGGGAATGGAGACATCTCGACGGAGGAGTTTCCAACGAATTGGGATCCCAAATAAAACGCCAAGGTGCTGGCCCCTTCCAGCGTCACCATCTTTGCTGTAGACTACCTTCGCGGAGGACTGGACACTGTCCAGCTCCTCAGCGCAAAGCAACTGTGTGTGCATTCGCTTCCGCTTTTTTAATACCCGGTATGATAGGTGGGACGCGGAATGCAAATCTTGCATGCCAATATTTATTGGCTCGTTTTAATTCACTTAAAGGCAGTTGGTCTCCCTAGCGTGATGCCAATCCATTGGAAACTCTTCTGACAAGACGTCTCCGTTCCCTACTCAGGGAACGAGGGTTACCTTACATAACCGAGACGTTTTTAAAAGTACTCAGGTAACAAAAGTAAATGTCAATGAATTGTTTTATTATTGTTGCATTGTTGTAGTAAATACACCTACCAGTTAGTAGTATCTGTGGAATTAAGTGCTTTTAGAATGTTATAAAACCTAGAGACATTAAACAACTGATTTGAAAAGACATCATCATTTTTCTTTTACTGAACACTCCTACCACCCCAACAAAAGACATCTATATGTATCCATTCATGCACATTTGAATTAAGTGGTCTATAAAAATCCAACCAGGTTTAAAACCCAGCTACACAACCATATCTGTATAACTGCCCAACAGCAGCTCTGCTTTAACAAACAGCAAAACAGAAAGGCCTATTTGCCATGGATGTGCATATCGCGCCCGAGGATCTGTCTTCGTCCATTTTGCCTCCAGTTGATTAGTGTTCAAAGAAAATGATTTGAAATCACTGAACTTCATGATATGTGATTACTGATAGGCTGTCTGTCACCTGCAAAAACATAATCAGGTTTTAGAGATGTCCCCTGACTGTCGTAACTTTACTGTTCTTTCTCCTCTAGGACCTTGAAAGAAATGTAGTGGAGTAAAAAGTATGATATTTGTCTTTCAAATGTAGAGAAGTTAAGGGAAAAAGTTTCCAGAAAAAAAATAATTAGTGCAAAAAGTGTACTTAAAGGGATGATTCGGAGTAAATTCAACCTAGGGTCCTTTGCACCATGACCTCCCCCCCAGAAGCCTTTTTTCCCTTGGTCGAATACTATAAAAGTTAGAGCTTATTTAGAGATATCAGCCGAATGGCTGTTTTCCTTCGAGTTCAAATGTAAATGTAAAAAACTTAAGCTTATTTCATTCATTAGATCAAAAGATCTAAAAAAAAATGCCCATTTATTTACAACACAATATTCCCTTTGAAAACTGATTTGAAATGCTGCTGTTTGATAGACAACTCGGAGCCTGTGCAATGATTTGAGTATAGATCCCTGTTTATTTGTGCCGATGTTCTCAGAAGCAATCTGTCGGATGTCTCCTGGGTTTCATGTACATGTTTGTGGAAAAAAGCCTCAGACAAGTTCAGCTGTCAAACATTCTCCCTTCAACATGAATGTGGTCAGATGAAGGAAATTAAATGCTTTCAGAAAAAGCTTTCAATATTCCATCCTGTTCAAATGAACTAAAAAACAATGTTTCAAAGCAGTCAAAAGAAGAAGAAAAATTGCATTACAGTTAGATAGCATAAAAGAGAGAGAGAGATCTATGTTAAAACATAAAAAAATAAATACCTAAACTAAATCTATTCATCATATAAAGCGACCAAGTTTCTTCAGAAGACTTGGATTAAACTGCTAGATTTATGGATTTATTTTACAATCTCTTTATGAACATTTCGAATAGACTTTCAATGGAAGGACTGAAATGTCTCAGATTTACTTTTTTATTAGAAATTTCTGATGAATGGAAGTCTGGGTTTGGAACGACATGGGGGTGAATAAACGATGACAGAATTTTCCTTTTTGAGTGAACTTTAAGTGTCAAACAGGACAGAAATTAATATACTGTACACACTACACTACACAGGCACAAGCTGTCTGCATCATCGTCTCGGTTTGCTGTTGGCTGAAGAAAGAGCTAAAGATTATTATTTTTTTTATATTTTTAACCAGTCTGTAGTCTTTCAGGAAGCCCATTGTCTCTCTCATTATATGAAAATGAACAATAATTGATCACGTTTAGAAAAAAAAAAAAAACATGCAATCAGATAGTAACTGATTGGAAACTGATTTTTTAAACCGTTTCTACTGATTATAGGTAACTTTTTAAGTACGTCAATTTATTTGTATATGTATGTACATTTTTGACTGTACTAGCATTCCCTTATACTTATATTGTAAATACGTTATAGGTACACTATAATTACCGAAGGTTATGCTGTAAAATCTCTTAAACGCGTATTAATATAAAGCGTTATCATAAATCTTTCTTGAGCAGCAAATCAGCATATTACAGTGATTTCTTCAAAGGACCATGTGACCGAAGACTAGAGATTATTTTGTAGTCTTTCAGAAAGCCGATTGGATCTTTTTTCTGATCAGGGAAACGAAAAATAATTGATCACATAACCTAGAAAGAACAATGCAACGAAACTGATTGAAAATGTTTTAGAGACGTTATTACAAATGCTTTCTGTCGGTAAATACCTGAGAGCAGCTGATTTTTGCATAGTATTTTGACCTTCAATTCCACTGTGAATACATTTAGTAAAACAATATGTTCTGCTGGTGTCCTCTACTGCACGGGATGATATATTTTGAGAGTTTTAATGTTCTCTTTGTGCTGCTATCTGAGCATAAACCTTTTTGTAAAGATTATATTTAGCCTTTATATAGCAAATATAGGAAAGTTCTCCTTTTTGTTAAGCCCATAATCTCTGGGGTGAACCAGGGTTTATCACTGTTGTATTTAACGTTTTTGGTAAGATTATTTTTTTTTTTAAATGGGACGCACTGGAGTGATGTACCCGTGTCTATGTATTTAAGTTGGCTGTTTGCATCCTTGAATATGCTTCACCGAGAATACAAACTGTCCTTGAGCCCCTCAAAGACACAGTCCTCTTCTTCACTCAACTTTTAAGAGGCTTGACGAATTTAGCTTTCGCCTGAATCAGGGGATTAGGTGGACCGTTACATGATCCGAAGTTTCTGAGTGGGGTTTATGTTTTGGCTCTAAGTGTCCTTTATGCTAAAGCGGTATATTTCCTACAGTTTTGTCAGAAATGTAATTAACACACTCTCTGAAAAAAGGGTACAAAATCTGTCACTGAGACCACACCCTTTCATAAGGTTCTAATATACAAGGTACTAATACACTTTTGGCAACAATAGGCAATACTATGCTCTCTTTTGAAAGGGTATCGCCCCCAGTAATAGCTTTTGTACCTTTTTTTCTGAGAGTGCAGTTTATATTTAGGCAAAGACTTGAGATTGTTTCGTCAAAATCTCTTTTAAATATGGCTGGGGAGTCAACAGTGATTATTTGTTCAGTTCTCTTCTGTGGTTTATATGCACCTCGATTTCTGTGATGTTTTTGCTCCCATCATTTCATTTACTTTTATTTTCTTTCTGTTGTCTGAGTCTTCATGTACTTGCTAGGTAAGAAGTAGGGACACTTTGTTACAAATATACAACTCATCTTGATAGTGACACTCTTTGGTGAAGCACACACTTGTGTCAGAAGCTTTACTTCCTAATTATAATAGAAATGAACAGCTGAAAGATATTCCTACAATGACTTACAAGTCTGCTGACCTTTATTTCAGCACTAAATTCTTCCTCTGTGAGAATCGTGTGTATTATAGAGGGTGTTATCTGTTTTGAGACCTGGGGCTTGTACCATGATGGTAGTTGAACAAACTCAGGGTTGCAGGATTAGTTTCGAGTTGACAAAACCAAACCAATCAAACCAGGCTTTGTTGGTACAATGATGCTGATCATCAACTTTCTCTGTCAGGGTGAGAAAGGCTTTGATCCTGAGTTTAAGAATTTAGGTGTGACATCAGTAGCGAACAGCTAATCACATGCTGAGAAAGAGTGAAACTCATTCAAAACTCATTGAAATTAAAGAAGCAGCGCAATTCACTTATTAAATAAAAGTATTAAAATATTAAGAATTTAAACAGTGTAATAAACAGTGTAATAAACAGTGTTTAGTGTAATAAGTGTGATGTTGACAGTTAAAGGGATAGTTCACTTTGAAATTAATTTTTGATTTGTTTTAGCTTACCTCAAGGGCATCCAAGATGTAGGTGTCTTTGTTCCCACAGTATTTTCAATTTTGACATTTTTCAGTCAAACCGTTGTTGTCTATCAGTCATACACTGGAGGCTAAGGGTGTCCACCAAAAACCATGCTCAGAGAAGTCAAAATTAAACATGATTTAATGACTCGTAAATGCAAGTACACATTGATGGCCTAAGACATGAAACGAGCGTTTTTTGTGAGTAAACGAACAGTATTTATATCGTTTTACCCCGTGTAATCACAGTGACGTCCAAGTGATCTGAATCAGTTGTGTAATGTCCAACTGAACCGAACTGAATCAGTTCAATGTTACGCCGGAGTGATCGCTTGCGTGTGACGCCACTCAATATTTACACAGAGATTTAGGAAGTTTTACCTTTTACAAAACATATATTTAAATATACCGAAATCGTCTTCCATTGCAGTTTCCCGTATATCTAAATATGTTTAGTGAAAGGTAAAACTTCCGAAATCTCTCTATAAACAAAGAGTGACGTAGGCGCGCAAGCGATCACTTCTGGCGTATGTGCAGACCGAAGCACCCTTGCCGTCAGATCAATTTGTCATATGATTACAAGAGGTAAAAACGATATAAATACTGTCCGTTTCCTCACACAAACCGCTCGTTTCGTGTCTTAGGCCATCAATGTGTACTTACATTTACGAATCATTAAATCATGTTTAATTTTGACTTCTCTGTGGATGCTTTTTGGTGGACCCCCTTAGCCTCCAGTGTATGACTGATAGACAACAACGGTTTGACTGAAAAATGTAAAATACTGTGGAAACAAAGACACCTACATCTTGGATGCCCTTGAGGTAAGCTAAAACAAATCAAAAATTAATTTCAAAGTGAACTATCCCTTTAAGGGGTCGAATAATATCCATATTATTTATAATGTAATACTGCAATATAATAATAATATAACTATTACTTTTTACAGACACAATCAGGATCACTGGGACCAAAACATTAAAGTCAATCAGAAGAGAACGGGTTTAAATATCTGTAGTACTGGCAATGTTTCTAAGAAATGAACCCTGTGTGGCTTTTAGCAACCCATATCAGCAGTGATAAACCCAGCCAAAAACAAAGACTTTCTAAATTGTTGTTGACAGAAAAATGAAACTTGCCACATCCAGTACTGCAGGACAGACGAACTTTGATTCCTCAAGCGGTTACAGATTGGGGCAGCAACATATTCAAAAATAGCCTCTCAGCAGGAAAAGAGAGAGAGGGAGAGATTTTGAAGATATTGTCCTCAAAGGCGAGCATTAGCTTTGAGTGAGATAGAGAGAGAGAGGTGCTGTCTCTGGTAAAATATGAAAGGCCTGCGCTTGCTGACAGCCCATGGCTTTTCTCCATAGCGCTAACACCAAGTGACTGGAATGATCCATCGCTGCTTTGTGGAGACTTGTGATATAAATGCTGAGGGCGAGATGTTGAAGATCCAAGCACCATCCCCCCAGCCCCCACATCTCTTTTCTTTTGCCAGGCGTAGCGCCACGTTGCACGGGGGAATTTGTTATGTGTTCTCTCGTCTCGCCGTTTCCGGGCGGGCGGCAACTCGGCCTCCCGTTCGTCCTTGTGCCTTTTTCAGTTTGACAAGTGAGTGGCCTTGGGGACTTTGGACTCCATTTTCAAATTGACCATTTGTAATCAGTTTTCAAAGGAGTGAAGGGGTTGAGGGAGGAGGTGAAAAACATGAGGCAGAAAAATGGAAATGAAGTCCTGCTTGTTTTGGCAAAATATGAGAGGCAGGCAGCGCTGATCACTTAAAGGTGCAATAGGTGATTCTCTACAGAAACAGTTTTTGTTATACTGGTTGAAAATCTCCTCACATCCTGATAGAAATCACTATTTTAAATGGTCTCAATGTATTTGTATAAATATATATATAGGCATAGGGCTATACAATATAAATGCAATAAATATATTCAGTCCGAATGAAATAATAATATGTCCTAACTGCCCGTCAACCTTTCTTTTACATACCTTCGCACAACCTGTTCGTAACAGACATTACGTCATCAGCGTGTACAGAAAGACGTCAGAGCACCGTCAGCCACCATTTACAGTTCCTCCAAAACAACAAGTTTACGTTCATGTCATACCTTCACAATTAAGAGATAAAAACTTGTGACGTTCTTTACATTTACGCTTTACATATTAATAAATAATTAAAGTAAAGCAAAATTAAAGTAACAGATTGTTTTGGTTTTACAGCAGCGAATAAAGTTATTTTCCAGCTAAAGTTAGCTTTGATTAGTTCTTTTCCGTTGCAACGATCATTAGTTATTACCTCAGGGGCCGCTAACACGACACCGTTTTAAGTTCTCTCTACGCAAACTTTAAAAAACCTGTGAGAACGCTGATAGCGTGCTCATGCATATTAAGGCTATGTTTACACGGAAACGATTCTGAAGAGAAAACGCAAAAGTGGCGTTGCGTTATCACTTTTTATTCGTTGTTTAGACAAGCGTTTTGGGTGGGAAATCCGCGTGTATATGGTGACGCAAAAGTGTGTGAAATTCAATGTAGCATGCACTCCAGGCGGCTAGGTGGCAATGTGGAGCACTGCTACACAACAACACCAAGTCCGCGCGCCTGCGTACAACCTTCACTGTCAAGCAGACTTTTGCGTTTTTACCCTTTAAAGCATTTTTAAGATTTCCACTCTGGAGGGTGGTTTCCCTTTTTTTGTGTTTTTAAGCCCCAAAAACGCTGTCGCCATGTAAACGAAAGGCACATCCGATAAAATATTTTTACGTTTTCAGCCGTGAGCGTTCTCGTGTAAACAGGGCCTAAGAGTTCATTCTATTGGCATGTAGTCCTTCCCTAAAAAAACAAATCTCAACAAACTACTTGTCTGGCGTTAAAATTCATAATACAGAATTTTATCACTTCGGCATAGCCAGGTGAACCGGAATTATCCCGACAACGATAATCTGTACAGAGGAGGCCTTCAAAGGGGAAGGACTAGTGACACTTCAGGACTGCGTTGTCGTCATGCCCAGGCGCAGGTCCTTCATTAGATCTGTATCCGGCGGACTGCGGTAAACCTCGGGATAAACAAAGAGACTAATATTAGCGTAGATGCCATTCTTCTTATGATGTAACAATGAGTACATGGGGATTTATGGGAAGTGTTCCCGGTTCCGCCTGACCTAATCTATGCAGCCTAATTTTGAATTATAGAAGTCTTTAATGTGTTATGTATATGCTAGGTCAAAAAGATGTGTTTTTAGTCTAGCTTTGAACCGACAGAGTGTGTCTCTGTGTGTGTGTGTGGGAGCGTACGTGAATTGAAAGGCACAAGAGAGAGGAGAATTTCTTGCCCAACACTGTCTATTTTATCTTTTAATTTCTGAAACATTTCTTGCAGAACTGTTCTTTGATGCAAATGTTAGCAAGTACATCTGTGGACACAAGGTCAGCCGGTCGAGAGCGTTCAGTGGCCGCCTTCAGTCACGCTGGCTGCTCCTGGCTCCTTGACATGGCTGACATTTTCGCTAGATAGCTGCCTTTATGTGCTATGAGAGAGAGAGAGAGAGAGAGAGAGAGAGAGAGAGGGTAACTCATTTTCTGGATGTCTGCTTCACACCTGAAGCCACACTTGTTTCCATCAGCACGTTGTGCTGCTTATGCAAAATGGCACGGTGGTAATAAGGAGACAATCAATGCTGTCCGCTGCTTACTTTTCGACAGGCCGTGTCTGCGGGGCGGAACGACCCTCTGTACCCTCCAAGCTGTGTCCTTTTTTTCTAAATCACTGACAATTTAACACAGGTGGGATGTGATAACAGATATTCATGGAGTCTAAACCAGATGCTGGACTCGTTTCCTTACAAGCAATGTGATAAAATGCAAATGGCGGGGGGAAACAGCATTATTTTATCATTATGTTCATATAGGATTTCTCAGAAAACAGTGCAATATCTGAGCCTTTTGCTTCATTTGGCAAAATTACTATAGAACTTCACAAGAAATCAGACCTTCCTCCAGGGTTGAAATTCCAGGTCCAAGAAAAGTGTGTATTTCAGAAATTACACAAACAGAAGCTTTAATTTAAACATAGGCTATTTTTGCTTTATTTTATATTAAATAAAAATAATAAATAATTAAATAATGTCATAGACATCTGTTCATAGTTTTGGTGATTTTTAAAGGGCTTTAATTAGATCAAAAATACAGTAAACAGTAATATTGTGACATGTTATTACAATTTAATGTAAATGTAATTTATTCCTGTGCTGATAAAGTTGTATTTTCAGCTTTACTCCAATCTTCAGTCATATGATCATTCAGAAATCATTCTAATATGCTGATTTAGTGCTCAAGAAATATATCAATGATGAAAAAGGATGCTTATTAACATTTTTGTGAAAACTGAAATTGAAATTTTTGTAGCATTATAAATGTTTTTTTTTTTTCTGTTGAGCATAATGCATTCTAGATTAATAGAAGTTATCATTTCTTTGTTAAAAAATAAACAAAAATCAGCCCCCTGTAGCATGTCGACCTATACGCTCTGTTTTGTTGAGTTACCTTTGCTTATTAATTTCCATGGTACTAAATTAGTTAACAACCGTTTCTGTTCATGTTAATTACCCTATTAGTGTATTTAAGCTCAGTTTTCCAAGTTTCTTTGTCCGGAATTGTTTGTTAATGTGTTCTCCTTGCTTATTAAAAGTCTCTTTATCTATCTTTTGATTCGTGTTCATCTACATGTGACAACCCTAAACTCTAAACGGTACACTAAATGTCGTCTTTTCAGAAAAAAAGAAAATGGCAGCTGGAAGCAATTCCTTTAAAATACAGTAAAATTGAAACATATTGAAAGAACAACCTATTTTACGGTTCAAAACTTAACTTACAAAAAAACAATATTTTAAACCAAGTATCCAAGACATTTTCTGTTGAATGAGCAGGGCCGTGTTGCTATAGTTTTTCTAAATTTTTTTAGAAACTAAGCCCCATTCACATTTGTGAAACAAATCACTCTTTCTGCAATGAATTTTATTTCAATGACTTTGATTTTTGAGTGTATTGAAGTGTGCCTTGTTTAAAAATACGGAAGTCCAATTGCAAAAGCTAAAAACGTTAGAGTTTGCAAGTGCTGAATATTCACTATTCAGGCTTTTCAATGTACATTTTTTTTTTTTTTTTTTTTTACAATATTTTACTGAAATGTGAGGTAATCTATCACAGTTTTTCTCTGTATTATATATATTATTTTATAATCAAACAAAATATTTATAAAATAATTTGACCAATTGTAGCACTTGGAATGGAGCAGGAAAAGTACAAATTCCTAGAAATGATTTATTAAGGCATTCAAAGAAATACAAATGATCAGGATATCAAACAGTCAATTCTGCAAGACTCATAATTCCAACGCTCAGATTCCGACATTATTAGCTCTTTCCAGCTTGCGACACAGCAAATCCATGATGCTTTCCAGAGGCCCGTAAAATCGAATGGGGTTGCCCTCGATTTGCAATCACTGTCCTTAAAGCGTCCTCTTCATAGGTGTCTCCCTTCGCACGCATTTTTATATGTCAAAAATGGATTGAACATTTTCACACCATACCTGAGAGTGTGGCCCTTTCATTATATTAAAAGCAATGTCTGGTGTGGAGGGATTCGGCCTGGGGATTCAGATGGAAGCGAGATAATTAACACAGCGGATCTTTTTAATGTGTAATCCTCATCCTGATAGGATGTTGTTGTTTTTATTGCAGATTTGTGAGGTTATTTCCTAATGGCAGTGTACTCATTACTCAAAATTGTTTGCTTTACCTTTAGATAAACATATTTAGTAAAGAGTTAATGTTAATACATGTTCTTATTTAAATTAGTTTTTAGAAATGGACCGTCTATTTAGCCTACACAAAGTGAAAATCGCCCAACTAGTTTACATCTAAGTTTTTCGTTTGTACTGACACTACTAGTAGACTGATGGTTTAGTCAAATACTTGTAGCACTTGGAAGTATACTCTCAGTATATACTAGTTTAGTAGTTTTATACTGCAACTACTGCAAGTTTTCTTTACGTGAACATAATATCCTACTTAATAGTTTACTATTTATATATTATTTTTGCACTGTAAGTATACTACTATGTTCTTATTTAGTTATTAGTTTTTTATACTTGAAATAGACCTTAAACTACATACTTTAACTCTTTCCACATTTCGGGTTATTTTACATTTGCATAAGCAATCTTCTTTCACTTTTTTCTGCTTCTTTTTCTTCTGTGTTTTTATCCGGAGATTCTGTGCTATTTCAGAAGGTGTAGGGGCGTAATAGCGCCCCCTACCTTATAAAAGTGAAGACATGGATAGCCGCGGAATGGCGGGGAAGGAGTAAAGTAGATTTGAAGTAAAGATTTGATGTGCACTACCAGTGAAGCTAGTTATTTTAGTTAATAAAGTTTTAATTATGGTTCTTAATCATTTCACCAGAGCCATGTGGATCACTTTTATCATGGATGGAAAACAGAAACGGCCATTCCCTGCCATTATAAAGCTAGGAAGAACTCCGATTGTAGTGAAATTTTAAGTATATTTCTGAGAAGTACATAAAGCATGTTTCTGAGAAGTACATAAAGTATGAAGACTGTATATAAAAAGTATACTTATTTTTTAGTTTTTTTTAGTTATAGCACACTTGAATAAACGTATTTTTCATAAGGGAAGGACATGATACACTGAGTTGGCTGGCAATCCTCGATTATGAAGTGGTAGCCGCAAGCAATAGGCAAAAGAGGATGTGAAGGACGAGGACAGAATGTTGATTGCACATTGTCTCGAGGGTATTTCTCACTCCTGCTCCCCTACAGAGGTGACTCATCACAGTACAGTATAGGATATATCCAACCAGATAACAAAACTTTGCCATAATTAAATGTAAATTGAGTTTTATACTTGATCAATCATAATTAACAAAAAATTACTTTAGTTAAAATAGAAGAATTTATCTGTTTATTTTGTCTCCTTTAATACCATTTATTTGCTCAAAACAATAGTGAATCATGACGAGGAAGTGATGTCATCTCAATTTTTGAAAATACTAATGTGCACAGATAAATAATTTATAATAAATACTGTAATATTTCTTAGAGGAAAAATAAACTAGAATGGTCCATTTTGGTGACTTTATAAGTGAGTTTTATTCTCATTTAATATAATTTGTTGTTTTTCATGCTTGTCAAAAGCATATCCATAAATTACCTATATCCTATTTCCACCCTGTCACATTATAAAACAATTTTTATTTTGTTTTGTTTTTCCTACAATTTATACAAAGTAATATCATTGATGCTTGAATGCTAAAGTAACTTGAAAACAGAAAACAACAGCAATTTTGGTTTGAAACGTTTCCCCCGGTCACAAGTTCAGAATACTCAAATCATTGTTATTTGAGTAATTTTCTTGAGAATGCATTCCTCAATACACGGGTTACTTTCAATGTATTAATTTGTATTCAATACAATACACTACAAAGTTACAGAAAGGTCTGTTTGATCAGGGATGCAACTAAACTCAGTGGACCTTGAGGGACAGAGTGTTTAAACTTGAAGATTCACCTTACATGCTTTTCTAACATGTAAAAGGCACATTTTTTGTAATAATCTTTCAGTTTTGAGATAGCAGAGTAGAAAGGGAACCAAAACAAAAAACAGGCAACTAATAATAATGCTACTAATTTGAAATATGTGTCTGCAACAAAATTTTGTGAAATGATGTGGGCCCATTTCACTATTGACATCACTATTGCCAGGATCATGGAATAACATGCCTGTTGTACATGACCCTAAGCTTAGTATTTGACTTACAGTGAGATGAACAGAAATTCATCATTGTTCTTTCAGACTGTTGTTAGTACATGGTCATTTTTCAAAATTATCTTGGAACAAGGACTCCTAATCATGAACAGAGCTGACCCTGCCACATTGATCAAAATGTCAAGGCTGTAAAAGAGGATAATTGAAACAGAAACGACACATTTTCTTTTGAATACCTTCTGGAAAATGGTCTCAGATCTTTACTAAGACCTCATTGTGTTTAAATGCACAAAATTTCATCGAAATGAAATAAATCCAATCCAATTTACAAATTCTGGAAGTTCTGCTGATGTGCACAAGGTTTTTCTTTTTTTATCTGATCAAAACAATAGTCGGATTCAAGCAATTTAATTTGTTTACACTCTTAGAAGAAAAGGTTCTATCAGCGCTACGTATTTGGAACCCCTAAAAGGTTCTATAGACTCTTAAAAAAGGGGTTCCTCTGGGTTCTGTATAGAACCCTGAGGTTCCATGCTTGGCCAATATAACCTTTTACCAAAACAAAAAATGGTTCTATATAGAACCATTTTGGAGTTTCATATATGAAGCGGGGGATGGAACCATTTTTGGTTCTAAATAGAACCATTTCTTCTAAGAGTGTAGATTTGTATTGAAGTTTAGATTAAATCATCAAAATATGAGGAAACACAAATTATATATATATATATATATATATATATATATATATATATATATATATATATATATATATATATATATATATATATATATGTGTGTGATGTAGGGGTGTAACGGTACATGTATTCGTATTGAACCGTTTCGGTTCGAGGCTTCCGGTTCGGTACGCATACAAACCGAACGATTGCTTGGACCATTTTTCTTGCCGGCAAAATTCGTGCTGACGCGGCCAACACAACGTTGCGCAACATCCAAATGGCAAGGGTAATGAAAGCAGAACGAAACTGCGCTCCTCGTTATGTGCTTCACGGATCGTTTATCAGTTCGGACCAGCAACATCTGTGCAGCGCGAGCCGATCTCGATCAAGCAACACTGTTACCACACCGCGCTAAGAAATCCGGTAAAGAAAACATTTGAATTCGCCACTGAGGTAATAACATCGCTGCGAGATCTAGTGAGATGCATTCACATTTCTCCGTTATTAACCGTAGATCTCTATTAGATCAAACAGCGCTGTCATGGAAACCAGGAGAAACATTGTTCCGTGAATGAACTAGTACTTTACGTCCACAGACCAGCAACATTCACCATGGATTTAATATAGTAACACTAACTGGAACCAGTTTGGCTGGAATGGTGAAATGCTTTCAAGTACTTCACACATCTTTTTCCAGCATTTCAAAATTCAAATATTACATAAATAAATATATATTTAAATGTTATTTTTAATGTGATGACCAAAACATTATTTGTTCATCCTTCAAAGATGACCCCTATTTATAAACCTGAAAGTTTCAAGATCTAGGAAAACTCACACTTATTTAAAAATATTTTTTCTTTAAACAAATAGGAAATTTCTCTGGCATTTCTTTCTTTTTGCTGTATCGAAAACGTACTGAACCGTGACTTTAAAACCGAGGTACGTACCGAACCGTGATTTTTGTGTACCATTACACCCCTAGTGTGATGTGATCTGGGAAAACCCACAACATGGTGAAATTTTACATATAACAGGTTTCGAGATCATATTAAAGCTGGGTCCAAACCTTTCCAAATCTGTTTTAATTTCTTTTATCAATTGTCTGTAACAAAAGTTATGGTTATCTGAAGTCGGCTGATCGCTGTGATTTTCAGAAATGGAATTTTGAGAAAAAAAAAAAGGTTTAATCAACCATCACGTCCTGCTAGTGGGACGACTGGCGCTCCTTTTTTATTGCCTTTTTTCATCTCACATATTCTAGTAATCATGGTAACACTTTACAATAAGGTTCATTAGTTAACATTAGTTAACTACATTAGTTAACATACAATATGTGAACAATACTTCTTCAGCATTTATTAATCTTAGGTAATAGTAATTCCAACATTTACTAATACTTTATTAAAATCAAAGGTTGTATTAGTTAACATTAGTTAATGGACTGTGAATTAACATGAACGCACAATGAACAGCTGTATTTGTATTAACTAACATTAACAAAGATTAATAAACACTGTAACTAATGCATTGCTCACCGTTAGTTCATGTTAGTTAATGCATTTACTAATGTTAACTAATGAACCTTATTGTAAAGTGTTACCGTAATCATCATAGATTAGGTATCATTCGAAAGCTTACGAACTCAAAATTCAACCTGTCAAAACCGTTTTGAAATTGGACGATTGAGAGGCGAGCAGGATCTTTTAAACCAGCCGCTTCAAACTCTGTTCTCTTGTGCTCCGTATCACACCACACAAAAACGCTGGATAAAAATAAATAAATAAAAACTTGCGTGCCATTGTAGTTCACCCACTGAACGTTATTCTGTTATGTGGTTTATTTTGATAGGTGAACTGTCTTTGTAGTGTTAAGAGAAGGAGAGCTAAACGGGAGATATTGTTGTTTGCCCCTCCGCTCCGCATGCGTGATCTTAAAGAGAAACGCACAGTCTTTTCAGCTGTACATTATAAATCACTTTTTTTCTGCACTAAACTAGTGAATTTTCCCAAGATATATTCAGAGATGATAAACAAGATGTTATAGAATAATAATTTAATAAAAACACAATTTTGACAAAAAACTGACATTCAATCTATATATAGACTACTGAAAATGTACCAGCACAACATCCGACGGGTTTTCCCGAAAGGGACATACCTGGAAATTCAAGCTTCGCCGCGTCTCAATGGCACCATGACGATTGCGAGAGGGGGATTACTGCCGGCTGATTTGTAATAACACAGCCACCGTACACCCTCGGAATGGGAGGGGCTAGAAAGCAATATTCAGTTGGTAGTCATCTACAATGTCACCGCTAGATGGGAGTAAATCCTACACAGTGTAGCTTTAAGGCATTATTTGTAATAAATGGCAAAGTACAGCAACTGGTTTTATTTGAATGCAAAAATATGTCTCCCTTGTTTTAGTATGTGTTCATAATTTCTTTGACAGCCAGGCAAAAAAACGATGTCCACAAGATTTGGTATGTTTCATTGTATTATAACAAGTTGACTCCAAGCCAATATGCTTACAAAATCTTTAATACATTTATAATAATATTTTAAGTGTGAAGATGTAAGTTTATCACTTTTGGCCACTACTATATATCAGAGAGAAACGAGTTCTCAACAAGAAAAAAAAAAAGTGTAGGGCGGGACTTTATTTTGTCCATGAGGAATTGATTGGATGGTTGTTGTTTGCTATTGGTCGATTTCATGTGAGTGACATATTGTCCCGCCCTCATGCAGTAAACATGTCATCGGAGAAGAGATTATGAGGGCACATGAATTAAAAAATAATGCTGTGCACATATAAATCACTTCTGCAATATTCCATAAAAAATAAGAAACGTCCATTTTGATTTCATGGTGACTTTAAGGAATAAAGAGAAGAGACACTGTGATTGATTTGGAAGGTATATGAAGGTATTTTACAAAAACTGACTGATCAGATAGTCCATCACGTGTCAGACGCCACGCTCCGTCCTTGCCAAACTACCAAACAGCAGCAGCTGGTACACACTCCGCTGGGCATTTTCCACTTTCCCCGTCACCGCTCCATCACATCTGAAGATGAGAAGCTGTAATTCACAGGCTATCTATTCTCAAGGTTTAGCCACACATTCTTACCCCTCCACTCGTCCATCCACCACAGCTCCCAAACCAGGGTGGTATCCATCTCCTGGCTGCAGGACAACCTCTTCCGGCATGGCATCACTCCCAGTGCCCCACTTACAGCCATCAGTCACTGTCTCAGCTGATAGCTCCATGTGTCAGCCGTATGGATGACTGTCGCTTACCTGTACGGTCCTGCATGCCAATAGACTCAGAGTTATGGGGAACAGAGTAGTCAGTCTGTTCAAGTATTTCACATCATCTGTGACGGGATGGAAAAGCATCTTATATTCATTAAGGCTGTGAAGTGCGAGTATACTGCAAAAATCCATTTCTTATTTTTGGCTTGTTTCCCAGTTCTTAAATCAAGCAATAAACATAATTCAAAAAAAGAAACCAAGTTGATTTTTCTTACCCCGTAAATTTTTTCTCATTGGAAGCGCTTGGTTTTGATAAATTTGTCAAAAAGAAGACTTAATATCTTCTTAAGTAAATTACTTCTGTTTGGACATTTGTACCGGAAAACAAGATATTATAAGCACCATATTGTAAGTAATGTATTGTGTTTAGTGTGATTGAAGTTGTGTACAGGCAGTGTCATGTTAATAATATGGTGAAAATACGGTGTAAGAAATTGACCTTGTTCAGTCATAAGAATCAGGTTTTAGAGGTAAACAACTGCGATGCTAACGTATTAAGCTATATTTGTCAATAGTGTGAGAGAATCGCGTGACAATAGTGTTTCTCTAGTAACTATTCGTCAAATGAGTAGCAGTGTAGTGCGACCAAACAGTTTTAATGTCTTGGCTAAGAGAATTGAACATGCAAACCTAAATGATTTGCTCTCAAACTTCGCATGGTTTGATTCATTGTAGCAAATTGCTTCATCCTGACATAGATATGCATGCCCTCTTTAGCATTGGAATGTCTGATTCATTATTACCCAATTTTATTTATAGCTTGTTGGTTTGTTTTGATTTTGATTTGCTTGATTACTTTTAAAAGTAATTATTACAATATTGCATAACTCTTAAAGGGTTAGTTCACCCAAAAATGAAAATTCTGTCAGTATTTACTCACCCTCATGTTGTTCCAACCCCGTAAGACCTTCGTTCATCTTCGGAACACAAATTAAGATATTTAAGATATTAAGATCGCTCCTGCATACTAGTCCATAGGCTTCTTGAGGGAATGACTTGCTGTCCTCGAAAAGTCATTAAAGACATCGTTAAAATAGTCCAAGTGACTACAGGGGCTCAATCTAAGGTTAATCAAACGACGAGAACACTTTTGTGCGCAAAAAAACAACAAAAATAACGACTTTATTTCAACTATTCGTTTATTTCTCCCTCTGCCGCGAGTCAGGTTACTAGTTTAATAGCGTAAGCTTCTGTTAATTGTACGTCACACGCATCACACACACATGACCAGCGTCGGCCAATAGTGAGCCTACGTGTGACGTAGCTCTACGCTATCAAACTACGTTAACTGACTACAGGCTCATGGAGAAGGAAGTGAATAGTTGAAATAAAGTCGTTATTTTTGTTTGTTTTTGCGCACAAAAGTATTCTCGTCGTTTGATAAAGGTAAAATTGAGCCACTGTAGTCACTTGGACTATTTTAACGATGTCTTTAATGACTTTTAGATGCCAGCAAGAGTCATTCCCTCAAGAAGTCTATGGACTAGTATGCAGGAGCGATCTTAATATCTTAAATATCTTAATTTGTGCTCCGAAGATGAACGAAGGTCTTACGGGGTTGGAACAACATGAGGGTGAGTAAATACTGACAGAATTTTCATTTTTGGGTGAACTAACCCTTTAAAGACATTGTTAAAATAGTCCAAGTGACTACAGGGGCTCAATCTAAGGTTTATCAAACGACAAGAACACTTTTGTGCGCAAAAAAACAACAAAAAAATAATGACTTTATTTCAACTATTCGTTTATTTCTCCCTCTGCGCGAGTCAGGTTACTAGTTTAATAGCGTAAGCTTCTGTTATTGTACGTCACACGCATCACACATGACCAGCGTCGGCCAATAGTGAGCCTACGTGTGACGTAGCTTTACGCAATCACGCTACGTTAACTGACTACAGGCCCATGGAGAAGGAAGTGAATATTTGAAATAAAGTCGTTATTTTTGTTTGTTTTTGCGCACAAAAAGTATTCTCGTCGTTTGATAAAGTTAAAATTGAGCCACTGTAGTCACTTGGACTATTTAAACGATGTCTTTAATGACTTTTAGATGCCAGCAAGAGTCATTCCCTCAAGAAGCCTATGAACTAGTATGCAGGAGCGATCTTAATATCTTAATTTGTGTTCCGAAGATGAACGAAGTTACTTTTCCTCAGCTGGGCTGAGCTTAAAGCTGCAGTCCGTAGCTTTTTTGTGGTTAAAAATGATCCAAAATACATATTTGAGAAAATACATAACCAGCCTGTGTTCAAAACTATCTTGCTTGCCATAGCTCGATTCAAAACGGTAAGCTTGTAATAATGTTTTTAATTCCAGTGGAACTGGTGGATTTCCGCGGGAGATTCGAGCATGTCTTTGCATCATTACGTCACATCTGTACACGTAAAGGAGGAGTCTCGGCTAGTCGGCTATATTGCGTGTGAGGATGTTGGAGGTGGAGATTTATAGCCTTTTCTCAAAGCACTTGATATAATTAAACTTATCAATTTGATGGCGGATCCAGAAAGGTTCAAACGACAATCACCAGTGACAACAGATTCACCCGCTGTAAAATGCAAAAGACTTCATTCGGACTTGACTACAGAAAAAAAGAGATTGCAACCGGACCCATGCGAAAACAAAGATAAGTTACATATCGGAAGGACATTACATGTAGTCACGCAATGCTGACGTTGTTAACAGGAACAAGTTGAGAACATATAATTTGCACAGTTTTGCGTGATATCATAAGCGATTTTTAGATTTAATCCGCGATTTACTGTAATGTCAGAACCAGAACAAAAGTGGATGTTTGTTACTTGTTCAGATGACATATGTTAGTCATACTTCCAAAAAAAAATAAAAATCTGTGATTCTGAATGCCAGTATCCACACCGGCGTGTGACTGACAGCCTCAGACTCTTCTCAAACATTGTGTTCATCCACGCTGTGCCGTGTCAAAGTATAACTCAAGTAAAGTTAAGAAGGGGTGGTGATGGTGCAGTGGATAAGACACATGCCTTTGGTGTGGGAGACCGGGTTCGAATCCACTGTGATACACCAATGTGTCTCTGAGCAAGACACTTAACCCCTAGTTGCTCCAGAGGCGTGCGACCTCTGACATATATAGCAATTGTAAGTCGCTTTGGATAAAAGCGTCAGCTAAATGAATAAATGTGGATGTAATGTAAAGTTGATAATTCCGTGAATGACTGCAATTGCAGATTTCGGACAGAGATGGCGACAAAGAGGAAAAACTGCGGACTGCAGCTTTAAAAGAAAAACTAAAAACAAATGCGAGTCATTTTTGCTTATTAGTATGGTTGAATGGACCATTGAAGGTCAGCAGCAAAGACATTGGTTAATAAAGTGAGATTAAATACATAAAGCCTTTGGTTTATTTAACATGCTTAATTATTGCAGGTAATGCAGGCGAAACTTAAAAGGTGAAACTAATATATTCTCATTACATGCAAAGTGAGTATTTCAAGCCTTTATTTGTTATAAGTTTGATGACGCTTACAGCTTATGAAATCCCCAAATTCAAAATCTCTGAAAATTAGAATATTACATGAAATCAATAATACAAAAAATGGATTTTATATACAGAAATGTCAGCCCCTACAATAATGCATATGTACTCAGTACTTGATTTGGGCCCCTTTTGCATGAATTACTGCCTCAATGCGGCATGGCATGAATGCGATCAGCCTGTGCCACTGCTGGGGTGTTATGGAAGACCAGGATGCTTTGATAGTGGCCTTTAGCTCTTCTGCATGGTTTGGTCTCATGTCTCTCATCTCTCTCTTGGCAATGCCCCATAGATTCTCTATGGGGTTCAGGTCAGATGAGTTACCTGGCCAATCAAGCACAGTAATCCCATGGTAATTGAACCAGGTTTTGGTACTTTTGGCAGTGAGGGCAGGTGCCAAGTCCTGCTGGAAAATTAAGTCAGCATCTCCATAAAGCTCTACTGAAGGAAGCATGAAAAGTGCTCTAAAACGTCCTGGTAGACGGGTACGTTTGCTCTGGACTTAACCCTCAGGTGCTCTTCGTTTCGGAGTCGCACTTGTTATCTTCCCGGTCAAAAGTGACCGGACACCTAAAAATTATATTTCCTCCATCCCGGTAAAACCAATGCAATTTATTTTTGTTCTATAATATTTATTCTTTGTAATTTAGTATTTTGAGACAATTTGATTGAATTTATTAATATTTATGCAATATTTATGGTCTATTTTTGCCATGGAAAAATATATATTTTTCTATATATATATATTATTTTTTTCAAAAAAAATTATTAATCCAGTATTTTAGTTTAATATAGAGTCTAGGCTTTCAGAAAAAAATATATATATATTTTTTGAAGAAAATTAGCACCATCTGGTTACAGTATAGAGAGAAAGCGTAGAATCATGGTGTAACCACTAGATAGCATGCACGGCTCTCTATGGAGAAGCATGTGAATTTCCCATATGTTTATGAACACATTTTTTTTTTTGGTGGATTTTAATATATAAAGTTGAAACAATCTCAAAAACGATTTTTTTTTATTAAAAACATTTTTTTTTTAAATAAATAAAAAATTGTGAATTTGTTTTTTTTGTCAATTTCCCATTCATTTCCTATTGTGACTATTTTTGTGACTATTTTTTTTAAGACCACTTAGCATGCTCAGATCATGACCTCAATTTTTTGTGTGTTTACAGACATAATGCCATAAAAGTCACCAAGTTTCATAACATTACGATGAAGCTGTGATTTTTTTAAAAATTCAAAACATACTTTTTGTAATCAAAATGTATTTGTGTGTTTGTGTATAAAAGTGTGTTTTTATGTGTGTGTTTGTGGGTGAGTTTGTCTGTTTTGCACTCTAGATGTTGTAGAGTGTCACCCCTTTCCTGCGGTGTACTTTTTTTTTTTTAGAATTGTGGCTGATTTGTAGATTGCATGTACAAAAATTCAGAGAATTTTATTTATTTTTTGTCAATTTCCCATTCATCTCCTATGGGTCGGTCATTTTTGACCAAAGACCACAAGTGTGACTATTTTTTTTACGACCACTTAGCATGCTCGGATCATGACCTCCATTTTTTTTGTATTCACATACATAATGCCATAAAAGTCACCAAGTTTCGTAACATTCCGATGAAGCTGTGATTTTTTTAAATTTCAAAACAGAAATTTTTTCGGTCAGAAATGACCGAAGAGCACCTAAGGGTAATAAAGGACAGTGGACCAACACCAGCCGATGACATGGCTCCCCAAACCAACACAGACTGTAGAAACTTTGTGAAAATACTGTTCGTTTTCTCACACAAACTGCTCGTTTCGTGTCTTAGGCCATCAATGTGTACTTACATGTACGAGTCATTAAATCATGTGTAATTTTGACTTCTC